>NW_004567110.1:22313920-22347027 GCF_000260355.1 Condylura cristata
TATATAAGTATTTGCAAGAAATTGGATGAAAAAGAAAACTCTGTCCATCAATAAGAATATAAATTGGTTTAGCCACTTTATGAAAAGTATGGAGACTCTGCAAAATGCTAAAAATAGAACTACCATATAATCCATCCACTCTACTTTTAGATATCTATCCAAAATCTATGAAAAAACTATTTTGAAAAGATATATGCACCTCTATTGTTAACATAACACTATTCACAATAGTCAATACATGGAATGAAACTTAGTGCCAGATGACTGACTAAAGATATGGCATATAAATAGAATGGAATACTACTCAGCTATAAGAGAAGATGAAATCTTGCCACTTACGATGACATGAATAGACCTTAGGGTAATTATGCTGAACCCCAGATTAAATTGTATGATTTCAATCACATATGGACTAAAGAGACAATGAAAACAAAGCAAAACCATGCCCTTAGACTCTGACAACAAAATGGTGGTTATAAGAGGAAAAGGGATAGAGTGTATGAGATATGGGTAGAGGAGCTGAAATGGACAGTGGGAGGTACGAAGCTGTACTCTTAAAACTAAACATATACTGCAAAACAATGACATCAATTTTTTAAAAATCATAATTTGTTAAAAATCATGTTTAAGTAGTCTAAATGTTAAAAGAAGTTTATTTAACTAGATTTGTAAATTAAATTTCAAGGAACGTTAACCTGTTCAACTTATGAGTTAGTGGACTCAAGTAGTATTTATCCAAAATACCTTGGATTTTTAATTATTCTTAATTTTAAGGGAAAAAACTGTATTTCCTAATTAATATCCAGCTTATGAAAGTAATATGACTAAAAGCAAATAAGTTGCTATTTACAAAAAGACAATCCCTATTTTGCAAGTAAAATGTTAATCAATAAACCTGTAGGAAATTATGCTGAGGGATATAAACTAAATTAAGGAATAAATACTGTATGATCCCACTTATAGAGAGAATACAAAATAGCTAAACTCATGGAAGCAGAGTGTAGCAGGGTGGCAACTAGGTGCTTTGGGAAAGGAGAGTGGAGGAGGTAGTAATCAAGGGTACAAAGTTTCATTTTTATAAGATGAATGATTCTTCAGATATATTAGACAAAATAAAGGCTTACTGTTAACTATATTGTTCTATGTACTAAAAACAGAGCCTGAAAGAGTAACTTTTATACTCCTTATCACAAAAAATATATGAGTAAAGATGGTGGAGAAAAGCCTCAGGAGGTGATGGGTAGGCATAGAGAATGGTAGTGGTCTCAGGAAGGATATTCTCTCCTAAGTCAGTAAGTTGTATATATTAACTATATACAGAGTTTTTCTGCATGTCATCTATAATTAAAGTGATTTTTATAAACAGAAACCACATTATTTGAAAAAATTAAAAATAGCAGAACTATATTATTGCATACAGAAGTTAAGAATGTAAGCCTTAGTAGTTATTCCACAAGACACAAAACACTATATAAAAAGTTGCATTTTCTTATTAACTTTATAATTATTAAATGTTACTCATATTCGATAAGAAATTAGGCTCTTAATGATGAGTTAGGTTAAGGTAAAATATCACCATTCTTACCTAATGTTCTCCATTGTCCAATGCCACCAAGAATAAATGACAGTAATCTTAAAAGTTAGGGACATTTCTGTTTTGTCCCTCATGCTAAATAATCATAATACAGAATACACTTGGAAGGAACATTTTATTGTCTGCAGGTTTACTATTTTTAGCTGCCACACAGAACAAGTGCCTTGTTTTTAGCTTATTATTAACTTTTATACTTAAACTTTCATACAATTTTGTCTTATATAATAAGTCTTTGCTACTTTTATTTCTCTCCAAGAGTGCTATCCTGAGATTTTACTAAGTTTTCTTATCTATAAATTTAAAAACCTGCTTGGCTGTTTTTTTTTTTAATATTAATTATTTTTACAAATTATCTGGTAGCATTAGAAAGTCACCAGTCACTAGCTGGAAAACATTTTTCCCCCATACTAGCAGTTCATGTCAGAATCTAAATTACATTATTTTTTATTAATAAATGAAGCATTAAATATATGATCATTTTATTCACCTGTTATCAATTTTTATAGTGAAGAGATACTTGCTTCTAGTTTTTTCTAGTGAAGGGGAAAATAAAAAGTTAAACACTACTAACAGAAAAAGAAAACTCAAACAATGTTAACAAAAAAGTCTAAGGATATTAACAAAATAATGTTTTAAAAGTTTATACTACAGAATCAAAATATTGCAGACCAGTTACATAACTTAGGTTGGCAAAGCCAAAGTTTGGCAATGTCTGATACTTACTTCATAGAAGGGCCAATATACAAATGCCTAAACCTACCATTATTTCCAGAACACTGCAATTTGGTTAATTCCCTTGCTACACAGTGGCAGGGTGCTGCTTTTCCCAATAATGGCAGACATTTCATCAAAATGAGAATCAAAAAAGCCGGAAGACATTATTTCAGAAACTTACTTCTTAGCTTCGTGGATATTGGACATATTTCCTTGGAATTCAGCCTTCTGTCGTAGTGGCTTGGGGAGTTCTCTTCTAAATATTCTTGTTAGGTTCTCACTGGGTTTATTTCCATTCCAAACTCTTAGTACCATTCCCTCCCCCTTCCAACCCCTTAATCTCTAGCAGACTGTTGAAGTGAGGAGTCTTCACCTTCCCACTTGTCTCCCTCTGACTTATTTCAAGAAGCTTTTGAGAGCTGGATAAGACAGTGTTAGTCAAAAGAAAGGAGAAACAAATATGTGCTTCAGGTTCAAAAGAGCAAGTTATCCATTTACTCAAGGAATGTTCTGGGAAATACTAACTTTTTTTTTTAAGATTTATTTATTTATTCATACAGAACTGGGGTACAGGCCAGAGTTGCAGGGGCAGTGAGAGGACTCACCAGAGACAGAGTGGGGGGGTCATAACAGGCAGATCAACGAAGTACACTGCTGAGGGGAGCAACGGGCGGGTCAGGAGAGGTTTGCCGCGCCATGTGGTCTCCTCCGGGGCAGGCGGGGATCGAACTCATGCGGAAGTGGCTTTCCATTCTTAGTGCTGCGCTTTAACCCGCTGCGCCACCTTTAATTTTAAATCTTTTTAAAGGACTGGAAAACATTAAAATATGTTGTCTCCATAGTGTTCATCACAAAATATTAGCTTCAGTGATAATATATTTTCTTAAAATTGCATTGTTTCATAAAAAAAATGTGTTTTACAGAAAAAAAAAGTGTTGACAAATATTTGGAAGAATACAGAACCGTAGTGTATTTTTAGTAGAACTATAAACTCATGCAACCACTATGGGAAGCAGTATTGAGATTTATTTAAAAAATGAAAAAACAAAAACAAACCATAGGACCTGTATGTTTTTGGGATATATACTTCACAACATGGAAAGCCTATTTATTGGTGGGAGTTGGTGACTGCTGAGCAGGAAGGAAGTAAGAAAGTAGGGCTTTAAGGAAATATTTTCACATTCATGTTCAAGGAAGTGCTATTCATACTAGGCACCATGAAACAACATGAATGTCCATCAATGGATGCAAGGATAAACAAAATTTCTTACATATGCATGATAAAATGTTACTGAGCTTTAAAACAGGATGCAACCCTGACACGTGCTACAATATGGATAGACCTTGAGACATTTAAGCTAAAGGAAATAGATCTGTCACAAAAAGACAAAATGTTTATGATTCTCGTTATAAAAATTTTATGATTCTTTTTATACATGGTATCTAAAGCAGTAACATTCATAGAAACAGAAGGCAGAATAGTGGTTACCAAGGGCTAGGGGAAGGAGAAAGGAAACAGGGAATTTTTCCGGGTATAGAGTTAGTTTCAGGTGTGCAAGATAATTTTGGAGATATATTTCGCAGCCATGTGAGTATACTTAGCACTACTGAACTGCACACTCAGAAATAGTACAGATGTACATTCAAAAATGTCTAAGATGGTAAGGAAAAAATTATAAGTTTGAAAATAAAACCTTAAATTATCCTTATTTAAATTATTCTCTGCTTGTCACTCTGTGCATTTAAAAGCAGTCACATGCCTTCCTGGTGGCAAAATGGGTGAACATGTAGCATTACAGGGCACTCCCTGGTGACACAGCAGGTTAAAGCACAGCACTAAGAAGTTAAAGCCACTTCAGCATGAGTTTGATCCTCAGCCCTGGCAGTGACCCACATGGCGTGGTATACCTCTTCTGACCCGCCCACTGCTCCCCTCAGCAGTGTACTTTGTCAGTTGGCCTGTTCTGCTCCCCACTCTGTTTCTGGTGAAGCCTCTCACCGTCCCTGCACCTCTGGCCTATACCCCAGTTCTGTATGCATAAATAAATACATCTTAAAAAAAAAATGTAGCAACAAAGGTAGCTGCAGCCTCCTCAGCACAAGTTCGATCCCTGGCAGAGGTGACCCACATGGCGTGGTAGACCTCTCCTGTTTTGCCCACTACTCCTCTCAGCAGTGTACTTTGTTACTCTGCCTGTTCTGCTCCCCCCTCCATCTCTGGTGAATCCTCTCACTGCCCCTGTACTTCTGGCCTGTACCCCAGTTCTGTGAGTATGACTAAATAAATCTTTTAAAAAAATAAAAACAGTCACATGCAATATGAAAATGCTGGTCATTAATATAAGTTATCCAACTGAAATCACATATAATGACTATGCAGAGGGCTGGAAGTGTCTGTATTTAGTTCAAAGAGCACACACTTCTGCTGTGACCCTAGTATAGTAGCAGCATTTGGGCTGCCATGAGGTCAGTGAATGTAAATTGGAGTTTAGCTCAATTATCACCCCAAATTTCACTGAAGATTTGAACAGTTTAGCAATGCTAAACTAGATAAAAGCAAGAGCCTATAGCTAGTGATCATGAATATGGGCTCAGAACTCAGAGACAGTAACTTCCATGCGGAAATATGTGCAATATAATTAACAGCTAATAAAGGAAATCATTTAACTTAATTGTGTGATTAGTTTAGAAAAAACTGCAAATGGTCAGTTTTAAGCTAATATCAAAGGAAGCATTTCATCCATTTAAAAATTGTCTGGAAAGCATTATGAATTCTTCTATGTAAAATGTTGAAACTACCCCCCTCCCCAAATACAAAGAGGAAGATTTATAGTGCATAAAAGCAACTTATATAAACATTCCATTCCTACATGTCCAATGAGTATATATGCAAATTATTGAAATATGTTTTCAGCTTTAATTGTTGAAGTTCTATTGGCCTGAAATGCATTTGTAAAATATCTGTGATATGACTTATATAGCACGAGTACTCTCTCTGAATGTATAATGATGCTTGACTTACCTAAGGACATCTTTTCAAATATCGTAATGTGGCATTATGATCATTACTTTACAGAACATATGATATATATACATATATATAACATCTAAAAGACATCAGCAATGCCTTAGGACTTAGTATTTTAGATCTCTTCTATTTATGTGTTTTCAATCTCTGCTGGTTTCCAGTTTATGTTTTACAAATTATTGCATGTTTATTTTTATTCCAGAATAAAACCTTTTTTAAACAGATTATGCTTTTCCTAGATCTTCTGCAATTGTGACTGTGAAACCAATATGATTTGTTTCATGTTAGCTGGGCTAAAGTTATACACAAAAAATATTATATAATTCCATGTGTTACTTCTATAAGAATGATCACTGCTCTTTTTAAACTTTCCAGATTATTAAAAATTAACATTATTTGCATTAGAGTGATACATATAGATTTTAGAAAATCAGAAGATATAGAAAATAAACATTTTAAGAAAAGCATAGTAAGTTAATATTTTAATGCATTTACTTCTAAGATAACTCTTGTAAGATTTAAAATCATATTTGTGATCAAATTGCATATTCAAATCACAACCAGCTTTTATCATATCTGATATTTTCCTGTGATATTAATAGTCTCCTTATAAAAATTCCATATAGAGACTTATTAATATTCTTTGAATAGATGAGTTATGATTTAATTAAAAACTATTGTTACAATTAAAAAAGTAGAATTCCAGGTTACTTGTTGTTTGTGTGTATAGATTGTAAATAAATAGCATCTTTCTCTCCTTTGTCAATTTCTTAGCTACCATTTTTTTTGTAAAGTATCTGCTGTTCTTTTCTAATATGCTATATTTAATCTGCCATGTCCTTGGAAATCATAATCAAATGTGTTATGATTTTATCTAAATTCAGAGTTAATGTGCTCTGAAATAAGAATTTGAAGTCTCCCCTGTAAGAAAATTGCCTGAGCTTTGGCACATAAATGAAGTGTCATTTATTTTATATATGTGTGTGTGTGTGTGTGTGTGTTCTTCTAGTCCCCTCACTGAATCAAGTTAACTATTGGTGTCAATGAATGAGATAAAATTCATTTGCACATGGAGGACAAATAACATTGGAATTAAAGCAATAATTACATGTGCAAACGAAGGACTAACAGCCAAGCAAATGGTAATATGTCTTTCTTCTAAAACAGGGGTGAAAAATGATCAAAGCAACAGATTGTAAAGTAGAACAAAAAACATCATTGATATATACAAAACCATACTCAGGCTCATCAGTGATCAAGTGTCTGTGAATGTCTTTCTTCACACAATCAAGTGAGGCATTCATTTAGTCACTATGGTGATAGTGAGGGTGATATGAAAAAGCCAGTAATAGAAAACCTTTACAGTAACCTTTGTAGAATGTGACCTACCATGCACATTTAGAACCTTTAAATTTTCCTTAATCTTTGATTGAATTGCATTTCAAGACTACTCTAATAATCTAATAATAGTGCAAATACAACAAAAATTTATGTAAAAAGATGGCTTCAGAGCATTATTAATATCAACAAAAGCTGGAACCTCTAAGCATCTAATATTAGCAACATGTTGAATAGATTCTGGTACTTTTACAGGTTAAATGTGCAAATTAAAAAATTGACATTTAGAATCACATTTTAATGATGTGAGAATAATAGGTATTATCAGGTTAAAATTTCAGAACTGTATCCAATTATGTAAACAGAAAATTTCATGGAGAAAAGCCATAAGCAAAAATGTACCAAATTTTAAGGGTAATTTTTGGCTATGGGATTATTTTGTTACCTTTACAATATTTTTTTGTTTTTTCCAAATATGTGCATTTAAAAAAAAAGATATAAACAATGTATGTTCTTTAAAACTTATTTATTTATGAATAAAATAATTGGGGTACAGCCAGAGGGGCAGAGAGTGAGAGGTTTCCACAGATACAGAGTGGGGAAGAGAACAGGTAGATCTACTGACATACATTGCTAAGAGAGCCACAGGTAAGACAAGAGAGGTCTGCTGGACTATGTGGGTCACCGCCCTGGCCAGGAATCAAACTCATGCGGAAGTGACTGGTGATAGATTTACAGTGCTGAGACTTAATCCCTTGAACCACTAGAGAGGCTCCAAAACAATAAATACTGTATTCTATAACCCATGGTGTCTAAAGTTAGAAACAACATTTCTGTGTACAGGAATGTTACATTCTGTTGCTGAGAGTGTATTTTGGACATGTGGGAAATAACTGGACATACTCTTTAGCGTTAGTGATAGGAAGTAAAACACCTTTCGTTCTTCAGAGGTTATATGCCAGAGTTTCCTGCCTAATATCTACACTCCTCTTCTACAAAGAGAAGGTTCAAGTGGGCACTAGGCTACACAGCAGCACAGTTTTATCTCCCAGCCACTCTTGGGTCCAGTCAATGAGAAATGAACAGCAATGATGTGATGATGTTGACGTGGCAACAACTGATTGTATAAAATTGAGCTCTATGCAATACAGAAAATAGAAAGCCATTTAATGCTTTGGACTTCCAGGATGATGTATTATAGAATATCTTTAAAGGATAGGGGAATCTCAGGCTGGAGAATAGTGGCAGCATTAATGAGCTCCTGCAAAGAAAGCCTGTCCATCTTTCCTTTATCTTTATTCACGGGTTGAAATGAATATGTAGGAGTAGACACTAGAAAATTCTTTTTCAAACAAAAGATGGGAGAAGAATATCAAGGATGCCAGAGAACTAGGAGTTCCTGCCTCTGATACTGAAAACCTATGTAGGTTTGCTTGAGATTGTTGTAGTGAACAAAAATAAAATCTTTGGCCTTAATATTAGCCACCAAATTAGCATCCTAACTGTTGTTCCTTCTCTGTAGCAGAAGCAGCTGGATTTTAGCTGATGACTTTCAGATGATTAGTTCATCATTAATTCCACCAAAACTACAATCACTGAATTTAGTAGCTATTTCCCAACAATTAAATAGCTAATCTTAAATAATTCCTTCCATAGCTCAATAATGCAACTATTTTAGTGTATAAAGTGCCATGCTACTTGAAACCAGATGTCCCAGAAGTCATGTGAGGTTTAAAAATCACTCATTCTGGGCCCTCCCTGGTGGCACAGTGGGTTAAAACACAGCACTAAAGCTAAAGCCACTTTAGTATGGGTTCGATCCCCGCCCTGGAGGTGATCCACATGGCGTGCCAGACCTCTCCTGACCCACCCTCTGCTCCCCTCAGCAGTGTACTTCGTCGATCTGCCTGTCCTGCTCCCCACTCTGTCTCTGGTGAGTCCTCTCACCGCCCCTGCACCTCTGGCCTATACCCCAGTTCTGTATGCATAAATAAATAAATCTTTAAAAAAAAAAAACAAAACACTCTTTCTATGCCATACAGACCTAGATTCAGGTATCAAAGTTTCAGAATATTTATTGGGATGAAATTAGAAGTAGTTTCAAGTCACATGATTTTCTGTAACAGGGTGAAATGAGAGTAAGTTTCTCATCTGTTGACAAAAGAATGTTGGACACCTGAGATTCAACATCACAAAACATAAAGAAAACTTGCCTGAATGCTGTATTAGAACCCCTTCCTAGAGAACTGTATCTAAGTTGACAACAATAGAATGCTGTTCAAGTGTTCAAAATGGCTTCATTTGAAAGGCTGATGGTGAGAATATCAATTTATTTCTCCTACTAAATTAAAACACCAGAAAACAAAATATGTATATAAAAAACTAGGATTTAACTGGTATTTCTGACCTATCTACCAAAGTCATTACTGAACACATTGTCTCTGCTGAATAGTTTCAATAAACTTCTGGAAATATAAGATGAATTTCAAGCTTTTTTCATATACATGTATATATGTGCTTGCATGTATAAATACACATGAACACATGTGCATATATATTCAGATAAATATACACACATAACAGTATAGTCAGATAAATATATATATAACATGTATATTCAAATAAATTAATATATACACAAGCACACAATCAAATAAATAAATACATCAGGTACACAAATAAAACCAGATGGCTTTCTTTTAGTCATAGATACTCTTATGGATATCTGCCCTTTTAAGCACCTAGTAAATATCCCTGCCACTCTTGGAAATAGTTCTACTTTCATATAACCTGTCTCCAGTGCAGCTTCACAGGTAACTGTCTTGATCTTCAAATTAAAGGTAAAGTCTATGACTCAGGTCTAAGCTGACTGGCAAACTCCATTCTAGTGACATTTATTGAGGGTAAGAGTGGGTAAGAGTTCTGTGTTGATTTATTAATACACAGGCTTAGGTTTTTGTTTGAGTGTAGGAAAATTCATACTCTTCTTTGCTAAACATTAATGAAAGAGTGTGCATAAGGTTCAGGTTTTCAACATTTACAGCAGTTTGTAGCTACTTCAGATGAGGG
Source organism: Condylura cristata (assembly GCF_000260355.1). Classification (NCBI taxonomy): domain Eukaryota; kingdom Metazoa; phylum Chordata; class Mammalia; order Eulipotyphla; family Talpidae; genus Condylura; species Condylura cristata. The sequence continues at coordinate 22,323,664 of NW_004567110.1, forward strand.
GTCTCAATCATTAAACAAAAAAAAACTTGAATCTAAACAGATAGCTATCTTGGGACTATAAGATCATACACACTGGAGTTAGCACTAATGAAGCAGTGAACAAAATGGTGAAAACAAGAAAATAGGTCTTTTATCATAATTAAAGTACCCAGATCATGCCTGATCTCAGGTCATTTGGATTTCAGATACATCGAATTTCCTTAATTTTAAAATAAATTTGAGATAGGTTTTCTGTGCTTGTAATCAAAGCATCATGAAACCAAAGAGCAAGAAATTGAAACAAAGTTAAGACTTAATTCCAATAACGATTTCATCTCACTTATTTGATAATGCCAATTCACGCTTCAAGGTAAGACTTGGTTTTTGAATGTAATTGTACCATGTTATATTTAATTTGGTAAGAATATGGAGACATTTCTAACATTGCACAGGGAGGTGATGAGAAAGAAATCTACACTATTTCTCTGCCTACTTTGAGTCAGGCTTTTAATATACACTATTTTATTTATTTATTTATTTATTTGTCCATCAACAGATACAGGCAATAAGGGTCATAGAAGATAGGCTCCCCAAGATTATAGAGCAGTTAATACAGTTGCTGGGACTGAATCTCCAGGTTCTGTCTCCTTCTGTTAGACTGCTTTTTAGATTTATTCATTTACTTATACCTAGAACTGGGTACAGGCTAGAGATGCAGAGGGACACAGCCATCAGAGGATTCACCATGCAGGTCAGCTCCCTGGCCGAGGATCAAATTCTGGCCTTAGCAGTAATAGTATGGAGACTAATAGTATGGAGACTCCTGGCCACCAGGGAGACTCACACTAGATTGGTTTTGTTGAGTAATAAATCCCAAAGAAGTAAAAACAGGTCAATCAAAATATCATTTAATTGTCAGCTTTTTGAAACACTGGCCACCACCTGCCTCTCTACCTTTTCATAGCAGTTTAATTAGAATTTTGTTTTGGAAAATAACTGAGAATTTTCCAGCTCATTTACAGATACCTTCAATGTCTCCATAATAAGGCAGATATCACTGACTCTTAAAATGAAAATAAAAATGAATGTGGTAATGTCAACAGCCTGACAACTAGTAACTGTTTTCCCCTCAATCTTTATGCTTAGCAGGCACGACACCATATGTTGCAAGTGATCCTTTATCAAAGAGCTAATTTCAGATTTCTTCTCCATCTCTCTATTAGTCAGTGCCTTAAAGTTAAATCTATCTCTATTGTTAAGCACAAGTCTTGCCTATATTGTGCTCTCCTACTGTAACTTCTCTTGAACCCTTTGGGCAACCATTTTTTTTTTTTTTAAGTAAATAACCTTCACTGATAGGTGGAAGCCAGCCACTTGGCATTTATATAATCTGTAGCATGCAATCAAATTCACATTTCCTTTTTTTTTAATTCCCTCTCTCTCAACACCCTGTTTATCTCTTTTTAAATTCTCACTGCTTTCTTTAAATCTCTACACTAACCCAGCCTCCTTCTTAATTGCTCTTATTGGCAACAATCCCTCTTTGGGCTACTCTGTGAACAGCAAGAGCATGTCTTAAGTTTCTGGTGCTTCTGGTAACTGTTACTGATCACAAAAAAATGGAGCTCTGTAATACAGAAAGCACAAAGTCATTGGCTCTGGTCTTGTGGGTGTTAAGGATTAATATTACAGAAATATATTTGAAGGGGTTGGGGGTGGGGATCTCCAGTCCAGAGGTGTGGAAACAGCATTAATGATTTTCCTGAATATTAAAATTAGAAGACACAGGAAGCACAACTGCACGCAATCAGGTATATTATTCACATAAGAGTGGATGATAAGCTGTGAGCAAGAATCATGCCCAGGGTCAAACTCAGATCAAACCTTCAAAGCTGCATCATGACAGTGCTGACAAGAATGCAGAAGCTGTGAAAATTATGTAAGGCCACATTCTATTGCAATGTGTTCTGGTTATGTCTAAGCATTTGCACCTAGAGATATAAATAATAATCTATTTACCTTGGAAAAACAGCTCCCACACAGACATTTCACATTTGATTCCTTAAGGGGAGAACAGTGTACAGGGTAGACACATTTCATAACGTTTTACAGTGTTTCTGGATTTCAAAAAAGTTTGGGGTTGATTTAAATGGGCACTGCCAAACTATCCAAATGTGAAATATGACTTACTGAAAATGGTTTTAATGTAGAATGTCAAAGTGAGGGTATTGATGTGAATGTCCATGGAATATTTATAGAAACTTTCCTGTCATGTCTCCTAAATGAACCAAAAGAGTAAAACAAGTAAGACAGAACTCTCTTTGTGTTATTTTAGCAACGTTTTATGCTTCCTGGAACACAGATTCTAGTACCTCACAATGGGAGTTTGGAAAGATGTCCTGGGCTGACATCACTGAAAGCAGAAATGGATATTCTCAGTGGATATATAAGAACCTGCTTTTTATCTGGTTTTATATTCTGCCCAACATAATATCTCATAGCTGCTAGAGTTCAAAGAAAAAGTCACTGTTTATTGAATTGTGAATTGACAGTCATTTGGAGAGAAGTTTGGCAATATGCAGTAGTCTTCACAATTTTGTAAAGGTTACCTGACCTTGGTGATTCTGCTTTTATGGATTTATACTAAAGAAGGAGAAGAAGGAGAAGACATAGGTTTATGTGTATGGATATTGATTAGAAGACTCTTACAGGTAAAGCTGAATAGACAGAAAACCTGACATGTCCAATACCAGAGGATCATGGGGTAAGCAGTGATATAACTGTACTATACAATCAGTGTTCTATAACTGATTATATACAATCAGTGAAAGGGATGGTGCAGAATCATATTTATTGACATTAAAAACATGATTAGGGCCCTCCCTGGTGGTGCAGCGGGTTAAAGCACAGCACTGAGAAGCTAAAGCCGCTTCCACATGAGTTCGATTCCCGCCTGCCCTGGAGGTGACCACATGGCGTGGCAGACCTCTCCTGACCCGCCCGCTGCTCCCCTCAGCAGTGTACTTCATCCATCTGCCTGTTCTGTTCCCCACTCTGTCTCTGGTGAAGCCTCTCACCGCCCCTGAGCCTCTGGCCTGTACCCCAGTTCTGTATGCACAAATAAATAAATCTTTAAAAAAAAAAAACATGATATATTGGGTTAATAATGAATAATTACTGCCATATACTAGATGCGGAGGCAATATCTGTGAACAAATCAATGCATATCCCAGCTCTTGCAGAGACATAGTGTTCATAACAGAAACACGGTATAGAAATTAACTCATTGTATGCATAGTTTAACTTAGCTAGAAAACCTTGTAAGTTATATAAAGTAATTCACTCTGAAGAGCATGTTAATGCTTCATTTATTATATTTCCTATAACTTCTAGCATGTTGTTTAATTTAAAAAACCTAAGTCACTGTAGTTAAAATAATTTGGATATAAAACAATCAGCATTGGGCCCTCCCTGGTGGCGCAGTGGGTTGAGGCACAGCACTGAGAAGCCAAAGCCACTTCCGCATGATTCCCACCTGCCCCGGAGGTGACCACATGGCGTGGCAGACCTCTCCTGACCCGCCCGCTGCTCCCCTCAGCAGTGTACTTCGTCGATCTGCCTGTTCTGCTCCCCACTCTGCCTCTGGTGAAAGCCTCTTGCAGCCCTTGAGCCTCTGGCTTGTACCCCAGTTCTGTATGCACAAAAAAATAAATCTTAAAAAAAAAATCAGCATTAATGAAAAATCAGTGGAAAGGAGCAATAAGAAAAGGTTTTTATCACCTAGAAAGAATACCATTTTTATGGTTCAGATATATTTCACTTACAAAAAAGGCCAATGTCAGATTTCAAAGGCAAAAAGAGAAACATCAAGTAAGAAACATATATATGCCATCATATCTATCTATCTATATTAACCACATAAGTCAGGAGGAAAAAGCAAGCTATCTCCACAATGTTATCTACAAAAGTTCTATATTTTGACATCTATCCAATACAACCTCCAGGATTATATTTTTTTTTCTGTAGGGAACAGAGACCAGAAGATTTCATTGAAAAGGCAGATTGGAGATTTCTAACATGAAGCAGGATAAGAAAAGGAATACAGTTTATTGGGGACCAGATAAATTATAAATACAGGATTCAGTGCTTGGAGTGTTAAATATTTCTATGTTTATCAATTCCACGACAAAGGAATTTTTACACAAAAATGATATCAGAAAAAGATATCTGATTCATGTTCACACAGATAGGAAGTGAGAAAACAATAATTTTGTCAGATCTAGATCCCAAATCAGTCCTTCTTACATCAACTTTTTGGCACAGCAGCGGAAAACAAGGTATAATAAACACAACAATCTTAAAAAGTCATAGAATTTCAGATGAGGAAGGGACCTTCTGGATCAATTGTTCAAATTTCCTCACATTATAGATGGGGGGCTAAGCAACATGTCCAGGGCCATGACCCCCAGCATTAAAGGGACATGATCCTGAAATTTCTCAATATGAATCATTAGAAAAAATTCTGTTTTATTTTGACATTTGTCCATATGAACTCTTCCTGAAAACTTTGTGTTCTAAAGGGAGACATATAATAAAGTCTTTCAAATTATGCAATATGTTTATTTCTACACACTAATAGGAATGTGTGAAGTGTGGTAACATATGCCTGAAGGGTGTGATCCTACAACTCGAAACCATTTGTGATCTTGCAAACCAAAGCTACCTCAATGAAAATAAATAGTGGAAATTCCTCAAAAGACGAAAAATGCATCTCCTAGTTGTCTACCCAAAGGACACAAAAACACTACTTTGAAAGGAAAACTTCATGCCTATTACAGACACAATATTGTAACATATCTCTTACGGACATATTGTAACAGAACAACCAAAGTGGTCCAAAAATGGATGAGTGGATCAAGGAGCCCTGGTTGACATACACAATGGAATACTACTCAGCAACCAAAAAGATGAACTTTTGACAATTCATTGCAACATGGATGGAGATGGAAGGGATTATGTGAAGCAAAATAAGTTAGGAGGGCCCTCCCTGGTGGCGCAGCGGGTTAAAGCACTGCACTGAGAAGCTAAAGCCATTTCCGCATGAGTTCGATCCCTGCCTGCTCCGGAGGTGACCACATGGCATGGCAGACCTCTCCTGACCTGCCCGCTGCTCCCCTCAGCAGTGTACTTCGTCGATCTGCCTGTCCTGCTCCCCGCTCTGTCTCTGGTGAAGCCTCTCACTGCCCCTGAGCCTCCGGCCTGTACCCCAGTTCTATATGCACAAATAAAATAAATCTTTAAAAAAAAAAATAAGTCAGGAGGAGAAGAAAAATTACCAGATGGTGGTAATATGTGGAATATAGAAAGCAAAACGAAGGGCCAGACAGATGTAAATGTTAAAGGTAACCCGTGACATCCAGCCAAAGATCTGAGAGTCAGAGAAAGAAGAATGAGAACAGTTGTGGAGGAGGGTGGGTAGAACACAAGTGGGCCAACTGGAGGACTGCAGGTGGTGACCACACCTGAGGGAGGAAACTATGACTTTAAAATAAAAACAAAGGTGTAAACCAATAGTAGTTCATTAAAAAAAAATAAAAGATTAAAAAAAAGTTCCTTTTTTAAATAGCATTTGTACATGGTATTGCAATGAATTTTGTCATTGTCCTTTGTGAAAGCCAACATCAGAGAAGTAACTTATTTCTATTACTTGCATAATTTGGGGAATTATCTGGCAGTCTGTTCAAGGGAAACAATGTAAACAGGTGAGGCTAAAAAAATGTATTCAGGCCCTCCTTGGTGGCACAGCAGGTTAAAGCACAGCACTAAGAAGCTTAAGAAACTTCCCCATGAATTTGATTCCCGCCTGCCCCAGAGATGACCACATGGCGCGGCAGACCTCTCTTGACCCGTCCACTGCTCCCCTCAGCAGTGTACTTCGTCGATCTGCCTGTTCTGCTCCCCATTCTGTCCCTGGTGAATCCTCTCACCCTCCGCATCTCTGGCCTATACTCCAGTTCTGTATGAATAAATAATCTTTAAAAAAATGTATTCAAAGTTATTTTTCACTAAGGTAATAACCTCAATATGAAAGCCGGGCTTCAAACTAAGTAGCTCTCCTCTTCTGAGGCAGCATCTGCAGAAGGCAGATGGTACTGATGAAATTGCAGAGCATCTGGTGAAGTCATGAAAAATCTTTTTAAACCCTGAAGAACTTACCTGAAGTATTGGGTCCACCTGTCTTGAGTCTAAATAAATTCAGCATCCCAGAAATCTCTACATGCCTAGTGAGGATTAATAAAAGATAATGACTCTGGTGTTTGTCTTGTATCTGGTGAGATTCAGCAAGTGAGAAAAAAAAAGTAACTGCAAGAGAGGCAAGATATACCACTTCAAGATGTTAAGTCAGCAGAATAAAAGTGAGATGGACTGTATTCGAGTGGTTTAATAAGAGGGAGGGCTACAATTGTGGTGGCCTTTACCCAGTGGCCAGTAACTTGTTGTTTTCAGTATGAATTTATTTATATTTATTTAATACTTTCTTATGTACTCCAACACACCTTGCTATTTATTTGTTAGAATAGTTTCAACTTCAGTCACAGAGGCTCTATTAAATCACTCCTTGGGTTCCTTTCCTTTCTATTGATTTTTAAGCAATCCCTTGGCTTTTGATAGCACACGTTCCCTCAGTCTCATCTTATGTAAAAAACCCTGGATTTCTTCCCTCAGTAACTTTAACATGACCTTGACCTAGACATTTAGGGTGACACTTCTGGCTCAGCAGTCTTCCAAGGCACACAGGGCTTGAGGAGAGTGCCTACAAGTCACCTGCCAAGGTTCAGGACAGGAATGATCTCTGATGCCTGCAGCCAGCAATGTTGGCCAGCTCTACACAATTCCTCTAGGAATAAAATGAGTCTTGAGGGAACATCAGGAAAGGCTCAGGAGTGGACTTGTGCAATAAAGAAAGATAAAATAAAGCTCCCAGAGAAGAGCCTGATCTGCAAATGGGGCACAATTCTGGAACCAGAGGCTACTTCAAACTTGCTTTATTTACCATTCAGGTTAGTGGCTTTTGAAAACTGCATTTCCTCATTACAGAGGACAGTCTGTATGGCTAATGGTTTTCCAATTTCAGAGCCAGTAAGAATCATTTGTTTAAAACATAAACACAAACATCCACAATGCCTTTTGCAAAAGGGGTGTGTGTCTCTTCCAAGTTTCCTGAAAGTTGAGAATTATATGTTTGGGTTAATATTTACCAACTTGACTTTTGTTTTCTATTTAAAGAATGTGTTTTTACCCTAACTGACAAATTTGTTGTTATGATCATTGTCATTAAAATTAAAGATTTTCCCCCAAAATACTGTTATCTTTTTTCTTCAACTATCTTTTGTAACCCTATTCCTAAGAAGTATATAAATTATTTGTTGTTTGTTCATGATATGGGTTTAGTAGAATTTGAGGCCAGCGGGAAGGACAGACACAGGACTGCAAGCAAGACCTTTAATGCCCAGATACAGGGACATCAGTGTTTACTGCAAGTGGAAGGGTATTAGATGAAAAAGTATCAAGAGATAGGAGACCATCTGGACAGGAAGATGATTACAATAAGGATGGTACCGGGCTAATATTCAGCCATTTTATATCAGAAATCATTTTGTATAAGTACTGCACACTAATAGATTATGCCCCTGGAGCTCCCAGGAATAATTTTGTAATGACTAATATACAACTACTGCCATATTGTCTGTTAGCTTTTTCTCTTCTGTCCAGATTCTTCCATTGGCCACTCACATAAACTAATGATTCAAGACGTAGAGGTATGAGGATGAATGACCTGGCAGGGGGCAGTGGCTGGTGACCTAGCCCAACCATTGCACGGGATTGGTCAAAGCCTCTGCCAAAGAGATTGTTAAATATTTTGATATCATTCCTGAACAGGAGTGGAATATGTAAACATTTTAAACAATGTATTATTTTATTTGCCTAACTTAAAATTATTTGAGGACAGGTGAAAGATAAGATTTAAGTTAAGTCTTAAATCAATTACCCACTCAAAGCTGGGTACACAGTGGTTGTTTAAGCTACTGTTTTTAGGTTGGTTTGTTAGGCAATAGTAACTAACCAATACAAAAGGGCTATGTGCTTTTACTTCTTGGAGCAGCCTAAAGGAAGTTTTCCCCACGTACATGTCATAGCATTAGGAGCTCTTTCTTCATGAAATTCTCACAGTAACTCTAGGAAGTGATTGTTATTCCCACTCTGAGAAAGTTATAAAATTCTATCAGTGTCAAAGGCAGAATTCAAAGGCAGTTACATTTTCAAGTCACTGGGGATATCATCTGTAATATCATGCAGTATGTTTTTTTTTGCTGATGTATCCTCAATTTTAAATTTGATTGAGTTAGTTATGTTTAAATGATCCCTTATTTATTTTTACTTCTTCATTAAGAAGGCACTCTTTCCCCTTTCTCTTAATATTAAAAACAAATAAGATAATTTTCTTCAGGTGGGAGAATTCTGCCACCATTATGAATGGTATTTGGCCAGTGCAAAGGACAACAGCCCCTCTGTGACTATAAGCAACTGTTCTTGGTGCACTGGAGCTTAGAACACTCTTACTTACCTGCAAACATGGAGACTAAATGCTGAATCCCATTCACCATTTTTTGGTGTGAACCCATGTAATGAAGCCAACAAATGGAATCCAAAGGTAATATCTACTTTCTCTTCTTGGGTTGTTCCCAAGAAGTAGAATCCCACAAAACATTAGGTTTTCAGAGGACTGTTTTCTGCTAACTCTGTGACTCAGATACGTTAATGTGTAGGAAATGTTAATTATCCACATCAGCTGTCAACCACTGTCATCATTTATGAGAAACACTGGTTAGATAATAGCCTCTGTGGGTATCATAACCCTAAGTGTATGGTTTATATAATTACATTTCATTTTAAACTGAGCACTAACTTACAGCTATATATGGACTGATTCCCTATGCTTCAGCTACCTTATTAAAGACAGCAAGAAATTAAAATGGCTCATAGCATTATAAAGGGAAGGTTTCTTTAAATTCTACTGATTAGCTTTTCAGGTAATGGGTTGTCTCCTTTACTAGGAGAAGAAAAAAAATCTTAATTAATTAAATGGGAAGGTTCAATATAGTAAATGTTTCATTAACTACAATTAGAACAAGGATGAGAAGAAGGACTTTGAGTTTATGTGTATGTGTGAAAAGAAAAGAAGAAAAGGAAGGGACTAGATTCATAGAGGAGTTTAGAAAAAGAGAAAACTGCAGGTGGATATTTGCTCAGACTGCTTAAATAGCTTCAAGGTTACAAAATTAATGAGGGAAGGGAATTGCTCAGATTCAGATGAGAGAACAGGAAGCTATGGCCAGAAGCTATGAGAAGAAAATGCAGACTAGCTGTTAGGAAACACAGTGAGTTAGAAAGAACATTTAGCAGTGAAGCAAACACAAGCACATAAAAAATGACCACGAGCTACACTGATATTATGTAATCAGTGAGGAAGGATTATGTAAAGCACAGTGTGGCACCGAATGGTCATCTTGTGTAACAAGGAACTTCTGTTTGGCTTCTGCCCAAGTCAGTTTTCAAGCTTTTGTTTTTTGAGGACATTTGACATCCTACTATGCTCAGCATTTCATGCATGATCTCATTTAATTGTAAGAAGCTATGCTTTAGGTATTCTTATTACTCTGTGCTGCAAATGAGGTAAATGAGAAGAGAGATAGTTGAGAATTCACCCCACCTCACACAGATAATTAAGGCAGAGCCAAGATTGAGCCCCTAAATTCAGTTATGTACTTCACAGGGCTTAGCCGTTCTGTTGCTGAGCTAGTAAACACTAAATTAAATTATTTCCCATCACCACAAGATCTTGATTTATCTTTCTTGCTGGAATTATCATAATAAATCCAGAGTCTTAAGTGAAAGCACAACACAAAACAGTTTGTGATGCCTCCTCACTCCTCCACAGACTCCCAAGTTGGGTCCACATCCCATAACAAGGACTTGCAGAGTTGGGTGTTAAATCTCACTTCCCTGGTCTACTTTTGTTTCTCTCTGCTTTACAATATCCACTCCCAAGAAGGTGCTGGAAGGCCTACACAAGATACATGCCTAACATGCTTTGTTCTGTAGAGTTCTCAGGTGCAGACAAGGATATGCATTCTGCTGCTCGGTTTCGAAAGTTAGCATATTTGGTGAATTTTGTCTGCTGCATCTCTTAACATTTCTCAAAATATCTGTTTAAATAATTTCCAATAAAAGTGAGAGAAAGTCCACTACTCTGCTTTTGTTTTTTTGAGTTTCCTTTCCAAATGGACATTTCAAATGGACAAAGCAAATTTTCCTTACAGGCCAAGTCTTGGCTTAAAGTGGGTATGTGGACAGCTTTGTCCTGTAGTCAATCTCATCATCTTTTAGAAGATTCTGTCCATGAACTTTTCCTGTGTTTAAGATACAGACTCTAAGCCTAGTCTGAGGGAGTCCAAATCCCAGAAAAATCATGGGATCCACTCAATAGGGTTAATAATCTATAGTCTCGGTACATCAGTTTACAATAAAACCTAGAAATGTATATGCACATACCCACCCACATATGAATTTATTGTTAAGCAAGAAACTTCTAGACCTTAGCCTAAAATTGATAAAAATAAAGAGAAAATTATACTATTTTAATCTCCATTCTGTATCTTACTGGGTGAGAAAATGTAACATTTTAATATATGAATAGCTTTAGTATGCCATCAGTCCTACTGAGAACCAGCTTTATTTCTATAGACAACTCTTAATCTGGAGCAAGGCTTTATTTCAAAACATGAACATGTAGTTAAGGTTGGACTTTGTCATAAGGTATTTTATGGCACCAATCATAAGCAGAGACTAGAAAGTCTTCAGCTCCATTTAACTGAAACCTGAAAACACACTCCTTACCATCGCTTGAAAAAATGAGCCTAAGATTTCATCAAAAAGCTGCTTAAGTAAAATAAACTCTTGAAATATTTATTGTTATCAGACCAATTATTTTTTCAGGGCATGAGCTGCCCTGTGGCAAAATTCTAGTTCTAAAGCATTTTATGATAAACCACTGTTCTGAAAAAGGAAACTAACCCAGTATGTTTAGTTCTTAAGGTTTATTTAACTCACATCACATCATTGCTAGATAAACCAAGAATAATAAAAAGAGAATTATCTCAATACATTCTGGCAAATTGTTTTGTTTGACAGATATGGTAATGAATGTAGTTGTACTCCACTATTTTAATGCATTGTATAGGCAGAGCTATTACTTCAAATCAACTTAGAGGTTACTTAGATCACTGTCTTAAAAGATACTTATATTCCATATGATGATGCTTGATTTTCAAAAGAAAGCGATTGAACAATTGTTTCTGTTGGCTATAAAAGAAACCTCGAATGTCCCCCAAATAGGTACCAAACTTACTTTATGTATTAATGGTAAGAACACATACAGTGAAGTGAGGATGGAAGAGTCCTATTTATCCTTTTTAAAGCTTCCTAATCAGATTTACCATCGTTACAAAATGACAAGTGAGAGACACGTAGTTTTAGTTGTACTTGTTATCAAATGTTCTTAAAGACTAACCTGTAGGAGACACTACAAGAAAGGCGACTACCTTCCTTCATAAAAGGAGTAGTTCTGAAAGAGTACAGGTAAGAAAAACAAGGTCGAAACCACACGGGCTTCTTCAGAGCAGACCAAATATGGAACCCCCATGCTCTTCCTCTCCAAGGATCTGCAGCGCATCAGTCACTGAAGATGAGAAATGAGAGGCAGAGGGAAGGGCTGTAGCTCAAGCAAGAGGTCAGCACTGCCTCTGCAGGGTGGCCTCTAATGAGTACTTAACAAAGAAGCAGGCGCTCACACGCCAGAAGCTCTGGGGTTCTGCAGGAGGCAGGATGGCCTCCAGGGAACCTGGACTGAGTGGGCGCTACGGGAAAGGCATTGGTGTTTGCTGAGTTACTTATTTCCATGCATTTGTGCATGAGAGGTCAAAACATATGAGGAGTCTTTGTGTTAAATATTCAGCTTGATTATTAATTCCCTTCAGGCTCAAGGGGTCTACATTGGCCAAAAGGAGAAAAATATATATGGTAATTAAAGAAGACTCCTGTTTCACCCCCTTAGAACAAAGCCAGCCATGGCTATTAATTTAAATAGTTGTTTATCATCAGTATTTAATAAGGGAGCTCCTACAATCCCCACATTGATTATCAAAAGAACACAGAGTTCTTTAGAGCTACCAAGACAAATTGGAGCTCAAGAGATGCTAAACACATTCTCTTTCAAAATTCCTTTCCTGGGCCTCCCCGTGGTGCAGGGGTTAAAAGTTGGCACTATCAAGCTATCACAAGCCACTGTAGCACGAGTCAGTTCCAGAGGCCAGGAAGCTGACACACATGGTCAGGCAGACCTCTCCTGTCCTGCCTACTATTGCCCTCAGCAGGGTATTTCAGTGGATCTGCCTGTTCTGCTCTCCACTCTGTCTCTGGTGAATCATCTCACCCTTCCACACCTTTGACCTACACCCCAGTTCTTGTATGAATAAATTAAAATACATATTAAAAAAAAATAACAACAGGACCCTCCATGGTGGTGCAGTGGGTTAAAGCACAGCACTGAGAAGCTAAAGCCACTTCCGCATGAGTTCGATCCCCACCCCGGAGGTGACCCACATGGCGTGGCAGACCTCTCCTGACCCGCCCGCTGCTCCCCTCAGCAGTGTACTTCATCAGTTGGCCTGTTCTGCTCCCCACTCTGTCTCTAGTGAATCCTCTCACCGCCCTTCCACCTCTGGCATGTATTCCAGCTATGTATGCATAATAACTATGTCTTTAAAAACAAAAACAAAATTCCCTTTTCCTCACGATGCTAGCCTAATTTCCTCTCCTACAAAATGTCTAGTTCATTTCTAGCTACTTCACAGTACCATTTCTGGGTCGTTGTACTTGCTACTGTCTCATCTGGGATCCTCTACCGCTTAATGTTGATATGACTTATTTTTTTTAATTGTCATCTAGATTTTAATTTTAAAAAATCTTCGGAGATGCTTTTCCTGATGGCCCAATCTGAAGTAGTTATTCACCACCTACTCCCCTCAATGATGTCACCATATTGCATTTTTTAAAAAAGATTTATTTATTTATTCATACAGAACTGGGGTACAGGCCAGAGATGTGGAGGGTGAGAGGATTCACCAGGGACAGAATGGGGAGCAGAACAGGCAGATCAACGAAGTACACTGCTGAGGGGAGCAGCGGGTGGGTCAGGAGAGGTCTGCCACACTATGTGGATCTCCTCCGGGGCAGGCGGGGATCGAACTCATGCGGAAGTGGCTTAAGCTTCTCAGTGCAGTGCTTTAACCCGCTGTGCCACCAGGGAGGGCCACCATATTGCATTTTTGAAAGATTGTTTTCATTGAGAAATTCATTTTACATGGCATAAAATTAACCATTTTAAAATAAAAATTTCAGGGGATTTTAGTGCATTCATGATTTTGTGCAACCAACTTCAATCTACTTCCAAACATTTATATCACCCCAAGAAGAAACTTTGTACCTATGAAGCAGATGTTTCCCCTTTAGTACTCCCCAGCATCCAGAAACCATCAATCTGTGTTCTGTCTCTATGGATTTACTTTTTGTATAATTTATTTACAGGACCATATGTCAACCAGTGTTTTTGTGCTTGACTTACTTTTTAACATAAGGTGTTTGAGATTATCCATGGTATAGTATGTACCAGTGCTTCATTCTTTTTTATGTCAGAGTAGTATTCCATTGTATATATATAACACATTTCTCTATCAACTATTAATGGACAGTGGATTGTTCTAAAATTATTTTTAAATATAATTTATCGGAAATTATCATATTTATTTATAAACAAACTTGTATATCATTTATGTCTCCCTACTACTAGAGTGTGAGTATTATGATGTCAGGGTTTTGCCTGCCCACTACTGTATCCATAGCAAATCACTGCTGAGTAAGTAAAGTTACATTCTGATGAAGTTAGAGCATTTATCACCCATATATTTCCTTTCAAGTCAACTGCTTATACTCTTCCTTTCCCTGTTGCTACTGCTCTGGGTTCTGCCTCATGTTTTCTCAGGCTTAGGTTAATGTATAACCTTTGGGGAAGAGTATTACAGAGGTTATTTTGCAGCCAACACATTAGGTCCGCTATTCACAATGCTGATAGCTACTCCTGTGAACATGAGTATGTTTTAAAGCTCCCAAGCTGAGCTGCACTCACTGTGGCAACACATTTGCTAAAACAGGTACAATGAACAGTACATTAACATGATCCCTGGGCCAGGATGACATGCAAATCCATGAAGCAGTCTACATTTTTTAGCACTAATAGAAGGATAATCCTTTCTTAATGGGTTAATTTCTGTGCATATCATTGAAAAAATTTCACATTTGAAAGACAGTTTAATGGGGTTGAAGAAAAAACAATAAACCTGACTTTATTAGTTAAAAAGAATGTATATACATTACTTCAGGAAAAAATGCTAATACTGTGTTGAATGTAACAGATAGATACATTGGCTAAATCAGGGATAACTTTCAGTAGCTTGATATTTTAATCTTTGCTAGTGATCTAATATCATCCATTGAACAACACAGCTGATTTTCCCAGTCTAGGGACACATTCCTGTTTAAAACAATGAAATGATGGCGATACTTACCTATTCTGCAGATTTTGGTGCTAATGTCTATTTACTATTCTGATGTAGTTAAAGGCTTCCTTCCATGAAGCTATATAAAATAAAACTTCTGATCCTTCAGGATTAATGTCAGGAATTGCATAAATTTAAAACTCTCCAGGTAATTTCAATATGCAGTCAACTTTGAGAATCAGTAGCACAGAGGAGATTATGGTGTCTCCACAAATCTGTGGTAGCTTAATGAATCATGCCATTTGGATATTACAGAGACAATAACAAGAAAGTAATTCTGGGATATTGAGAACTGATACTAGAAATATAAATATGGATATAAATAATTTAAATATAAATATGAGTAGCTGACATTTAAGCTTAAGTGTTTTTATTGAATATTTACAGCACACCAGGCACTGGGAAACAAAGATAAATTGGACATAAAATTATACCTTTGGGGACTGTAAAGTAATGGGGGAAGAGAATATTTTTAGCATAAGACATCAAGTATCAATTCAGAAGCACTATGAATTTTTACTGGAAGTGGTGCTACTTGAATGAAATCTTTAAGGAAAAAGAAAACTTAACTATTAAAAAGTGAGAACAGCAAGGTTCATAGGTTGTGAGTAGAGGGAATAGGCTATAAATACTTTATTATTCACAATAGTAAATTTTTCAAAATATATAAAAACAGAAATTACATAAGAATAAAATGTCATTTAATTGGGGTTTTGATTTTTCATGTTCAAGATTTTAGGACTTTTTTCTTCAAATAAAATATATTTATAATTATGTCTGCAATTTTTTTCCCTCTTTTTTGATTTAGAAATTTTGCTTTCCTGGGTTGCCAGCAAATGCTTACAGAACACGAAGTGCACAGCCAACATGCTGAATGATGCTGAAAGGCCTTTCAGAGAAAGAGGGTGAAAGAGTCTTCAGTGTTCAGGATACTCTGATTTATTTTCAAAGACACATTAAAATGATCTGATCCACAAGCCATGGCCATCCTCTGCCTCATGGGAACCATGCGCAGCTAAGTAAATGGAGAATCAAGGCGCTACTGTTAATGAAATAGTCATACTAGTGACTTACTGCATTTCAAAAGAAGTTTGTATCTGAACATCTACGGCTAATCATAGTCTCTGGACACTTCCATCCACTGTATTTTAGCTTTGCAAATGCAAGAGTCACTGAATTCGGCTAGCATGAGTGATTCTGCTCTGGAAAGAATTAGTTATCAAATGCCTACTTTTAAATCAAATCTACTTGAAAATTATTAGCTACCACCTAAAAAGAAATAAAATCAACAAGAAGTCCCTCTCACTAAGATACTGAACTTAGATGTGACCTCTGAACTCTAAACTGAGCTGTTAACACAAGCAAGGGTCAGAATACAAGCACTGGCTGGGCATTTCACTTCTGCCTGTAATGGTAAAAAAGTGAACTGTATGTAATAGCAAGTAACTAATTAAAAGTTTTTATAATTTTGTACTTCTACCCAAAGTATTTAAGTAGAAAGGAACTTTAAGGTGTTTTTTCTGTCGCTCATTGCTTTTGTTAATTGTAGTCTCAACTAAATTTTGATCATTTCAACAAGAAACACTCCTTCATCACAGCAATTATCAACCCCTAGATAGCTGGTGTTGGTGCATCCTATGTCTAAATGACTATTTCCTAAAATAAATATAATGCTCTGGGACAAGTGGATTTCCAAATACATACTCATTTTAAAATGCAACTTCTCTTGACAGTAAACTATTTGACTTCTATTACTCCAATTAAATATCCAAGTAAAGCTCTCCCTGGTGGCACAATGGGTTTAAGCACTATACTATGAAGCTCTCCTATGCCACTGCAGCATGAGTTTGATCTCTAGCCTGGGAGCTGACCCACATGGCATGGCAGACCTCTCCGCTGCTCCCCTCAGCAATGTACTTCAGTAGATCTGCCTGTTTTGTTTTTCACTCTGTCTCTAGTGAATCCTCTCACTCACCACACCTCTGGCCTGTACTCCAGTTCTGCAAGCATAAATAAATAAATCTTTAAAAATAAATAAATACCCAAGGAAGCACAAATATAATAGAACAGGAGCACAGAGAAAAGAAAGTTCCATTTTGGGACTAAGAGAAGGCTTCCTAGGAACAGTAGTGTTTGAAAGATTTATTTTTTATTTATTTACACATATAAGAAGTGGGGTGTAGGCCAGAGGTGAGGGACGTGAGAGATTCACCGGAGACCAGGTGGGAGCAGAACAGCTGGATCTACTGAAATACATTGCCAATGGGAGCAGCAGGCGGGTCAGGATAGATCTGCTGTGGTTTAGTTCCTTGGCCAAGGGTTGAACTTATGTTGAGGTAGTCGCCAATAGCTTGATAGTGCTATAACTTTCACCCGAGCACCACCAGGAAAGTCCCAGGAGCAGTAGTATTTGAATTGAGTTTGAGAATGCTAATAGGTTACTAATTTGCTAAGGATTAGAACAGAGGGCTATTTAGGATAAGAAACAACTTTATGCTTCACATTGTGACAGCTATTTCCTGCCCTACTAGCTCAGGTTCATTTGGGTTGGTCTATCACACATTCCGGACAAATGGACTTATTTTCACCATGAGTAAATTTAGATGAAATTTAAATGACCTATAGGACATGCTAGTGTTTGGAAATATCCTACGCTTTGGCTCTTACCCTCTGGCTATAGTATGAACAAATGCCTTAAGGGCTGATACTGGAGCATCTTTTGTCACAAAACCCACTGCTGTGCTAAGAGAGTTTGAGTTTGAGACTATCACATTGTCAGTAGAACCCAAGATTTGCATCACAGGTCTCCAAGTCCGACGCCATAATAGCATTGTGGATAGTCAAGTGACTTAAGCCACATATTCTTAGATATAATGCAGGAATGATGACAACATCTACCTCATGGCATAACTGTAAGGACTGAATTAGAATAGGCAAACCTTTCTATCACAATGACAGGCAAACAGTATGGGCGCGGAAGTTCCATTTACTTGTATTCAAGATGACTTCTATTAAATTATGTTTTTCCCAAAGGCGGGAGGGAGCTACAGAAGAGAGGGTTTACTTCAACACAGGACAAACTCCCAAGGGGATATATGGCCTTTATCAGTTAAACCTTTAGTTTTTCATCTAAGTGATCATACCTTTAAAAAAAGATCTAGTGGCACATTAGAAAGAAAGAATCCTTGGTGTCAGGTACAGACATAAATTCCTGAGTATAAAAAAAAAAAAATTAGAACATCCCCAATTTGGCAACATTCAGTATTTACTCACAAAGTCAACATATGTTCACAGAGTGTTTCTTATGTATCTGGTTCTGAGCATAGTGTTAAGGACAGAGCAAGGAAACCAAGCAGCAATGACTCTGCCTTCCTGGAGATTTTGGTTCTTCCTGGAGAGAAGGTTGACAGTGACTTTTAAAAGGTTTGATGGGTTTTATGACAGGAGCCCTGGGGGTGATATGGGTGTTCTGCAGTAAGATCCCGACATCATCATTTCAAGGGACGATGTGTCTGTGCAAGGCTGTTCAAATTATCTGGAGATGGAAGCCCAAAGTTGACATCACTGCTGCTGGTTTCTTCCAGTGATCATGACTTTGAAGCAGGTGTAATCTTTGCTAGCAACAGGATTGCTGCTTTATGCTGCTTTAATATATTCATGAATGTGCTGGGGTTATTTTTGTGTTGTGATCAATTCCACTGAGGGGGAAGAAGGCTGTGATTGGATGTTTAGACAAGCAGTTCTTTTTCTGCAGCTGGTTTTAGGCTGACAGAAAATGGCACATTTTATAATATTCACAGACTATATTACCTCTCTTCCCCCAAATATTTTGAGAACTCTAAAACTGAAATCCAAATATCTCCTCTTAACATAAAATGACAAAACAATAAGCATACACATCCCACTAATATACTCAGCAGACATTTACACACAGTAAATTCCTGCTAGCTACTTCATCGAGGCCCCCCAAATACAGTATATACATTACATTAAATCTACTGCTGGTTATCAATTCATTGCTGAGACAGAGTGTAAACCACTTTTTAAGTCACCCTTTTCTACTGGTTAGGGAAGAAAATATTTATTCAGGTTTCTTATGCATGTTTTCATATACTGTAACTTTTTTTTTTTTTTTTTTTTTTAAGATTTATTTGTGCATACAGAACGGGGTACAGGCCAGAGGTTCAGGGGCGGTGAGAGGTTTCACCAGACACAAAGTGGGAAACAGAACAGGCAGATCGAGGAAGTACACTGCAGAGGGGAGCAGCGGGCGGGTCAGGAGAGGTCTGCCACACCATATGGTCACCTCCGGGACAGGCGGGAATCGAACTCATGAGGAAGCGGCTTTAGATTCTCAGTGCTGTGCTTTAACCCGCTGCGCCACCAGGGAGGGCCTACTGTAACTTTTTTAACTGCAATAAAAACTGAACATTAAAACTACTCTTAATAATTCTAAGAGCACAATATAGTGTTGGTACCTACAGGCACATGTTTATAGTTGCTGCCTCTGAAGTCTCAGAGTTTTTAATTATCTTTCTTTTTGAAATTGAGGTTTTAGAAAGTGCTTAGTTTAAAGCAAGGGAGAGGCAAAGATGAAGCTGAAATGGCCAATTTCTGGTCAGTCTCTCTGTGTCTGCCTGTGTGATCCTAAGGTTTCATGACTAGAATTACAAGAACATTGGGCCAGGGGTCAGAAGACAGGTTAAGAAGTCATTTAACCTGGAGCAAGTGGCACCACTGTCTCCATTAGATAAAGGTAAAATGAGTGAGTCAAATTAGATAGTTATTAAGACAAAAGAAATTGAATCAGAATGACTGTAATAAAGAAAAAAACAAAGAACAAATGTTTGCAGAAATACAGAGAAACTGGAATTCTAGACCATTGCTGGTGATTATGCAAGACAGTACGATGATTATGGAGAACAATATGATGTTTCATCAAAAAATTCAATTCACAGAAATTAAAATTAGCAATTCCACTCCTTTTAGGTATACACTCAAAAGAACTAACAGCAGAGACACAACTTGGATGATGCTATTGAGGGCCAGTAGGTAGAGGCCAGGAACGCTGCTCAATACCCTCCAATGTGCAGGACAGCTCCTGACAACAAGGAATTATTTGACCCCCATTGAAATTAGTGTCATATGCATTAAGTAGGGTTCTTCTACTTTTTCTTCTGTTCTCTAGCATCTTCCAAAGTCTGTACTCTGAAGCAGTCACAGAGACGTCACTGAGAGACACTGATGTAGGAAGCCTCTTCATAATACTTATGTTAAAGAAAAGTACTGCAAATTTTGTGGGTGCAGTTCATTTACCATAGACATAGAAATGGGGCCTCAGATTTGTGACTCTCCAATCAAAAGCTAACAAATTTACCAGGGGCATACAAAGTCAGTATCAAGCAGAACGGAATCTACCATACCCTCAACTCTTCTGAAGAGATTGTTGACATACACTGTACCCATTTGTGGAAAAAAGAGAGCAAGGCAGAAATAGTTTTTTTTTAAAAATTTGGCAATCTTCTGATATGCCAAAATAAAGCTACATATAGCTTCATAAATTTTTTCTCTTATGACCCTAGACCTCAAGCTAATGTGAAATTTAGTTTCTTGCAGTGATATTACTTTCTGGTTATTGCTAACAGCAGGATATATTTGAAACATTTATTTAAACTGAATCTATTTATATGCAGCAATGCTACCACAGCTTTATCGAAGTGAATAGAAATTAAAAAGAAAAAAAAAACTTAGTACACAGTGGAAATTTCCTATGAAAAAATAATTTTATGACTGTGTATATGTGAATATATGAATGTGTATCATTTCTCAATAAATTTTGTCAGAAATATAGATTGGGAAGGAAAATTAAGTCTTATTTATGAACTTTTTAAGTTCTTAAGAAAAATCTTAGGTATAGAGCAAATAGGTTTGTGTTTTTGTACAGAAAATAGACTCAAGCCTTGGGCTAAATGTTACTAACCACAGGAGTTTGGGTAAGCTACTTAACCTGTCTGACTCTTGTTTTGCTCATTTGCTGAGTAGAATTTTTTTTTTAAGATATAACTCAGAGGTTATACTTAAAAGAGAACAGTTAACTGTAAAAGCCAAGAGCAATAAACATTGCTCCTAGATATATATTGCTACTATGGCATCCCCACTTGATATTATGTGTTTCCTTCCTACCACCTTTGAGATCCCTATCCACTCCTTGGATTCCCCCTGGGTCTGACCTGTATTCAACCACTCAGTGTTAATTCTTGCTTTGCTTCTGTAAGTCTCACCGAAATCAACTGTTTTCATAGCTCATCACACCTCAGGGAACTGTTTCTGTGTTTCTAAGGTATCAACTACCAATCTGCTAACATCAGTTTTGCCAGAGTTCTGGTGGTTTTTCCCTAATGGATTAGAGATTCTCTGGAAAAAAAAGTCCTGTTTCTGTTTTGCAATTTGTGATTGAATTTACAAAGAAGGGCTCTGGGATGGAACCAAGGTAGAACATACCTGGGGTAGATATGGCTGTATGCTATCCCTGGGATCAAATGGTATATACAACCATTTCTTCATATCATCAACATTATACCTACTTATTAGAGATTAATGTAAAGAATAATGGTGCCATAACTTTATTTCCTGGGAAGACTAAGGAAAGTGCAAGTAGAGCTTGGATAGAAGCATAGGATTGAGAATTCTTACTATGTACCGCTTCCTCATACACTGAAAACTGCCTCAGGAACAAGAGTATACCAATCTTAACATGACAGTCATTCACTTTTATTTCTCTACCACTTTGTGTCTGATATACTTCTAAATGCTTAAAAGGAACAAACTACTATACTCTTGTAAATAATTAATAGGTATTACTTTTTAAAATACACTATACTTTAAAGGCTATCTAAAGTTAAGAAAATTAAATCTTTGGAACCACGCAGTGACATACACAATATCTCCTTTTAATAGATATTGAAAATGAGGTTCAGAGATATTAAGCCACTTTTCTAATATAACACAGCAAGCAACTGGTAGATTTAAATGAGATTTAAGTCAAGCTACATTTGGCAATAGAGTTAGGACTTTTAACCTTTTCTATACTGCCTCTTGCTAAGGGATCCTTCTAATTTAAGGCATTAAAGCATAAGTACTAGAAGAAAAAGGAAATTATTTAAGAATACTGAATTTAATAGAAGTTACATGTGGCACTGCATATTTTAACAAAAAAAAAAAAAAGGAATGGAACAGATATGGCCTTGCTGTTATAGAAATAAAGTATGAATGTTTGTTTGAATACATACAATTGCTGGATAAATGAAGCATGAATGCATTTCCTAGAATAATGAAATGAATAAAGTATAGGGCAGAACACCTTCTTAGAACACCTTTTTGCAGTTACTGTTTTCTGTTTTAAACTTTTTTTTTTAAGATTTATTTATTTGTGCATACAGAACTGGGGTACAGGCCAGAGGTGCAAGGGTGGTGAGAATAATCACCAGAGACAGAGTGGGGAGCAGAATAGGCAGATCGACGAAGTACACTGCTAAGGGGAGCAGCGGGCGGTCAGGAGAGGTCTGCCTCGCCTTGTGATTCAACTCCCTGGTGGGGATTGAACTCGTGCTAACGTGGCTGTGGCTAGCTTAACCCACTGTGCCACCAGGGAGGGCCCGCAGTTACTGTTTTCATAGAGTCCTTCTTTATATTACGCTAAAAATTAGTAGTAATCATAAAACGTCTGCTCATTGGCTTTGGAGCGGCCTCTGGGAGCCAAGTAGATAATGGCTGAATTTTATTTCTTAGGATAGACAAGAGTTATGATGCATCCTTGCGATCCTGAACATTTAGACTACATTTCCTCTTGGGCTTACTACATAGTGTGGTTAACAGTTCACTCCTACAACTAAGATCCATGAATGTTTTTTCTCCAAATTGCTGCAAAATCAGGTTTTCTGAAATATGTATATGTGTGTGTGTGTGTACTGTTGATTTTTTTTTCAAACAAGGAGAAAAATGAACATATACACTTGTTAAAGCTGAATAAATTATATGAGGTTTGAATCATATAGATGTCAGTTTTTTGATTTGAGCCCATCAAATATTTAAGGTGAACCTGTCTTGTCATATTGTGTTCATACTGAGCATTGATTCAATTCACATCTTAGTTGTCTGTGTCAAAGACACTGGTGAAATCTGCACAAAACACAGGCCTACATTCAGGCCTTGTGGCCAATGACACAACCACCCTGGGGCTGAACCCTAGTCAAGCGTCATTCTCCAGGCCAGGAGTGTCAGTGTCCACCTACTCATTTCATGATTCTCTCTCTTTTTAACTGACCATAATAAAAATTTTGTTAGATGGTTTTAATTAAATCAAGATACTTTATGACCTTTTCCTACTCCTAAAGTCTCCTACTTGAAAAGTTTTGGCAAGAGTCATTCTTTAAAATATCATACTCAGCCCCACTGTTTGACATTTTAAACATATCTTTTATTTAGCAATATGTTTACTGAACTTAGTTTTGGTCCCTGTCAAAAATTACTATAATTTTATCAGTCCATAATTTAAGAATAAGAAACAAGCAAATTATAGAAGTCCTACTTAGTTCTGACTAGAGAACCACATTCAATCTCTCTCTCTCTCTCTCTCTCTCTCTCTCTCTCT
>NW_004567110.1:22347127-22422678 GCF_000260355.1 Condylura cristata
CACACACACACACACACACACGCCCCAAGTCAAATTTACAATGACTTCAAACATTCAAACATTGCCAGGATTCTGCTTTCATTCAAAAATATAAAAAGGGTATGTTCAGAGATTCAGTGGGAACAATACATTAATTAGAAAATGCTGTTTCAAATGCACACAAGAGGACTGAAATTGCATAATCAAGACTAGATGCATAATGTGCAAATCAATTATTTATTATTGTTGGTTAGGAATTTTATATTACTTCCTCAGATTTATCAATTATAGCAACAATAAGTCACAGTTATAACAGCACTTTAACATTTATACAAGCTGAACTTATACAGTTATCTCATCTGGTAAATAAATTACCACATAAGTAAGACACCTACTTTGGAGAAAGTGAAATTTAATGGAAGGAAGCTAAGTTCTGCAGCCACAAATATTGTTCTACTTTTACAAACTGGGTAACTTTGATGAAACCAGGGGATATTGCTGAAGGACACAGGTAATAGAAGGACTTAAAAATCTTGCCATAAGATCTTTTATGCTGACTAAATGAAATAATGTATAGCATCCAGCACATAAATATGCTCAAAACAACTGATACTTTTCTCTTCCCCACTGTGGAGGACCGCCCTCCAAATGCATTTCACAAACTCCATTTTAACTTTGCTTCACTGGACTCGAAACACCTACTTTTACACAAGTTGCAACTGTTGAGCTTGTACAGCATTATCTGGAATCATGAAACCCAAACAAAGGACAGAGTCACTGAGCAAGGAATCCTTTCTATAAAGCAATTTAATTATAATAAAGGTTGCTCACTTTATTGCAGCAATACAATTGTACTAAATTAAAAAAAAATTATGAGACTGCAGAAAAGACAACACATGATGAATGGCTGAAATTATAAACAGGAAATGGCCCAGCCTGGAATTTGTACATTTTGGTAAAGAAGCCTGGCCTATTTTTGAAACAATAAAATTTAATGAAAGAATACAACAAACATCAGAAAAGAGATGGTAGGAATAACTGAGCATAGTTTTAGAAATAAATGTTATTTTGAGCTGCCCAAAATAATTTCACTTGAATAGACAGTAGTAAGTTATCCCAGATTAAAAAATATATATTAAAATCTAAGAAATGGAGGTTCAAAAGGCTTTCTGTGGTTATGAGGATAGAAAATTCCCTAGTTAATGAGAGTTAGGAGTTAACCTCAGGTCAGAGGACACACTTTTTTGGTCAGGAGTATATGTGGAAATATTTACAAAATTCATCTGTTTTCAAGCTGCCTCTTTCAACTTTTGAAAATTTTGTGTCTGAACCTAATATCAGCTGAGGGACTGTCAGCCTATGTGTCTCTTTATATTCTCCCTATTTCTGCCAATTCAATCGATTGTCCTTCCATCAGTTTCCACAAGAAATATTTTTAAAAATCAAATTTTCATGATTTGTGTTAACAAACATATAAGTAAAACAATCACAATCTTTTGGACCTTTGGGATATAAAAAAATTAGCAAATTTAGAATTCCCAGACTGACCATGGAGGTCTAGTTTACCTGGGGAAAAAAAGAACAACAGAACAAATGTGAGTAAGCTGCTTTTCCAGACTTGGCATCTCTGTTCAATTTCACATTAAAACATACATCAGTTGACAGTTAAAAGGAAAAGTCCAGGAGTTATGGGTAAGAAGGGAAGCAAGAGGGAACCAAGTTGTAGGTCCTGCGTTGGCAAAGAAAACTGACACTTCCAACGAAGGAGTACTGGACAATTAGAGATGCAGAAATTCATCTCCCGAAGCTATATATTCACATTTCAAAGGAGGCTAAGACCATGAGCTGGTTTGCTAATAGCTTCCACAGGATTATGAACTCCGAAGAGCCCTTCTGAGACTCTTTGGCATTAGGGACAAAAGTTTCGCTCCCTCTTGCCAGAGGGGAATGGAGCAGCTGAAGGGCTTCTTTACAAATGTAGCCTGTTTCCTTCCCTTTGAGGCTCCCTACATCACAAGCCCCGGGAGGAAGGGCTGGTGTCTCCTTTCAGTGTGATATGGCAGGGAACTGACAGAAGGGGAAATAGGGCTGTTGTCACTATAGTTCATCATAAGTCTGATTATGCCTGTATCATTTCTACTGCTGTGCAGTAGAATATACCATAATGTCAGAGCTAGTGCCCTTGACCCAAGTCAGAAATATAATATGTAATATGTTTCAAAGTTCCACTCTTTTTTTTTTTTTAATTTATTTATTCGTATAGGACTGGGTTTTTTTTTTTTTAATTTATTTATTCGTATAGGACTGGGGTACAGGCCAGAGATGCGGAGGGTGAGTGAATTCACCAGAGACAGGGTGTGAAAGCAGAACAGGCAGATCGAGAAAGTACACTGCTGAGGGGAGCAGCGGGCGGGTCAGGAGAGGTCTGCCGCGCCATGTGGTCTCCTCTCCGGAGCAGGCGGGGATCGAACTCATGTGGAAGTGGCTTCAGCTTCTTAGTGCTGTGCTTTAACCCACTGCGCCACCAGGGAGGGCCCCAAAGTTCCACTCTTAACAGAACAATTTAATCTATCATGGCAATTGAGGTATGAAACAGTGTAAAAAAGCTGGGTGTGTGACAATATCCACATTTTTATTCTTAGTCTGAAAGTTTCTTATCTCATTAGGTTTTAGATTTCAAAAAGAGAAACACAAGTCTGCATAAATTTTTGATCCAGGATGACATTTGGATTTGGGTCCAAATAGCAAAAAACATTTTCTATATTGTGTAAACAAAGCCCTTGGGGTCTCAACGCTAATCTTGCTATATTCATGGCCCAGCAGCTTCAGCCTCACCTGGAATCCTGTTGCAAAAGCAATTAAGTGTCCCACCCCAGACCTGCTGAGTCAGCCTGTTTCTCCAACGCACATACACATTTAGGAAAGGATTCTTTAAAATGGTTCTAAGGCTTTAAAAGCTTTCGCATTGAATCCTGTTGATGGAAAGTAAAGCCAAGCCTTTCCCCAGCTCAGGGGATGGAATCACTTGCTGTCTGCTACTCATCCCTTTTTCTGCAAGTCCCAGAATAATGTAAGAGGAAGAAAGTTCTCAGACTGTGTGATGTGGTATGACTCTGCAATAAATAGGGTGCTTAAACAGAATGAATCATAAGTGTGATTTACACCAAGAGAACCAGCTCAGGAATACTGATTCAATCGAAAAAAGGAGATTTTCCGATGCATTGACTTTCCTGTGCACCAGATCACAAAACGCTAGGCTTTAAAAATCAAAATCCCAGATCATGTTTCTTGATAGACTGTACAACAAGCAAAGAAGGGGAACCAAGGAGAAATTGGGGCTGCCCCTCTCTTTTGAGCAAGAATATCCATCCCACTCTATACCATCCCACTTTCAAGACAGTTTTTTCCATCTCCTTTATTGTCCTGTTACAGTGCAGGGAGAGGGGCATCCCAAACCTGCTTGCTCTAAATAGGTTCTGCCATTTGCCACATCAAGACAAAACATATAAGACCATTAAGGGACAGGAACTTTAATACAAATAGTGTTCAATACAGAAAAGACAAAGAATATAGTTTTTAAATCAAACCCCCAAAGTTACTCAACCCCTTGTGGGTAAAAGTCCTCCCAAAAGGGATTGGCCCAAAAGCCACCACAAGTCTAAAGCACCTTCTGGTGGGGATCCATAGAAAATGGTCAAAAATGGCCAGAAAAGTCTGGGAGGAAAAGAGCAAAATCAAGATAAACGCTGTCATAGTGAATCTCGCCACGGGTCTCTCACCCACGTCTGTTTCAACCAGTCCAGGACCAAGAAGCAAGAGCCACTTCCTTCACATGTCTCTGCTCCATGCACCTCCCTCAGGTCTCCTTCTGGCTCTTCATCTTGCCTCCATCCTCCTCAGTCTCCTCTCCAGATTCTTCTCTTCCCTGCTCAGCTCCCTCCTCCCCTGGGAGGGGCAGGGAACCTGGAACCTTTCCTTTTCCTGGGGACCCCTCTGTTACAGTCTGATTCTAGGCTGTCAGGGCCATCGTGGTACCATCTTTTGGACTTTGGGTCATATAGATGGAACAGTTTCATCTCTTCCCTAAACAACTGGATGCTAAGTGGGCAATGAGTTGGAGGAAGCGACAGAAACTATCTCCCCTGTCACTTATCATCTTTTCTCATTTTCCTGGGCAGTCTACAGGTATCATCCTGCCCGTTACATTTCCAGCAGCATTTTCCCCTGTCACTTTTATTCACTCTTCCCCAGAATCTCCTTTATATGTTTGGTTTTATTTGAATTAATGTTTTCATTCTAAAACTATTCCCTAAGCACAAGAAGTGCCATTCCAGCTGTCTGTTTCCATGGGTATTTCAAGATCAGCTGACAGCGACTGAACTCAACATCCTGTTTCAACTCAACATCCTGTTTCAAAAGCTACCCATGGAGGGCCTCCCTGGTGGCCAAGGGGTTAAATCTCGGCGCTATGACCACTATGGCCTGAGTTCAATCCCACTCAGGAAGGTGACCCACATAGCACAGCAGACCTCTCCTTTCTCCCCACTGTTCCCCTCAGCAGTGTCTTTCAATAGATCTGCCTGTTCTGCTCCCCACTCTGTCTCTGGTGACTCTTCTCAACCCCCATATCTCTGGCCTGTATCCCAGTTATTCTACAAAAAATAAAAAATAAAAACAAGCTACCCCTGGAGCTTTCCCCATTTTTGTAAATGGCTACCCCATTCACCCAGATACTCAGCTCACAAGCCCAGTAGTTACTCTAGATACTTCAAACAAAACATTGTCAGTATTTTCTCAAAAATGATTTCCTTACTCAACTGTTGATTTGGCTGACTTTTTCAATTTTAGCTCACCTTGAGTACTTAAATTTTTGATTCATTCTCCTCCTGAGAGGGGACTTATGGGTTTTCTTCTTCTCCCCTTTCCTCTTTTTTTCTTTTCCTCCCCCTCTCTCTCTCCCTCTTGCCTTCTCCTTTCTTTGTTCTGGACACATCTAGGGTGCCATCCCTCCTTTCGGGCTCCTCTCACCCGTGACAGTTCATAGCGTCCTCTTCACCCCAGTTACCATCCTAGAGCTCTTGGCTGCCTGACTACTTCTGGGATAGAGCTTGAACGGCCTCTGGCTTTAAGAATCATTTATTGCTATGTACCTTTATCCCTTTTCTGGCCCAAAGAGACTGTAATTTTGTTTACAAAAGAAGATATATTTCTTCTGTGGCAAATAATACCTTTTATTTCAACTTCTTAAAATTCGAGTTCATGGCACCATCCAGAAAATTTTCACATGGCTAGAAAATTGTGACTTCTTGTTGGTCACTGATTCCCTAGACCTAACCCTGTCATTGCTCTGTAATTCTCTCTCATCATACTGTTTCTGCTCTAGCTTAGGCTCTTAGCACTCTTTATTACTATTATTTTGATATTTTGCTTTTTATTTAACTTTTACTGTGCTTATTCTGTGCCAGGACCTATTAAGTAATATGTACACATGATCTCATATTTACAAACTGAAGTGGTACAGGATAATATTTTCACTTCCCAAACGAAATTCAGAAATCCAGAGAGGGCACGTGACTTGTTTAAGTCCACAGAGTTACTCAAAATGGCCCAATTAGGATACAGATCCTAAATAATTATAGATCTCAAGGTCTTAAACAGTACAAAACACTCTTTTTGAGTCCCTGCAGTGTATGAAGAGTCTTCATTTTCTAAGCATAAATATATATTTAAGCCATCCTTAATACGATCCTTGAATCTCTCTTTAAAGCAAACTTTTTAGGCTCTACCTTAAGCAAAGCCCTTCAAATGTTCCCACTGTCAAGATTAAGTCCAAATTCCATTGTAAAGCACACAAGACTCCTGCTATTTGGCCTCTCATCTTTCTAAAGTCTCACCTCTAACTACTGGCAGTAGCCAATGTCAGTCAGTCAAACATTCTTAAAATTTCCCTTTGAACCTAAATATGCTTATCAAGGGATGAAAATGAAAAGGAATATGATACCCTGGAAAGGCACAATTACTGCTTATCTACCTCTCATTCTTTTTAAAGTAACTGTTTATCTTTGATTATACCCTCAACTCATTCCACTCACTCTTTATTGATTCACAAGAATATTTCTCATTCAGAAAACATCTGTAATTTGGGAGAATTATTTAAAGCTAAAAGTCAAACTTCATAGCCTCAAATTTGTAGAGATACCATGTTTCCTTGTTAGGACTAAATATTATTCTGCTGCTTCCGCTTAATCTTGACTAACTTGAATTAATATTTGAAGAGTAACTTAATATCATGTTTCCATTAAAAAACCACATAGCTTTTTATTCACAGATTTTACTGAGACAAAAGCTTTTGTCAGTTT
Source organism: Condylura cristata (assembly GCF_000260355.1). Lineage (NCBI taxonomy): Eukaryota > Metazoa > Chordata > Mammalia > Eulipotyphla > Talpidae > Condylura > Condylura cristata. The sequence continues at coordinate 22,353,466 of NW_004567110.1, forward strand.
GTCCAGATGATGCAAAGTTTGAATCAGTGAAGCTTTAAAATAGTTCACTAAAAGCTTTCTTGCTTGTAGAAGTGTACATGATTTATAATGAACCTATTACAAATGCTCACTGAAACATTTATAATCTCTAGTTGGGTCATTCAAAGTAATTAACAATTGTCAAAGTAACTTCAAAACCTCTGGAAAAAAAATAGAATCCTCCCTCCTTCTGGGTCTAGCTATTTTATTGTTCTTCTGAGCAATATTATTTTGGCTAGAGCTGAGAATATGGCCATCATTTCATTGTAGAGCAGAAACCCTGCAATTTTTTACATGGGAAGAAATATCTATAGCTATGAAATGGAATAAAAATTAAATACCAGAAGATACCAAGAGATTTATATCTGAACACTTACAAGATTCTAGAAGTTCTTTAAATTCATATTCTTTAAATACGGAAATGGGGAAATCTAGACATTTCATTGTTCAAATTGCTATTAATTCTAGTATTAATTGATCAAAATAAAGGATGTACTTTTTTAAAAAAAATTAATACCCTGCCATTTTCTTCCCCTAGCTACAGCTCAGTTGGAGGGAATGTTTCCTCAGTATTCCTAAGAGTGTTGGTAGGTAGAAACGGCAAGTTTTCATGACTGACTGTGCTGAGGGACTTATTTTAATAGGGATTTGGTAAATTACAAACAGGATCATGATGATTTCTCAACCACCAAATAATGTCCAATCTAATTATTCCACAATTGTAACCAGTCTGGATTTAATTAGGCTGTTTAGAAATCATTAAATAAATGGACAGATATAATTTATTTTGAATAAGTTACAAGACTATTGCACTACAACTCAAATGCCAAAAGAACATCAATTGCTAAGGGAAACTTCAGGGTTACTGACATTCCTTAACCATTTATTACAGCCATGATTGAGTTGTTTCTTCATCCTGTGTTAGTTACATCTGACAGAGAACAAGCGCAGAGTTAGGGCAAAAAAAAGAATAGGGAAATGCACCAAATATGGTGTTAACTAAATAAAATTAGAGTTGGGAAGCTTAGCTAGCACATTATAAGCACTCCCAACATACAGGAAAATCAGAACGACATTTTTTCCCTACCCTCTAAGTATGCTCACTGCTGCTTAGTAAAGTTTAGCTAATATTTTATCAATGTTTCATAAAAATATCTAACTTCTCTCCAAAGAAATAATAAAGCTTTCATATCTACTTGAGAGCTGAAAATGGTTTTCTAGCTGTGGGTCTTCCTACACTTTTATGTTTTAAAGTGGGTTTTGTATGGAATAGGTTTTTTTTTTTTTAAGTGAACCACAAACCATTGCAAATACCCCTCCAACACAGAGACACACACAGTCACAAACTCTCCTATATTACTTTCCAAGATCTGCTCATTTACAAACACTAAAATAAAAAAATCGACATTTCATGCTCAATATTTTGAAATTCACTCTCTTACACATTCTTATACCATATGCATAAAAAATAAAAACGAATGGGCACTCTGTATGTGCAGGCTTCAATTTGTGAAAAGTGCAGGTTCATTTAGGGAATTCTATGTGTAACAAGAAAGCCCAGTGATGGAATAATTTTCCCTGAACATTCCTGTGACCCAGAAAACATAAGAAGTTATAAAATTGTCAAAACAAACTTCAAAACAAAGTCATTTTTCTCAAGAATATAATTTCATTTGAATCCTCAGAGCAGTTATCCATTTTACTTTCTGTGCTTATAGGCAGTGACTTGCAAGCCAGGATTGTTTTGTTTGATTAAATCAGAGCAGCTTCCTGCTTTTACATAAAGAATCTTCTAGTTTGGAGAGAAGGTTCCAGTTCAGTGATGACCTAGTTTCATGCTGTAGAATATGTCGCCTCCAGCAAGATTTGAGATTTTCTTTTTCTCTTTTTACAGTATTTTCACTTTATAGATGAGCGTTTTTATTCTTATAATTAACAAGTCTGACTTAAAAATGAGTGACATACAAGTTATGTGATAATTTTAAATGCCTGGCGAACTGCAATTAAAAAGCAGATAAATGTATGCCTTGCTTTTCTGTTTTTAGAGCTTCCAAGTTAGTTATTACTGTTTTAATTTTGCCAACTACTCAGAAGAATTCCCAGGGAACTCCTAATTCTGTAGGCTTTCTTTTCAATATGTTATCAGCTTGGGGTTGGTAAGCTACAAATATGAACTTAACTGTGATTTGTCAAATTTGGAACATTAAAGGTATTCTACTCTGCAGATAGGGCAAGAGATCACTGGACTTCAAATTTTACTAGCAAAATTTTTAAAGAATATTTTTGGGACATTTTCTAGCTTAATTTTGACAAAAAAAAAGTTTAAAATGAACACATCTTACTTGAAAAAGTCTAGCAATCAAATCTAGATATACTCTATGTCATCAGTTAAGAAAAGACAGTTCATTTGAATACAAGCTAGTGCTAATGAAAGAAAAGAACAGAAGGGAAAAAGGAGACAAAGAAAGAGGATAGGGAAGAAGAAAGAAAAGAAGGAAAGGGCAGTCACTTTAACTCAATCAATGTAATGTCATGAAAAAACTTGTATCTTTTCAATGGACCTGTTTCACCCTCAATGGTATGGACAAATCACTCACCAAGATCCCTGTCAGTTTTCTAATTTCATTACAAGTTTTTGAGAGAAACTTGACCTGGAAACATATAGAGGATAAAATCTTTACCGTGAGTCATCAGTCTACTTAGAGTCTTTAACTTCACAGACACTTACAGGGTGACTGTGAAGAAGTCCCCAGACGTTCAGAGACTTACTCCCACAGCATGCTGCCTGATGGCTTAAACTAACCCAATTTGCCCTTTCAGAAAGTCACAAGCATACATTGATTTCAATGAGTATTTGTAACAAACACTGATGTGTGTATGTTAAAACACTGTGAAATCGATTCCTATTGATCAGATGTGGAGAAGGTTTGACCTGGAAGGGGGGACATTTGGGTTAAATTCTTACACTGTTTCAGGCAGAAGGAAAAGCTTCCGTAAAGCACATGTAAAGTCATGTAGGGCACCTTTAGGAGATCACAGGCATTTGGCCTGGCTGGCAGGAGGGATGGGGTCTGAGATGACACTGGAGAGTAGGTGAGGGCAGAACATGAAGGGTCTAACGAGTAACGAACCTGGTAGGGAATGAAGAGACATTAAGGACTTTCAGCTGGTTTGATCTACAAGGATAAAGATAGAAGACGCGGGCCCTCCCTGGTGGCACAACAGGTTAATTCACAGCACTATGAAGTGAGCCACAGTCGATTTAGCACGAGTTTCCATCCCCGGCCAAGGAGGTGACCATTATGGCACAGCAGCCTTCTCCTGTCCCACCTGCCTGCTGCTCTCCTCAGCAGTGTACTTCATTGACTTGCCTATTCTGAAACACACTCTGGTGAGTCCTCTCACTACCCCTTGTACCTCTGGCCTGCACTCCAGTTCTGTATGCATAAATAAATAAATCTTAAAAAAAAAACAAAAACAAAAAAACAGGAAATGTCCATCACAGAAGCACAAAAAAGGCAGGGACCATCACATGTCCTCCATGTTGTATCAGTAACGTACGATTGCAGCACACTCACTTACATTCACTGAGGACTTCCAGGGTCGGTGCACTAGTAGAAACACTGTACACAGATCATGTCCCTGACAGTCTTCAGTGAGTACTAGTGATTTATTTGTGCCAGTGAAGACAATGGGCCTTGAAATTCTAAGCACCTTTTTTTTTTTTTTAAGATTTATTTATTTACGCATACAGAGCTGGGGTACAGGCCAGAGGTGCAGGGTTGGTGAGAGGATTCACCAGAGACAGAGTGGGGACCAGAATAGGCTACTGCTGAGGGGAGCAGTGGGCGAGACAGGAGAGGTCTGCTGTGCCATGTGGGTCACCTCTGGGGCCAGGGATCAAACTCACACTGAAGAGGCTGCGCCCTGTTTGCAGTGCTGCATCCTAAACCATGTGCCACCAGGGAAGGTCTAAGCACCTTCTTTACAGTCACAAAATTAGAGGTGGGGGGAGGAGGGAAATGGGATATTTAACTTATTTATATGAGCAAATGGAGGAACTTCACAAGCACTCAGTGGCTTTACCTCATCTTTATGCAACTGATCACCATCATTTAGTGTCCTGAGAGCTGGAATGATCACCTTCCCATCTAGACAGGCTGACCCCAAAGTCCCTCAAAGAGGATTAGCTATATTAAAAAAAAAAAAAAAAGCTTCCTTGTAACATATACTAAAATTTGTTACATTCTCCCTGATATTTAATCATTCTTCCATGCTAAAGCTTCATCTACATCCTTTATTCTTTATGTGCTAAAAATGAAGAACATCTGGGCACCTCCCCAATGCTGTGGTGTTTGAAGACCATTCAATATTTCCTTAGCCATTTTCTTCTTCTTGGTGCAAAGATCAGTATCATTAGTCTTTTCACAAAATTATTCTACATCAAAGAAATCAAAAGTAAGTCTTAGGGAAATCTATCATTGGTATATCTGATTTTACAATAGAAATCAGCCTAACTGATGTTTCAGAATTGGGTAACCCTAAAACAGTATCATCCATTTGCTAGAGTATTTATATCAATGGCATAAAACTTAAATACATTTCATAGAGTGAATTTTCTATCACCTTTCTCCTTAACCTGCTTTATTGTTCTTGAAAAACTTAATCATTTCCTGAAAATGTGTTAAAATTCAATTGGTTATAAACTGTCTTCACTATGAGGATAAAAACACCCAAGGGCTCAGATTAGCCTTGAGTACTTTATTTTATCAGTAATACTCTGACCAAGGTCAGAGCAGGTATGTCAGTATTCAAGTAGCAATTATTGAATTAATAAATGAATGCATTCACAAATGAGTAACATTCCCATAGGTGGAAAGGTCTGAGTTATAAATATTCTCTGTATAAACACAGCACTCATTCATCTGAATGGGCCTGGAGCTGCTTGTGCGGGAGCATTGACTGATTCATCACAGATGGTGTCTTACAAAGAGAAGGTGCTGCATGAGATTAACAAGGAGGGAGGAAGAGGGAGACACTGAGGACAAACTGGAGATTAAATGGTGAGCAGTCAGTGCATGTGACAAGGCTAAGACTTAGATCTCAACTGAAGGAAAGCTGCCAAGGTATTTTCAGACATCTGCTTGCCAAGGCGTCCCCTTATTAGAGAGGTGGGGAAGCTCTTCTGAACTTGACTCAGGCTAAGTTCCATTGTCTTCTAACTCCCCCCAGGATCTGGCAATCTGGCAGAGAGCACTGGAGCAGCACTTACAAAGGCTGAATTTCCTTAATCTTCTCCAAAGCAGGTGCCCCAAGCTTTCTCTAATGTGTTCACAGCACACTTCCTACGTGGAATTCTTAGCTGATTTCCTCCTCTTCTCCTTCAATGAGAAGGATAAGATCCACTGTCTAACCCTCCACCAACAGTTCTTTGGCCTTCTCCTCCCACCTCCCCCACTGTTTATTTAGCACCTATTATGTGCCCCACACTCGACTTAGTGCTGGAATTAATAAATAAGGGCATCATCACTCCCTTCTACTAGAAATTGAGATCAAGTATGAAGACAAACACCCCCCATAAGAAAATATAGGTGGGTAGGTAGATACCTCGATATGAGGGGGGCTTATAAGCAAGGAGGAAAGGGGTGGTGAAGGGTGACTGGATTCAGAAACAGTTTCAGGTGATTGCTCCATCTTCTGAATTCCGTAACTCTCTAAGTGAGCTCGCTGCCCTCTGCTGTTCCACACTCACACCCTTCTCTACCCCAGTGATACTTAGGAACTCTGTCTGACATTCCACTCACCAGTGCTCCCATTTTAACCAGGCAGTCCCCTTCCTAGCCCATATGATGGCAGCTTTCTTTTGGACTTTTCTTTCAATTCTGAACAGCATCTCCTAGGAGGCCTTCACTCAGCAGAGACTGATTAGGGACTCAGCAGCATTTGGTGCTTCCCTGAATGACTCTGATTATGGGACGACCATTCAAGAACTGTCCTCCTTTCTAATTGTCTTGGGAAAAATCCTCAGAAAGGAAAAAGATCAGCACCTTTCAGTAATAGTTATAGAAGTTGGATACATATTTATGAGCTCCAGTCCCTAATTTTGAATCAAGAAATAAATATAGCATAGGTTTGTTGATCGGTCGACCTTAAAGAACAAGTGGGGGGTATTTGGGGGTCCTCTGTGTTCAGTTTTCTTCACTGCTTCTATGTCTGGTTTATAATTATTTCAGAAGTCCAACATGTCATTTTCTGAATTAAACATAGAACATTAACAGTGACAAAAATCTGAATCTCTTCTTTAGTCTCACCATTTAAGTGGGGACTATGATTTTGAAGGATATAGGAGTCATGTATATAACACTGTGAAAGTACAGTAAAAAAAAAGTAGTTATAATTAAAAAATATATTTAAAGATTTTATTTATTTATGCATACAGAACTGGGGTACAGGCCAGAGGTACAAGGGTGGTGAGAGGATTCACCAGAGACAGAGTGGGAGCAGAACAGGCAGATCAAGAATGAACACTGCTGAGGGGAGCAGCGGGTGGGTCAGGAGAGGTCTGCCTCGACTTGTGGGTCACCTCTGGGGTGGGGATCAAACTCGCACTGAAGTGGCCATGGTTTGTCTTGGCTTGGCTTAACTTTGAAGTGCAGCGGTCCAACCTGCTGTGCCACCAGGGAGGGCCCCTTGCCACCATCTTGATGTAGTGATTACTTTTTAAAAATGTACCTGAAGATTCACTTATTTTACATAAAAAAACAGCTTCCCTGCTACTTATTCCAAACCAATGAAATTTTATTATACATCTTGTAGGACAGGCTAAAAATAAAAAGTAATGAGTTCATGTGTGCTTTTTAAATTTTTTGCTACTATATTAGATTTACTATTTTGACTTTATTAGGCATAATTAAGAACTTGAATATATTATTTGTATAAGGAGGTTATAATTTCTCTTTCCTGGAGTTCTCTCAATAGAAAGTAAATCCTACTCATAAGTTTGTAAAAGCCAAAAAATATGGGATTAAAATACATTTCTACTATAGGTGCTCTTTAGTCACTAAAAAGCATTTTTTTCAAAAGTATTTGTATTGAGTTAACCTTGATTTAAAACTATCTGTTTTAGGGGAACAGGATCACATCTCTACAAATGTATTGCATCTATCTATGCAATAAAATGGATTTAAAAAATTCTAAAATTCTTTTTCTAGTATTTGAAAATTCTTTAATTAATTGCTTAAAAATAAAATACTGCACTTCATTACAAAATTTAAATGTAGTACTCAATTCAGCCACAAGAGGGCCCCATGATTTTTTCGAGCTGTGTGAACTATAAATTAAGAGTCAAAGATAACTCTGGTAGGACATGCTGACTGGTAGTTGGGTTAGCTAGCATGGTTTCCCCAAATTAGATTATCTGAAGATTTCTTCTGTCATAAATTTAAGAGAATGGAAATATTCACCTGTTTATACTGTCTTACATCAATTCCTGTCACTTAGTTATAGCCACCCTCCATTATGGTTGAAAATTAGACTAGAACCTCTTAATCAGGAAATCAGAGAGTATATACAGGAAGAGGACAGAATGATGAAAGGGAAACATGGTATCAGTAGTCAAATCCTAAACCACAACAAAGCTTATCTGGAAGTATCTCTTCAAACTTGAAGGAAGTAATTAACCCAAAGATGTAGAATAATAAAATATTCAAGAAAAACATTTCAAACACCCCATATAGTACGAAAAATGCCAAAGAAAACATGATCTCTTTATTGCAACTTGGGTAAACCACTGAACCCATAATCTCTACTGTTAAGACTCTTGGATATAATCAAATCTCTCCAAAATGAAATACTCAAAATGAACTCAAAGCCTCCATCCTTTCTGGATAGATCTCCCTACATACATTCTGTACCAAAGAGAAAATAGAAAATGTTTAATATGTTTTGTCTCAACTAGACCTGAGCTACCAAAAAAAAAAAAAAATGTTACTACTAGTTGAAAAGCAGGGTCAAAGCTACACTTGATGAACAAACATCAGTACACAAAAATTGGTAATTCAACTCATTTACATAGATTACCTACAAAGCTGCAATTAGACATTCAGGTTTAAAATCACAGTGCATTATTCAACCTGGAAAAAAGGGACAAGTACCTCTCTACTGACTACTCTACCCACTGGGTTCTGAGTGTGATCCAGTCTCTCCGAAGTGATGGGGGGTCCAAAGCACCTGCAGTGTGGAACTGTACCCTCCCCGCAGAAAGTAATAACTTGTTATTTTCCTAGTGACTTTGTTAGCTAGAGGCTCGCATGACCACTGTTGTAACAAACAGATAGAACAGGGTCAAAGACATGAGAAACTAGAGAGAAAAGGAAAAGAACAAACACAATCAAAATGGCACCGACTGGAGAACCATGAACACGAAGACACCACGTGCTATATGTGAGCACACCACACATACGCTCAGAAACTGGAAAGCCTGCTACACATATAGTTTACTCCTCCTAGACCAGTACCCAGAAAATCCTCAAGTCTGTTCTCTTAGTTAACGATGATGAAGGTCTTTGGTATTTTTCTGTCTCCATGTTCAGGCCACATTAAGAAAGTATGCAAATAAACCATCGGAAAGATAGACATGTTGAAGGTGTCAGTTACCCACCAACCTGCCGACCAGCAGTTCTTCAGACAGCCCGCACCTGTCCCCGGCCCCCTTGCCTCCAAAATGCATGGACTCACCGATGGTGTAGAACCTCTTCAGTTCACTCCTCCGGGAAGGATGCTTTTGTGTGTTTGCTGCATTGTTCTGCTCTTCTTCAATAATGGGGGTCTTAGGTGTGGGGGGCTTGCTGGCTTGAGGCATTTGCTTTCCTGCACCAGCCAAAGGGTTGAACCCTGGAGCCGTGATATCCACCGACTGGGACTTTTTCTTCAACCTGTAGGAAAGGAAGATCAAGCACTGTGATGATCCCCTTCCAAGACTCTTGTTCCATCTCTATCTCTACATTTTTAAAAAACTGAGTTATATTTGGCTCTGAAATAAAGACAAATTCAGAAGCTATCTACTTTCTCTACAATATTTTAAATTCTTTGCGTGTTTTCAAAATTAGCTGAGAAAAAGCAATCTTCTGCTGAATCATTTTGAAAGGTTTTATTGAAATATAAGAAAATGAAGGATGATAGGCCTTTTATTTTTCTAATAGCATACTAAAATGTGCTGGCAGATGAAGATAAAAAATTTTGCTATTGTTTTTAGTTCTGAAAGGTTTTAGTGCTATAGTAAAACACTAGTTAGACATAAATAGCTGTAACCCAGAAAAGGATAATGAAATGATTATTTGGGTTAGTAGAAGTTGTCAGTGCTTTCTGTTTAACATATAATAGCCTTTCAGCTGCAAAATTAGAGAACATATTATTTCTTCAGACATTGTCAATTGCAACAATATTGCTCACTTCCACATTTTAGAGAGCTGACATCAGGCCCCAAATGGAATGCAGAAAGCTACCCATTTCCCTAAGGGAAAACATTTCCCTACTTACACATGAGAAGGTTTCCGTAGGTGTAAAGCCATTGGTAAATGATACAGGTAAAGCAAATACTTCAACTAAACAAAGTGATATTCTAATGTACCTGAACCCCCAGTCAGCTTACTGGTGCTTACAAAGGCTGGTGTTAAGCGTCACTGTTTCAAATCATAATTCCTTATAGAAAACAAGTGGGGAGTTGTCTTTATCAGCTCAAGTGATCACACCTGAGCCTCTGCAATTTCCTAAATGTTTGATCTATCAGTGCACCTCCAGGATTTTCCACTACCTTTGCTCCCATTTTCTCCCCCAGTCAGACCCTGCACATGTTTCCAGGCTCAGGGAATGTGTCCTCTTCTGGAGTTTCCAACTGCATAGACCTTGGAACTTACCACCATTCGCAGAGGGGAGATTCATAAAGAATGTTCAATAACATTCTATTAAGTTCAATTTACCAGAGAAAAAGCTTGATTTAAGGAACAAAATGTATCAATTACCTACAAAAATCATTAATGAAAGTGACATTTACTCAATTTTAGTCATTAATTACCACCTATATGATTTTTGCCAAGTCTACTTTTATTATCTATTTAATATTCATGAAAATCAGCTCACTTTATGCAAATTGCTAACAAATAATTTTCAAAGTTTTCAACAGTGTTAGTGATTAGAAATGCAAATTAAAACCACATTATATTCATAACGCATCCACCAAAGTTATGGTAGTAGAAGACCTGCTATGATATTATATTAAGTGTGCATGAAATGTAACTGGAATTACCAATACCAGCGTAGGGAGTGTGAATTGATATGACCACTTTGGATAAATATCAAAGCATGAATTTTTGATTCACCTACTTTATTCTTAGGAAATACCAAACACAAATATATATGTCCACCAAAACACAGGCCATGTGAGTCACCTCTGGGGAGGGGACTGAACTCATGCTGCAGTGACTTTAGCTTCTTAGTGCTGTGCTTTACCCTGCTGCACCACCAGGGAGGGCCAGAGTTATCCACCTTTTATGAATGCCTTCATCTTCCCAATAATATCATTCTTTTAAAAATTGTATGTATTTTTGAGCTAATACTGATTTACATTATTGTATATGATTTAAGATTACAGGGACATAAGCCCACAGATGAAAGTTACCCCACCCCACCCATCACCAAAACTCTCATAATTCTCCATCACAGACCACTGGGCTCCTGCCTGTCTTTGCCCCTGAGCCCCTCCAGTAGTTTCAATTCTATAGTCATCTTTCTAGGGGTTTTACCAATGTCTTTGTTTCTCATTATTCCATACAAGGGAAATCATCTGGTATTTGTGTTGCTTCTTGACTTATTTTGTTCAGCATATTACCCTCTAGCACCATCCATGTGGTCACAAAAGACAGGATGTCAACTTCTTGCTTAAATAGCTGAGTCGTACTCCATTGTGAATAACACTTTTTTTTTAACCTTAGTCTGCAATTTGTAACTAATGTTATGATTTCACTAGAAGCAATTAAAGAATGCCTTGAGATTAATAAGAAAAACAAGCTGTGAAATAAACTGCAGATCACAGAGGCAACATTTTTTCTCCAACATGGCTTTCCAGAAAGGCACACTTAGACACACACTTACACTATACTAAAATGATGACACTAAACTTTGAGAAATCACCACTATTTGTCCATTTTCATGAAGTGTCCATTTTTGTAGTTCACTCTATAAACTTTATTTAAAAATTAAATTTAACTTTTAATAAAGTAAATTAAAGGAAAGGTGCAGCGAAATAGGGGAGATCAAAGAAGTTGTTGTGTTTTAAAAGAAAGCCCACTGGGGCCCTCCCTGGTAGCATAAGGTGTTTAAAACGCAGCACTAGGAAGCTAGCTTCAGCTCCTTCAGCTAAGTTACATCCCCAGCCTGAAGCTGACCCACTTGGCATGGCAGACCTCTCCTGACCCGCCCACTGCTCCCTCAGCAGTGTACTTCGTCAACATGCCTGTTCTGCTCCCCACTCTGTCTCTGGTGAATCCTCTCACTGCCCCTGTACCTCTGGCCCACACCCCAGTTCTGTATGCATAAATAAATAAATCTTAAAAAAAAATAAAAGAAAGCCAACTACTTGCTAGTTCTCAGCAGAGATTATTTTAAAAATGTAAATGTGGCCAACTCCTCAAATTCACATACCAGATAACTTTATCAAGAGAAACTATTTATTTTATGTTATCCTATTTTAGATTTGATCAGTTACTGAATTGTTTTCTACTGGAGAGTATCAGCAATGAGAGGTTGTGCTCTCAGAGATAAAGTGCTAGATACTACAATTGTGAAGCGCTTCATCATGTCAAATTGTCTCTGTGGCTCACAAGTCCTTCTCAGAGTCTCTGGACTTCAAAAAGTCAAAGACAAGGAGAAAATAGCCCTTCAGGGTTTTTCCTTTTCTTTCTTTTTGTCCATCCCCAACAAACACTCTTTCCAATTAAGACTAGAAATGTATGTGTCTTCCTCTTGTTGCTGGAGTCTGCAACTTGCCAGTAAATTTGCTGGCTTGTTTAGAAAAGATTTCCATTTGCACGTTCTTAGAAAGCAGAACTGTGTGGGTAACTGAATTATGTCTTAAAGCTTTTAAAATTGACTGCGGTGGTTGACAAGGAAACCTGCTAAATGCTACCTTCAATTTCCAAATTTTATGAAAGGGGATTTCTTTGTAAATTTTTAACAATGTTCTTAATTTAATGTGTTAAACAAATGTAAATATAACATTATGGAATATGTAGGTGTATATGAGATAAAATACCTATTGATAACAAATGAAACATTACGAATAGAGGCAAAAATAATCCTTAATAGGCACCCAAAGGATCTTTGTTTAATGTGCTTCGTTTGCATTGCCAAAGCAACTGAGTGCCAACCTTCTTGGTAGAGAAAATGGACAAGAACAAAAGGAACCATCCTTCTCAGCATGGCCCCGCCAGGCAGACTCTTCTATTTCATAACATTTGCCTTTTATTCCTGTTACCTCATTTTTGAGCAGAAAAGAACTTGTCCTACCCTTCTTCACATGTATTCCAACACTTCCTTTCAGAGAAGTAATTAAGATGAACATTTCTCTGATATTCAACTTCTTCATCTATGAAAAGACGATAAAATACACCCAGAAAGAGGATAAAGCAAATTTCCTGGGTGCCAATGCGCACAAAGTCTGCTCTCAATCAATGCAGACGTTGATCTCTTTCTAAAAAGATGAAGAGGTTGACATAATTTTGTTCTTCAAACTTCCAAGGGATCCGGAGGAAATCAGCTTCTCAGAATTCATCACCATTGCACCACATTAGAAACAAGGTGAGCCTGCAAGGACCACGCTGCATGGCGCAGCCTCACTCATGCTAGGGTGTGGGTCTTCGGGGAGCAGTAGATGGTAACAAGAGGACAAGCTGTAGTGAGTAATGTCATCCTGGGCTTCGGGAAAGTCCTGAGGTATTTTTTCAATGTTTTTCAAGCAAAAATATCATGACTGCTTTCAACAACCTAATATTTCTCCTGAGAGATTAGCAGAATCTTTTGGGAAATAATGAAGTTCATTAGATTGTTCACTTGAGTGCATACTCACACACACATGTATATACATATATTTAATCTGTGATTACAAGCAAACTTAGATTCAAAGGAGACCAGGGAACATGAGAAATCAAGATCAAGAACTGAAAGAAAGTGTTCTGTCTGCCACTCTGCAAAAACAGGACTCTTGTACTTTCGCACAGCTCTCCAAGGAGCAGTGTCTATAGGCCAATGGTGACATGTGAAGTTGAAAGAACTAGAGAGCAAAAGAAGTAGCTAAGGACTTTCAACATCAATTTAGACAGAACCATTCTCATAACTTATTTCCACTTTATTCAACAGATAAGACATCTTCCACCCATTTTCTGAATCACTGAGTAGAATACATGACTCTCTTGACTTACATGAGTTAATAAATTTCAAACTCAGGATTTGCACCCATGGCAAGTGCATTTGTTTTTCTGGTGCTCACCACAGAGTTCATCTCTCAATAATCTGGGTCAATTCTCTAATTCCATGGAGAAAGCTTTTTCTCTAAGCTTCTTTATATTTAGCTTTTATGCCTACTGTTTATTACTTATCAAAGTCTTTTGGTCTTTCTTTCCCTTTTTCCTCTCACAGTGTAATGTTTTCATCTTCCAACTCTCCATCTCCACCCTTTCATTATCTTACATTAAGTTAAAAAAAATCTAGAAATGTTTATCTTTCTTTGCCTACCTTTCTTATCTATCTTTGTGTGTGTGTGTTTGTGTGTGTGTGTGTGTAGAAGATCAGAAGTATAGGCCAGAAGTGCAGGGTGTGAGAGTATTTACCAGAGACACAGTGAGAGCAGAACAGGCAGTTCCACTGAAATGCATTGCTGAGGGGAGCAGTAGATAAGAGAGGAGAAGACTCATGGGTTAGCACTCTGACCACATATGGGTTAGCACTCTGACCAGGGATCAAACTCAGGCTGTTGTGTGACAGTGCTGAGACTTAACATGTAGGCCACGAGGGAAGCCCCGTGCTCTGTATCTTTTAATAATTTTGATATATTTTGATATATAGTCTTAGTACAGTATGAAGAATGCTACCTCAAGTCTAAACTAATTCCTGATAGGACTTAAATATACAAGACAACATATTTTCATTTGAGTTTTAACCAGAATGACCTCTTTCATCAAGTGGAATTCCAATTGTACCTACAATATAACTAGTTAGATACAGATATACTCGTGAATTCTGTAGTTATGTGGAAAATTAAAAGCTCTTGGGATGCCTGGAATAATAAAAGCTGAGAAAATTTTCTATAGTATAATGGAAATAGCTCTTAGGTCATAAAAATTTAAGTTGATATAACACTACTATGTAAAAGCGACATTTTTATTTATATTTGTATGCCACAAAAATATGTGAGATACTTTGATTTTGGGGCAAAATCAAGGATGATAGCAACAAATTTATAAATGCTTCTAATCAGAAAATTTTAGGCAAAACTCAATTTTCTTAACCACTTCTTGCTTTACTTTTATAATATATTAAATGGAGATACTAATGATACCTATATAATAAAATTAACATGGATTAAATTAATATCTATATAACACAGGATTATTGGCATGTAATAAGTGTTATATACATCTAGCTATGGATGGCCATAAATATTTATAATAATATTGGGTATGATCCACATCTATATTTACATTGTTTCATTTACTGATCATGGCAAACCTACGAGTTAGATATTTCATTTCCAATTTGTTGGCTGGTGAACTGAAGTTTAGAGAAGTGATATGATAAGGTGTTTAGAAAGTTAGAATCCAATCAGTACATTTTAAAATCAGGAGACAGAGACAAATTTTGACTCTGACACTTAGCAGCTGTGTGACTTTGGGCAAGGCCCTAGACAGTACTGATTTCTATTTTATTCCCCATATCAGCTGTATCATGCTGTCTACACAAGAAAGCAGTGAGACAAGAAGTGTTAATTTTTGTGAAAGTATTTTGTAAAATTCCACAGAAATCTACAGTACTAACAGTAGCTATACAAATCCAATCTATACAAATTTAATCTTCACCCCATTCATTTGTTACATGTTTATGCAAAAATACAAGTGAACTTATTTCCATGTGTAGCAAATGGCTGTGCCCCAAAGAGCCAACTCTTGTAGTCCTTTCCAGTAATTTCCATCAAGAAGACCATCTGGGGTTTGTACAACTCATTACTGCTAGCAAAGCTGTCTCCTTGCTTCCTAAAAGAGCTAATGTAAGGATTTTTTTTTTTTAAAGTCCTGAAGCTGCTGAGAAAGCAGATTTTCCAGTAGGATACCATGACTGCTGCAAAAAAATCTCAAATCACTCAAAACAAGCTTTTGAGAGCAAATGTCTGAAAATGTTTCAATATGCAAAATTATGGGCTTTTGTTACCCCTCCTGTACAATCTGACTCAAATTCAGGAGCTAAAAACAAACCACAAAATCAGCACACACACACACACACACACACACACAAAAGCATATTCAGAAGTCCAACCAGAAGTAATGACAGATTGGAGACTGGAAATCTAAGTATTAAAGCAAGAAAACAATCCCTTGGGGTACAACTGTGCCAATTACAGCATGTTCAGTAACTGCTGTTGTCTTACTGTTCCCTGTGACCCCAAACAGGAGAATAAAGATCAGAAGTCTCACTAATGTGGAATCAGGACTTACACAATCTTCTTTGACAAATCCAAAGCAATGCAAAGTGCCTTCACATTGAAAATGGGGGTTAGAACAGTTGATGGAACATCAAAAACAGATGCATTGTATTCATTCTGAGAAATTTCCCATCTTGAAAAATTCGAAGAAAACAGAATTCAAGAATAAAGCTGCAGGTTCAATGGCATGTAGGGATGATTTTTAGAAATTCTGTTGCTCAATGTATTTGATTCAACTCTGAAGGACAAGACAGTACATAAATATGAACTGATTAAAAGCACAGAGGAATTTGTTGCTATTATACTTTGTTTTCTTCCAAAAATATTAGAAATTAAATCCCAAAACAGTCTTACTCTCAGGAGTCTAATGAATCCTAACATACATGTTAGCATTGCTCACTGACCTTTCATGGAAAAGAAGACATATAGTTCTTGATGTATCCCCCTATTGGTTTATTTTTAATCTATGTTTCTATCAGCCCAGAGAGGGGGGGAGGAGAGAAGCATTTCTGTTAGAAGTCCTCACCACCAGATCAACTTTATTCCTCCATTCATATAAATTTTCATCAGTCTACTATTTTATTTGCAGGAATTAGTATAATTCTTAGCATATATTAGGAAATTAGTAAATACAACTGTTGAATGAATGAATGGTTTTCTCATGGAGAAAACACAATAAATAAAAAATGCAAGCAAGTTCAAATATAAAACTCACAAGCTAAATAGAACGAGCAAGACTTTGGGCATTCAATACAATCCATTCAATATGTGTGGAACACAGCCTTCTGCTTAGTCCATGAGGGGACTACTTGGGAGCTTGGTTAAAAAAGGGGAACTCTTTCATTTCTACTACGATAAATCTAAATAATATTATACTTCTTTATTCATCAATCCAGCTTTGTAATTTGTAATCCAGCTTTCTAAAGAAACACTGTAGAAATGTATTGATATTCCTTATGCAGAAGCTTCAGTGCTGGTATTAGAGGAGTGTAAACATGAATTCTTCTTTTAAAATTCTGGATTCAAGTCCAGAATTCACTGTGTTCAATCGATCCAATGATGAAATAACTTTAATGATTAGACATACTTTATGCCTTTGGAATGGTCATTAAGAATTTTTCATATTGTTTATTATAATGTTGCAAAATATTAAGTTAGTATTAGTAAAATCCTTATGAGTTTCTCCTTTCATGAACTTTACAATTACACCACTATGTGCAAGCACTCACTCTGAAATTACACAAATTTCCAATTTATTTCAGTTTTTTTACCTTGAACTTCAAAACCTTTCAACTGGAAAATCCTGAAAGCAGAAACACATTATGCAAATCCAAAGATTAGAGCTTGAAGGATTTGGAAGTCAAATTCTTGTAAATGTTAAACAGTATTCTGCAATAACTCACAGAGATGAAACTTGATTTTATTACTTTTGATGAAGTGGTTTGTAACATGCCAATGTCACATTGACTTCATTCTGTTTATTCATTTTAGTTAGAAAGAATCAGAATAAATGAGGCTATTTTCAGATTTTAGGCTTCGATCCAACATCACTGATTAAAGGTATCTACTTTTAACAGGACATATTACAAACTATCTGTATGAAGCATATGGACTAACTGATTAAAATGTAGTTTTGCTTATGTACAACATAAGGCACCTCCAAATCTAACTGATAGCTTCTGCAGGTAATAATCCGAGCCAATGACCATTAGTTTATAGTTAAAATACCCATGAAACACAGCAATCTTTCATCGTAAGATCCCCAAATAAAGGCAAGAGATACAGGAAAAGAAAGAATAGGGAAAACGGAAGACTCGTATTTATATGTTAACTCAGAAATTTAATGGAAAACATCACTTGTGTTAAATCTTTAAATTCATCATTCAGTCGATGAGTACAAAAAATCCTAAATCATCTTAAATGCTGCCAAATGAAAATGATGCTTTGTGGTGTTAAATATAAGACTGCATTACTGATAGTGATATGGACTGAAAAGAATTTTCTTTTAAATCACCCTGCTTAAATTCTAATTTTCCATCCTAGATAGGCTAGGCCATTTCTTCTTTCCTAGGCTGAAAATCACACCTAGAGTTGTTGTTTGGAATGTTAGTGACTCAGTGCATGAAAGCTACTCTAGTGCATGAAAATGCTGGATTTTAGACTTTCCTCAGATAAACAAGTAATATTTAAGTATATGAAAGAAATCACTGATTTCTTCCCAAGGCAACTCTATCTTCATTTGTCTTTCTCCATGATTTACAATGTTTTCTGTTACAGGGGAGAATGTGGTTCTCCTCTTGTGAAAACTCATCTTTCCATGTGTTTTGTCGTTGACCACATCTCCTCTCTACACGTAAGGTTTTAATGTACCAGCCACTCCCTCCCCTCTGCAAGCCACAAGCCAGCTGAGGAATATAGGAGTGCAGGGCCCCTCACTAGCTGCCGCTTCTCAGAGAGAAGCTCCAGGTTCTGGTGAGACTCAGAGAATAGCAGGCCATCCTGTGGGCACAGATCGCAAGCAAGGGAGGAAGGCAGAGAGGTGGGGACACATGTCCTCAGTCTTTTTCCCAGTCTGACAAGTCACTCTTGCTTTGGAGAGCAAAAGCATGAAGAGCCAAAGCTCTCTGTTCTTTTTTAAAGGATTTATTTATGGGGCTCTCCCTGGTGGTGCAACGGGATAATGCACTGCATTATGAAGCTTTCCGAAGCCACTGTAGCATGAGTTCAACCCCCAGGCAGGGAGCTGACCCACATGGCACAGCAGACCTCTCCTGATCTGCCGGCTGCTCCCCTCAGCAGTGTACTTCTGTTCTGCCCCCCACTCTGTCTCTGGTGAATCCTCTCCCCACTCCTGCACCTCTGGCCCACACCCCAGTTCTGTATGCATGAATAACTAAATCTTCAGAGTGGGGAGCACAACAGGCAGATCGAGTGAAATACACTGCTGAGGGGAGCAGCAGGTGGGCCAGGAAAGGTCTGCTGTGCCATGTAGTCACCCCTCTGGCCGAGAATCAGAATCAAACTTGTGCTGCAGGGGCTGTGGATTGCTTGTGCTGTGGCTTAACCCCTTATACCACCAGGGAGGCCCAAAGCTCTCTTTTCAATCCTTCAGAAAGGAAGTTGCCATTTTACACATAAAGGAAGAGAAGCAGGAGAGAAGATGATTCCTTTTAAATCCTTTTCTCAAGACTTTACTCCCTGGTTCTTTGCTCCCAATCCACGCCATTCACTTCTCTTTGTTAAAACATTCTCACCAACTTTGAACTACGTGTTAACTTCCCCCATCAAGTCCTTTTCTCTTTTTGAGGCTCCTGCCAGTTTCTTGAGTTTTGATATATGTTTATGTCACTTTCCTCTGTTTCGTCTGACGTACTTCACTCTACAGGAGCTGGGAGTTGGCTTCGTTTTGCACCTAAAACAGTGCCCTGCCCATTGTGACCACACTAAAAATACTTACTATATGAATGAAACAAGTGATCAATGCATAAATGATTAAATTATCACTTCAGATAAGACCCATACATGTCTTAGGCTCACAAGGTAGAAAGTTGTGCTTATTTCACCCATCATCTTTCCCTTCCAGTTTGGTTCAGTCACAATGTTCTAAATGTTATTCAAGAAATTATTGTCATAGGTCTGGTTGAAAAACCACAATATTCATAATGGTTATGTGAGAACAGAGCTATCTCCTGATCTATGACCTGTACTGATTTTGAAAGTTGAAAAGTATGACGGCATACAGGATCTAAGAAATAGGGGTGAACCTGGAAGCCCCCTTCACATAAATGTTGACAGATAGGGCCTCTTGGGGCATTTCATTACTGCATTTTCCAGTCTTCACAAGTCTGTAGGAGGTGAATTATTTTAGGAGAAAAATGAAGTGGAGGTCAAATGCAGACAAGCGAAGCACATGTTAACAAAGTTGGGGAATGAGGCAGTCGAAAACAAATATATGTATGCATATATATATATATATATATGTATGTATGTATGTGTATAGATATATATGTATATATACATATATATGTATGTGTATGTATATATATACATATATATATACACATACACATTTCTAATTCCATTAACTACTTATTTAAAAGAACATATTTAATTAAGCACCAGTACAGAATACAAAAATCCAATGGTGGCAAAAGGTAGAACTTCACATTTTATTGTTGTCTGGTGGATTTTCTGTCTGTAGGGAATCTGAGCTCAAACATTTCATTTTCCAGTGGCAGTCATGGAAATTGATGTTTTTTGAGCTCAAGCTATATGTTTAGTAAATGACAAATTGTTGCCTTTAATTCATAAATCATCAGCTACTTAACATCAGGAACTGTCTTATTCAGACTGAACCACCAGTGCCCAGAGTTCTGCCGGGCAGAGTAGCCAGAGGTGAAGGCTCGGCTCTACCTGAGAAGACACCAAATGCCGGTAGTACACATGCCACAGGAAGCCTTGTAGCTGCTTTGACAAACCGACCAAGGCAGCTTTTTTCCAGGCTCCTCTCAGACCGGTGCTTGAACTCTAGGGATAAATAGGACAATGGATTCTTCATCTGAAACTTGTCGTCCTCATCTGTTCAATGCTGGTAATCTTCACTGCAACATTTACCTAACATGTTTACACAACAGTATGTTCCCCAAGTAGCAGGTGATTCGTTTCTACAGCCAAGGCACTGGACTAAACTCCATGGATCTTACAGGCTGGTATCAGCAATCTGCATTGTGTTAGGTGTTCAAGTCTGACTCTCTTGTCAGGTGGGTATTTTATGAGTTCTTTCTAGTCCATTCTGCCCTCATGTTTGGTCAGATCTCTCATCTTCAGTTTCCTGTATGAACAAATGCAGTTTTTCCACTAGTTACTAACAGCTCTTCCCCCAGCTCCTACAGACACTGCCTGTTCTTTCTGCTGGGATTACCTCTCTCTCCAGGAAGTTCTCATAGATAAGACTAAGATTCTTCTAGCCAAGTTATCTCTTGTATGGTCACAGCCAGCCTATAAGAAACAAGCATACTTCACTCTGTGGTTTCAGCACACTCGCCAGGTAATGGCTCCTGCTCCTTTCCAAATTGTTCCAATAAAGCCTCAGGCAAATTGGAGGTGAGATGAAATCACTCCTCACCCCTTGGGGTGATTCCCAGAACTCCAGCAACTTGCTCTCTCGCTCTCTGAAAATCTTGTTCTCTTCTCCATTCTGTTCTATTGATTAGAGATGGATTGTCAGGTAAGGGTCATATCATCAGTCCCTGAATGTCAAGATTTCAAATCTTGATTTGAGGGGATCTCATACTCATTTTGAAATGTGGGAGTAATTGGTGCTTGTTAAGTTCCAGCTAAAACAAGAGAAAATGTCTATTTTTAACTCCCTGTTAAAAATGCAATGCACCTTTATTAACCTTTTTTAAGGTCATGACTCTCTAGCTAAAGCGAGAAGGTGGTGACAAAATGGGAGATATTCCTCCATTTCAGGAACATAGTTAAAAGCTTCATATGTTTTTTTTTCTTTCATTTACTTTCTATACATTCATTTAAAGCTTATTACCAAGTGACAGGGGCACAAAGATAAAAAGAAAATGACTGCTACTCTTCAGGACATAAAAGGGGATGGATTTATAAAACCAAATTATAGAAAATGGTAAGTACTCTTGTCACAAAGAGGTAATTCATCCCCAGCTTTGAATTTGCCTACAAAAAGTTCTAATTCCATGTGGATTTATTTCTGATTACCTTTTAAGCAACTATTAGAAATAAGTTCACGTATTCATGAACTGTGAATCACTGCTGTTGGGAATCATTAGAATAAGATAAAAACAAGGTTGTGAGAAGAAAAAAGAGGTAACTGCAAAGCAGATAGCAGAAAGGGGTCAGGAGGATGGTTTTTGGTTTTTTTCTCTTCAAGAAGCCTTGGGCTGAAAGGAGGTGGTTAAGTATTATTTTTACAACTGCTTTTACAACTAAAGAAAAGCTACTCTGTATAACTAGCATGTTATAAAACAACAACAACAAAAAATGTTTGATCAAAAGTGGCAAGATGAATGTATTTTTTGAATAAAGCAGAGAACCTTGAGTGGAAGAAACAACACAGCGTTACAAAACATCGAGGGCATCATCACCCTTGTGATTTTGTTGCTATAGGCACCATTAAGTAGGTTCGGACATGGCAGCAGTCACTTGAGAACCCCTGGACTAGATGATCCTAAAATTCCCTGGGTAATAAATTTACTTTGCTCAGAATCCCTTTATTCAAACCTTCTCTACCCCTGCCTTCAACTCTCTAGGTTTTAAAGCAAAAGGGCAGATTTTCAGTTTTGCAAGCCCTGTGTTTAGGACCAGTTATAGAATTTGTAATGCCCTGCACAAAATGAAAATGCAAGGCCCCTTGTGAAGAAAAGTATTAAGAATTCAGCATGCAACGTCAGGGTTTTAACTGACATATGAGCCCTTCTGAGTCCCAGTTGGGGTAGATGCCCCCACCCCGATGCCAGATCTGCCTGTTTGCTAACATCAACCTCCACAGTGATTTCCCACAGCAGAGCCTTTTAAAATGAAGCCACCGTGGAGCTTGCTTGAGATGCTACCATGACCTCCTACTGCTTCCACTCGTCTTATTCAATACATTTTCCACACAGAGCAGAGTGATCTTTTCACACATTTCAGATCAAATCACTCCTTGCAGCAGCTTCATGGAGAATATATTCCAAGTCACTTATCACATCCTTCAGGAACCAGCCCACCCTGAACCTGCTCACAAGTCAGACTCATATTTCTGTCCCTCCTTACTGTCTCTGTTCTGTTCACACTCTCCTTTCTGTTCTTAGAACAAAAAACTTGGGTTCACAGCTCTTGTAAGCAGGAGTCCCTTCTGTTTGAAATGTACTGTGCCTAGGAGTCTGGTTGCCAGGTACACGGGTCTAAATCCAGATGTCCCTTTACAGAAAGACCTTCCTTGATCACCCAACCTAACATTGCCAATATCCCCAATCACCTACTTTGTCTTTCAGACTTCCCTCTAATACATTTTCTTGTGAATTATCTGTGGCCCTTAACCCCTTGATTAACAAGGTGAAAGCCAGAAGTTCTCCTGTTCACTGATGGATCAACAGGGCTTAGGACAGAAATTTATATAGTACAGCGATTTTGTAACACACTCAAATACTTCATTCTGCATTAACGAACATTAAGTCATTTAAAAATGACAATCTACTTGCAGGAATTTTAATCTAGAAGGAAATTTTAATCTAGAAGGAAATGTTCTATGCTTCCAATCATTTAAAAAATGACAACTGCTATACAGAGATTTTTAAATATCCAGGAAAAAGACTGACCTCCTATATGCAATTTTCCATGTGAGTATTACTGTGTTTCTTCTTGATGACTCCTTATTTTGTCTCTTTGGTCACTTCTCAGGAATACTTAAGTCATCCACATGTAATGGCAATTTGTATCACACAATCCACAGAACAGTCAGCAGCTAAACATTAGTGTCATTTATGACTCCGGGGTCACTGGCTTTTGTCACAATAAGCAAACTAAAGCTGAGTGACCATGTCCTTAGCATAAAGTTCTCAATGTCATGGACAACAAAAATACTGCTTTATTATTCATACTAGAATTTAAAATTGCAAGTCATGATGGAGAGGGTGACAAAAAAAGGCAGATATTTTGAAAGCCTTCCTTTTAGAAAAAATAATTCTACCATATTTAACTACAATGGCACTGGGGGAGGCAGAACCCAGGTATTAGTTTATCTCATTATACACATTAACTAGCTCTATTTTGGCCTTACTTTCTATACCAACATAAAATTTAGAGTAAGATTCCACTAGCAGCTCAAAAACTAAAGAGGAAGAGGAAGTGTTGTGAAACTTTTCATAATTCTTGTCATGCACTCAGTTGATTAGGAGCAGTAGAAATTTTGGTAGCAGTTATAAGTTCCTCATGTGTTTTCATTTTTTCCTACACAGTAGCAGCAAAGTATCACATAGTTCGGAGGAAAAAAAATCTATAGATGCACAGAGCTACAAAGAACTAAAAAATGAAACAATGCTATGCAAACGTTTGGCCATGAAGGGAAAGAAATTAAAATCAATATTTCATATTAAACAAAAATACTTTTCCCAAAAAACTTACGATTGTTCTTACAATCTTATGATTAGTTTTCAAAAAAGAAAGTAAATAGTTTTCCAAAAAGATAATAGGAAACAACGTTGTCCATGAAAAGAAATGTTAGCAAAGGTAGCCAGTAGCAAGCAGTTATTCTGGTAATCACCACCTAGGGAAGTGATAGTTGTCAAAGAAAACAGGTCACTACAGACTTTTGAAACTTCTGTCTCTGGGCCCTCCCTGTTGGCTCAACAGGTTAAAGCACAGTACTATGAAGCTATTGCAGCACTGTAGTATAAGTTCGATCTCCAGACAGGGAGGTGACCCAAATGGTGTGGCAGACCTCTCCTGTCTCGCCTACTGTTCCCCTCAGCCGTGTATTTCAACCTGCTTGTTCTGATCTCCAGTTTGTCTCTGGAGAATCCTCTCACCTTCCATACCTCTTGCCTGTACCCCAGTTCTGTATGCATGAATAAATAGTTGTTTTTTTTATTTTTTTAAATAAAACTCTGTCTCTTCGTTAGCCAGAAAAAGTAAAACCTGGCATTAGCTGGATCTTTGCCATAAAAGATGATGAGGTGAACTAATGTCAAATTAAATTGTGTTGTGAAAAAGTCAACCCCAAGGAATTATAAAAAAAGTTTCCTAAGGAACAAATGTCATGAGTTCCAATATATATCATGTCAGACAAACACACACACACACACACACACACACACACAGTTAAAGATGTGAGTAAAATGGAAAACAGAGGTGCAATAATGACTTAAGTCAATAACCTTCAATTAAAAACCCAAAGTAAATAAACTGCATTCCTGTGGTCAATGCTGTGATTTAAAGGATTTGGGATTTCATATAAAGATTTGTGTGAGTGAAGCTAAAATGTCTTCATTAGTAAGCAAAATTTTAAAGATAATGAATTCCTTCCCTATATTTTGTATTTTATTACTATCTTCACTGATTTCTTTATAAGATGGTGTGGTATATCTTTTTTTAAGATTTATTTTTATTTATGCATACAAGAAATAGGGGGTAGACTAAAAGTGCCAGAGGTGAGAGGATTCACCAGAGACAGAATGAGGAGCAGAACAGGCAGATGGACTGAAATACACTGCTGAGCGGAGCAGCGGGCAGGACAGGCGGGGTCTCCTGCACCAAGTGGGTTAGCGCCCTGGCAAGGAATTGAACCCATGCTGCAGTGGTGGTGATAGCTTGGTAACACTGAGACTTTAACTCCTGTGCCACCAGGTGGGTCTTGTGATATATTTAACAAAATTCTCTATATGTGATTATCTAAGCATTATATCTCTAAAACATACTAAAAACAGAAAAGTTTATCATTTTCTTAAAAATTATATTTTATCCCATCCCATTCCCTTTCCACCCCATACCATATCTCTGGTTTATAGCTGTTTGTTGTTCTCATTTTTACTTTATTACATCTGATTCTCTTTCTTTTTTTCTTTTTTCCCAATCCCTTACGCTCCTGCTATGAGTGAAACTGGGTGGGAAGAGGGCACAGGACCTATGGTGATGGCACACAGGTGAAATTGGTGGTGGGAAGCCCATGGGGACTATAACTGAGATGGAAAAATGTACATAATGAAGAACAATGTAAAAATAATTAAATTATATATATGTGTGTATATATATGTGTATATATATATATATATACATGTATATATAAAAATTACAATTTTGCAAAAGACAATTCACGGCACACAATATATGCTAATTTTTAGGAGTCTACATTGCTTAAGGGCAATTTCCAGCAAATTTCTGGCAGGAAATTAAAATGCAAAGATACAAGTAATAGGTATAGAAGTTAGAAATGAGCAGAAATACTTTCATAGAATTCAAGTATATTAACTAGTCTGATAAATGAGCTTTTCTGGGCAAAATACACACATAGTAAGAATGGGAACCAATAGGGTCACAAAGTAATCAGACATAAATGGGCTTAATCCATAATCAGAAACTGAAACATTTTCTAGTAATGTATATCTGACCTGACTCTCTCTGATATTCAATGCCAGGCAGAAGCACACACACACAAACCACACAAATTCTCCTACGGTAGCTTTTTCTCCCTAGTTTAAAGATTTTATCACCTATTTGTGCACTGCAATGGAACTGAAAAAAAAATATATTAGGGCCACAAAATAAAAATTTCAATCTTCAACAAATAAAACAAATGTGATCAAAGAGTGGTTAAAATTTTCAGTGATAATTCCAAGAAGGTTAAAGTAATAAAACCATCAAATGATTCAAGCTTTTTTACAAGGCTACATTAGTTCAACTTTTACTATGCCTACATTCTCATAGCTAATGATACGTTGTCTTCATTTTGAGGAAAAAGTAAGGCAGGCAGAGATTATTAAAGAAAAATGCCAGCTGGATGTGTATAAAAGTTTCTACTAGAGGCAAAAGAATTATCTGTCACAATAACAAAGAAATTATTAAGTGCCAATGATTCATATTTCTCCGATACGGTGTCCCAGTATGAATTTAGAAAGATTACAGTCAATGATTTTCCACGTCTATACACCAGACGTATCCAGAGTTTTTTTTATCATTATCAAAAGAAGTATCCAGAGTTTTTTTTATCATTATCAAAAGAATTTATGAACGTTCTTCTACAACTAATGCATTAAGTGCTGAACTCAAGTAGTTTAAACAGTAACTAACAGCTTTAGTGGATATGATTCTTATTCTACCAAATCCAGTTTGTCAGAATCATGATTTTCTTTAAATCAATTTAAGTATCAATCTCAGTCACTTTTGTGCCTCTCCCTTGTGTCAAGCATCACCAGGTGTCAAGCATCACCAAAGCAATTGGAAGTGCCTATTCCCCTGGTCCATCCCAGATGCTGTACACACTGGTCTACCCTTGCAGCAGGCTTCATGGAACAGATAGGTTCACATTGGTCCCCTCACCCTCCCAGTGAGTTCCTCAGGGCTATGAATCTGCTGTCTCTGTGCTGCTGCAAGTGTGAGATCCAGACAGTCATCACCAACTCCCTGACTTCCTGGTATGCAATGTCTTAACGAACATAGAGCACGTGCACATCACTTGAGGTCCATTAATCAGTGTGAGAACCTCCTTTGTCTCTCTCTCCTGGTGTAGTATTAGTAGTGTGGAAAATGGGTGGGGGGGTATTCCGTCAACCAGGACCCCCTTGTGAGGCAACAAGGCACAGATGAGCACATGCTAACAATGAAATGGAATCTTGAATGAAAAATAAATCGTGTTGTTTTACATTGGTAAGATTTGTGTCACATTTGCTACTGAATCATAATGTAGCCTAGTGTTTTTCCAACTTGGGTATGCATCAGATTCTCTGGGAGGGCTTGTTAAACATACTGTATGGCCTGATCCAAGTTTCTGAGTCAATAGATTAGAGTATGGTCAGTTAGTTATACTCCTAACATACTGTCAGGTGATACTGATGCTACTGCTCAGGGGACAGACTTTGACAACCACTGTTTTACACTATTGACAGATTCACAGTGCTTCAAGGCACCATGATTCCTCTGAAATTGGGTCCCTACCAATGGAGTCCATACACACTTGAATGGAAGAAAGGATTACATTTTCATTTTCATTAACTTTGAATTGAAAAATTATCATTTCTGCCTATTGTAAGAAACCATAGTTATTAGCTGTCACACACATCATTGTGCAGGTGAACTTCAGGTAGCTTCTGCGTGGCATGCCTGCAGAGCAGCTTCAGCTAGTCAGAGAAGCAAGATTCTCCAAGACTTTAGATCAATTGTATTGGTACAGTGAACATACAGGAGAACTGAGTCTCTTGTTTCCTTCAAATTTTTTATTTAGATTCTCTAGGGATTTTAGACACACAGCAATTACCTGAAGTCCTAGCTTTTTTGGTAAGGGATTTCTGAACTAACTCCATCTACACATATCTGGAGAGGGGAAGTTATGAGCTACCAGCACAAAGCACTTGCTAAATGACCTATTAAGTAGTAAGTAAGTGACCTATTAAGTCACAGGTAAGTGCTGAAGAATGAATCCCTTCATCATTTCTAAATTTAGCCCCATGAGAACCTGGAAGTCACAGCAATTTTACAGAAATGTGAAAGAGGGGATGTACTTAAAATTTTCAAGGAAAACATAAATCTGATAGATTTATGCAAATGACTACTTTTCAGTAGTCATGAATAAGCTATTAGTGTTACAAGCCACCAAGCTCTTAACAACCTGAGAATACATCTCCTAGCATGCCATGAGCAGGACTTCCAAAATGGGAAGCGGGGAGGCTACAAAGAAAGAAGGAATGTGACAGGTATATTATTGGTGTAGAATGAAGGAGGGGAGTCAAGAAGGGCAGCTTTGGCGCAAACTCTTCAAGGATGAGAGCAGCCATCATCTTGGCCTCATGGCAGATTATATGGGACAATGTGGATTTGGATCTCCCCATGTCCCTGTGCTCTGGGACCATGTGAACCCTTTGGTTTTAGTTCTCCTTCAGAAGGTGCACTGGACTCCTGGCAAGCTTTTGGGCCTTAGTCATCCTGCTTTGGGCCCAGCCTATATGACTGAGCTTTTGGAGTTTGATCAGGAGTTTGTTATTTGAAATCCTTTCTCTTCCTCACTCTTCCTCTCCTCTTCCTCTCTCTCTCTTTCTGCCTTTTGAACTTATCAATGAAAAACTTTTGAGCACACTCCATCTTTCCTTTCTTTGTCTTTATTCATGAAGATGCTGAAACCCTTAGAATAGAATGTGTAGAAGTACATGTGTGCACATGAGTAGAAATGACTGTGCTTGTCTGCATATACATATTGATTTTGATGTAAATCACCTAAAAAAGGACTGGGTAAAATCTCATGAAAGACAACATAGTGAAAAGAAAGGAAAGCCAGTCAGCTATCTAAGTAAGAGTAGGTAGAGGGATAAATCCTTCCAGAGTGTTTGGCACCAAGGGGAAGTTTGTAGTTATTGTATTTATCATCAGCAGACATAAGGATGCTCATATATTGAGCACATGTACCAGGAAAACAGATCTGAAAGAAATGGATAAAAATTAACGGTAAGGATAACCTCAGATGGCAAAGGCAGACAGGATACCCAGAACAAGGAAGGGAACAGGGGGAGACAACCATGTCTTTAAAAATAAACAAGGCACACTAAAGATGCCTTCCCCAAGTTGGCATGCAACATCCTCCATAGTGTTGTGAGCACAGCACCCACTGCTCTCACTCACAAAGACACAGAGTTATCCTCCTCCATGAATTTTTCAAGTCAACTTGACATAAATCTTCTCAGAAGACTGCTCTAGGATACAGCCCACATACATTTCCATCTTTAATTCTTCCAACCATTCCTCCAAGGCTCATCTTCAAGAGAAGCGCACTTCAGAAATACTGCACCTCCCACCTTCCATTACACATGCTTTTTTTCCCTCCCCACTGAATAAATTTCCCATGTAACATGGAATAATTGTAAGGTGTAGAGCTACATTGTGATACATTTATTTGTATGTTACAATATGATTATCAATGGAGCTATATTTATCCCATTGCATAATAATAGTACAGTTATTATTGTCCATATTCATTATATTGTGCATTAGATGTCTTTGGTGCATTCACCACATGTTACAAGTAGTAAATGCCATCACTCATATCTTCCCCTCACCACTTTACTCTGTTTTTTGTTTGTTTTTGATTTTAGTTTTAAAGTTATTAGAAAAAATCATTCCATTTGTGAAAATGTGGACGGGACTTGAACACACTAATAGGAGACAAGTCAAGGACAAACAAATGTTGTATGATGTCTCTCTCATATGTGGAATCTAAAAAAGATGCTTTCTTCTACCACTGTTTCTCTTCAGTCTTCCTCAGGACACTGAAATTGTCCTGCTTTACTTCTTTGGAGGATTTAAAATATTTGAACTTAGGTAATTCATTGTTTAAATGGAAACAAACAATTTAAAAGCAAAATGTTGCTTGTTCATGATGAAGGAGAGGACCAATGAAGGGAAATGTAATGTTTTTATATATGTTTGATTCAAGGAAAATGTCTTCTGCAGAGTAATACCCAAAAGAATTGTTGCATTTAATGAAAACTGGGGAATTGCTTTATTTGCCTAGAAAATTTGCCCTGCTACAATTATTGGGGGGAGGGGTCCTTATTCTTTCTCAAATGTTTCAATTTGGACGCAGATTATATGGTGATCTTAGTTATAGGAAAAACAGTTATGTTGTAGAAAATGTTAAAATCATAGCACTTAGAAATACCTTAGCATCTGACTTAACTCAGTAAAAGGCAAGTATTTTTTAATAAAACTAAACATCTCAATGTAAAAGATGTTTGATCAAACTTTCTGCCATTAATAATTAGCATTTTAAAAAATCATTTTATAGCCAAGTCCTACCAATTCTCCTAGTAAATCTCAATGTTAGTTTGTGTTAATTATATTGCCACTCATTAATTTTATAGCAATAAAGGAATAAAGAAAACTTCATCTCAAATAGAGCAGGAAAAACCTGACGGTCTTCAATGCTGTCACTCAACAATCACAGTTGTTTACTTACTCAATACAAGAAGCTTCTTTATATATATCTATATATATATAAAGTATATATATATATATATATATATATATATATATATATATATACTTTAGCAAGGAGGTCAATTTCCTCCTTGTCTAGCAGCTGACAACCAATGAAAGAGACCACTTCAGCCATCACCCTGAAGTCTCACTTTCCACCAGTGAACTTTCTTTCAAAACAGTCCCTCCCAAAGTTATCCTGGCCTCTGTAAAAAGAAGCTGCCTCTCCCTTGTTCTGCAATTTGCCTATAGATTGTGGCCTCTAAGTCCTGGGTTGCATTTCCTCTGCTATGCTCAAATAAACTCGTTTTATTAATAAAGTGTTACTTTTACTTTTATGGTTCACAACTTAATACTGCATACAAATTACCTCAAACAAGGCTCTCTGATCTATCTTTAGCCTTACAGAGGTATAATTTACAACTAAACATTATCTGTGCAAGATCACAACAACAAAGTTAATGAACATATCAACTCAGTTACCCCTTTCTTTTCCTTTCTTTTCTTTTCTTTAATTTTGCTACTGAGAACACTCAAGCTCTACCCTCTTAGCAAATTTCAAGTTTGCAATACATTAACTGTACTCATCATTCGGATGGGGATGGAGATGCTCTGTCTAGCTGAGTCACCATTGCTCTCTAGTCTACTTTACAGAAATGCCAATACCTTCAAATCAAATCTTGACCTGATAATCTTTCCCAGCTGACTGCTCTAATACTTAATATTTGCTTTACAATTTAGCAGTCAGAAAACAATCTTACTTCTTTAGCATAGGGCTAGTCAATAGTGGTTAGAACTTGGGGCTGGTCTGATGACCATGTAGATAGAGTATGATGTACCTCGACAGTTTAAAAGCATACTTTCACATGTGCAGTTTCATTCGCTGTGAAGGTTATTTTAGCTTCATAGTAATCTAAATTCCCAACAAGTAAGTATTAAGGAAGCTATATCCAGAGAGTCACGTATTTTGCTCATTACTAAAAGAATTGGTCTAAATGCTTTCACATCAGGACACGGAATGCCATTGCTCACTTAAAAGAATCTTTGAAGGGTAGAACAGGATCAAGAAGATCCACAGTGAAATCAAAATGAGTGAATGAAATAGATTCCACAATTAATTCAAGACATGAGGAACATTTGAGTACTTTCTCTGATTTAATCAATTCATAAACTATCAGACTGTATTACTGCTAGGAGTATGTCTTTCTAGCAGTAAGGAAATAAATATTTATCGATTATCATGTGCAATGTGGCAGGAACTATGCAGAGCACTATTAATAACAAGCTTGAAAAGTAGGGATTTTTATCTCTAGTTGAAAATAAAGAAAAAGGCATTCAATGGAATCTAGGTATTGTCCTCAATGCCACTGAGGTTGTAGGGGCTGCAGATGGGCGTGAGCCCAGTTTTCTCTAATTTTAGCTACTATCATTCCCAAACATCTCACACTCCCTCAACATCTCACCCACTCACTGCTAAAAAGACTTAGTTGGCTGGGTCACTTACGTGGTCTGATTATTTGTTGGTTGTTGTTCTCCAGATAATGGGGGGCTTAAAGGATGCAGGTCCATAGAAAAGGCCCTCAGAGCCCCCCTTGTTGATACTCCAGTCACCAAACCAAATTAGTATAGAGAGCTCATAGGACCATTCTCATGTCACCAATGGTTTGAAATTTAACCAGTTACCTTGCAAATAATCACAATGAGAAAGTGCTGGGCTGATTTTGTATATGGCACATAGTGTTAACAAAGACAAGTTGATTTTCCTGAGTTTCTTCTCTTCTTCTTTTCCCCATGCCTTCTCAATTTCTTGTCACATCTAGTTTGAAGAGCAATAAAAAAATAAACTCTTGGGGAGGGATGAGATATTTCAAAAATTTAAGGCACTGCTACTACAATTGCTAAAAATACAGAGAAGTCAAGAAGTGGCAAGATGCATGTAAAACACTATCAACTCCTACAGCTTTCGCCTACATAACTAGCCAACTTCACAAGTGAAAATACTGTAATGTAAATATGCTAAACTATTTGCATCCTCAGTAAAATCTCCAAAGTTTGTTATTTAAATCAAATTTAAACTTTAATGCCTAAATTCTCAACTTCAAATCTTTATATTCTCAACTGTTGCCTGCAATTCAGCTATCACTAATGTGACTATATAACAAAACCAGTGTGACTACTGATTAAAGACACAGCAGTTGAGTCATGTAATTAAAACTGAACCTTTAGGAAAGGAGCTAGTTTATGTAGCAAGCTAATAGTAAACATAAATACCCCAAATCGAATTCCTCTGTGTTTGTACAAAGTTAACACACAGCTGGTGACCTTGTGCACTGTGCATCCCTAGATGGAGAGGAACAATGCAATTGGGTCACCCAGAATTATACAATACCACATTCCTGTAAGTGAATTTACTTTAAGTAATTGCTTCCTATTAACAATTGAGAAAATATGTTGAGTAAATCTAAAGTGATACTGTAGAGGGCGATAAAGACTCATTAGGTAGCTAAGACATTGCATCAAGTATGCAATGGGAATTGAATGAAAGATTTTGATTTATGATTCCATTAGGCACAATAACATGGTAGCAGGATACCGATCGGCTATGTATGTGGGTATCAATTTCCAAAACTAATTTGAGTAAGCATGGTCCTACAGAAATGAACATTTTAAGACAGATACTGGCACAGCATATTCAGGGCATAAAGTAAATATTTAGACAAAAAAAAACACTATTTATAAAATAACTTGAAAATACAGTGTAACATTAAGGTAGTACAGAGTTGTAATATTCTCTAGATGGACTTTTCTTTCAATATAGAGGGAAGTTACCTCTTTTCTCCTTTTCTGAGGAAATGGGTATTGAATTTCTATAGGATTCAATGACGATATCAGGGAATGGACCAAATTATAGGACTGAAAGGAAGTGATGAAAAACTTAATCATGGATTATTTAAATGCAGCTGAATTTAACTTGCTACTTTGGAAGTGTGCAAACATACTGTGCACTAATGTGCACATCCTTTAACTTTCCTTAGAACCCTAGTTTTAATTTTTAACTCTTAGTTGTAGGAAAACTTTTTATTACTGCTAAAAATTATAATGGCTTATAACTTAAAATAACAGTTCTTTGCTATAATCAAATTATCTTTAGAGTCAATCATATGTGTTAAATTTAACTAAGAAGGTCAAAGGCATCAAGGACCTCCCAACAACTCTTCATGCTAATTCACCAGCACAAACCTAAGCCATTCTCTCTTTTGCTGGATTTACTGAATCCATAAAGAAAAGATTTCTTCGAACCATTTTCTGCATTTCATCTTCTTTTTAGGTGATCTTTCTGCCAAGCACTTTCTCACTTATAAGTTTGTGACACACACATACACAAAATAAGGTATTTTTATTACCTTTTTCTTCTATTTTGTAAATGAATTAAAATGTAAACTTGCTAAATATCAGTATTTGATGATTTGGCCCAAAATAAACAATAAAGTCAAAAGTTATCTATGTGGACTTCACTAATTTTGAATTAATGATAATTTGGTTAGCAGCTTGACATTTTTTTAAAAGATTATGTATGTTGGCCCTCCGTGGTGGCGCAGTGGGTTAAAGCACAGCACTGAGAATTTAAAGCCGCTTCCACATGAGTTCAATTCCCGCCTGCCCCGGAGGTGACCACATGGCGCGGCAGACCTCTCCTGACCCGCCCGCTGCTCCCCTCAGCAGTGTACTTCGTCGATCTGCCTGTTCTGTTTCCCGCTCTGTCTCTGGTGAAGCCTCTCACCGCCCCTGAGCCTCTGGCCTGTACCCCAGTTCTGTATGCACAAATAAATAAATCTTAAAAAAAAAAAAAAAAGATTTTGTATGCATAAAGAACTGGATACAAGCCAAAGGTGAAGGGGTGGTGAGATGATCACCAGAGACAGAGTGGGGAACAGAACAGGCTGATTGATGAAGTACACTGCTGAGGGGTGCAGAGGGAGGGTCAGGAGAGGTCTGCCATGCCATGTGGATCACCTCTGTGGTCAGGAATCGAACTCGTCACTGAAGTGGCTGCAGCAAGCTTGCAGTGCTATGTCCTTACCTGCTATACCACCAGGGAGGGCCCTCAGTTTGCCATTTTAATTTTAAAAAGTACTTAAGAATGATGTGCTTGTACAAATCAAAACAATCAATAAATCCTTCAGTAACATGCAGTATTACAGAATTGCTAGTGAACATAAAATTCACACTGTTTTTCCATTCTAAAAAAAAAAACCCTCAAATATGGAATTGCCTCTAATTATTGCTGAGTTGAGGTTAACATTGCCAGTAATTTGAATGTATTGGTGAATCACATGAAAGATCTCTCCCAATTACTTCTCTTACTGTCTTGTATTTGTGGATCTGCTAATACTAGGTGGCTTATCCAGTCTCCATTTTAAGAGTCCAACTCTACGAGGTACCTTTCAATTTAATTAAGAGCATAAAGCTAGATCACCCTGGGAAGGGTATGCATCACGAGGTATGACCGGGGATGCCTGTGGGGCTGAGGACGGATGCATAAATTTATGCATCCTGACTTATACATCATGAGGTATGACTGGGAATGCCTGGGGAGCTGTTGACTGATGTTTAATAAAGAACTGATCAGTGGAATGCCTATTGATAAGACTGAAATCCTAACTGAGGAGTCAGGGCTGTTCTACATAACAAACTATCAGCAGGTGCACAGTTATACCTTTCCCCGAGCTTCTTCTAATTCTCCCTTTCATTTTTTACTTCCTCAGACGATTAATGCTGTAGGATTAATCTACCAATTAAAAGGTCCAGATCTTACTCTTTGGCAGCATCCTGCATTATGTAGCCTGCTCCACAACTCCCATTTCTTTGTTTGTTTGGTGTTGCCTGATGCAGCCTGTATTATTTTTTTAACTTATATTAATGACATGTCATTATTTTACAATCTTGTTTGTTTTTACACAATGCAAAATTTCTTTCCTCAGATGCGTTCACCATAGTTTTCCTACTACCAAAGCACCCACAGTCCGCCTCCACAGTCCATTGCACTTCCCTCTCCTCAACCATCTCTCCCATCCAGAATGCCCATCTTTTTTTTTTTAATATTTATTTATTTATTTGTACAGAACTGGGGTACAGGCCAGAGATGCGCGGAGGGGGAGAGGATTCACCAGAGACAGAGTGGGGAGCAGAACAGGCAGATCAACAAAGTACACTGCTGAGGGGAGCAGCGGGCGGGTCAGGAGAGGTCTGCAGCACCATGTGGTCACCTGCGGGGCAGGCGGGGATCAAACTTATGCGGAAGTGGCTTAAGCTTCTTTGTGCTGTGCTTTAAGCCCCTGCACCACCAGGGAGGACCTCTTTGGGCATCTTTAAAGTGTTTTAAAGTTTGTCTTTCACTGATCCTTTGTTTGGTTTCTCTATATTCTATGTACAGGTGAAATCATTCAGTATTTATCTTTCTCCTTCTGTCTCACTTCACTTAGGATAATCCCTTCCAGTCCCACTCATGCTGCTACACATGGCATGAGTTTCCCTTTTATGATCACTGAGAAGTATCCCGTTGTATATATTCACTCCCTTTTATTCTGATAGCACTTCAAAAGTCAGCCAACATAAGAATCATAGATACAGACACATATGATGGAAATGGGCATAATCAATACATAATCAACAACGGCAACAAAAACAGCTAGCATTTATTGAGTTGTCTTAAACTTGCCTGGATAATCTCACTTAGTGCTTAACACAATCTTTTGATGTAGGAAAAACAATTACAGCACTACCACCAGTAGTGAAATATTATAGCAGTAACAACAAAATCTACTTGATATTCTTTACCTGTGCTGACTCATTTAATTTTATAGCAACCCTGTGAAGTCGTATGTGGTGCTTTATTTTCCTCATTATACAGATGGAACTGAGGCATAGACCAGGCCAATAACTATTAGCAGAACAGTATAAGTTCAGTTTCAGAATATATGCTGGTCGCCATTACATTATGCTGCCTCTTAGCAATCCTATGATACAGGTTTGAGTTTCTTGTCCCTATTTTACAGATGAAGGGAGTGAAGCACAGAGAATTTAAGTAATTAAGTATCTCAAAGGTAGGCAAACTTGTTCTGCCAAGGCTCACACAGTAAATATTTTCAGCTTTGCACATCCTTGTCTCTCTATCACAACTACTCAATTCTATTTATAGAGTATACAGACAGCCATAGACAACACATAAATCAATGTGGCTAAATATTCTGATCAAACTTTACTTATAGATACAGAAATTTAAATGGTATATAATTTTCATGTTACACAATATTCTTTTTTCATCCTTTAGCAATATATAAGCCATTCCTAGGTTGCAAGATAAATACAGCCAATGGACCAGCTTTGAAAGGTCAACAGTATTTTTCGCTATCTGCTATGATTTTTGGACCTGATCCATTAAACTGTGTCCAGAATTCACATTCCAAACCACTGTGATCTAAATAACTACTTCTCAGACTTACATAGATGTACACAGGAATCTTGTCAAAACACACTTTTAAAGATATTCATAAATCTGGTTACTTTCTGAAATCCACAAAGACAACAGTATGCTCCTGTCCATGATTAGATGCTGAAAACCTTGTCTGAATAATAGTGACCCCTTGTGACACGAGTGTTGATTTATCTGGTAAACAGAAAAATTCTTCAGATGATGCCATCCATAATGGTGTCAACTCTATGGAAACATTAGTCTGAAATTCACACAAAATATATTAGATGAGTGTTTTCCACCAAACTCATAACATCCCAGTTCAACTAAGTAATCAGACCTTTGCAAGTGAACAGCCTCTCTGTATTAGATTGCATTTTTAAGGCTCATGTCAGTGGCAAAAAAAGGCACAGACAGAATATGAAATAATATGGGGATTTCTCATCTGATTTGTCTTGAGTATTGGAAAGACAAGACAAAAATACTCCCTTGATGAGGTCCAGATGTTAAATGAATAGAAACAATTTGAAAGGGCATTGTTTTGAAGTACTATAAAAATTTTTGTATTATTCAAGTTCACTTTTTGAAAACTGGAGATAATACTCTTTAGAAATCTCTGCACTTTCCACTGAAAATTAAACAATGTTAACTACTACTTTGGTAACATGTCCTTTTCTTCCCCTATAGATCTGTGGTCATATCATGTGATTTTTTGGTAGAGTCTTCTAGAAAATAGACATACACTTTGTATTAAAAGAAAGCCTTTATGGTTATCTTAGGAGTTTATTATTTTACATAACAAAAGGTTACATTTAGTTTTCTTTTAAACCTACAATCTAGTACTCAGCACCCTAACATTTGTATTATTTTTCCGAAGAGAGCCTGAAATGCCTAATGAGAGCATTTGCTGCCTAAACAAAACACATATTTTTTATACTCTTTTCAAGTAGTGTTTTCAAAGGCACCAGGGGAAAGGCTGATGAGGCGTGATGACTACCATTAAGATGCAGTGATATTCTTTGACCTTTATTTAATCACCATCATCAAAAGGCATTTACCAGGTGCCCCGTGTGGCAGCAGCTTATTTGTCCGGTGGCATTAAGCCCCATCTTGCCTTAGGGCTACAATAAAACATGAGTGGTCATTTTATCCGCGATGAGCTTCCAACCAAGAATCTACTTAACCCATTCAGAGAGAGTCCTCTCATTTTCCAAATGGTATTAAAAATGTAGAGCATTCTCTGTCAAACATTTCATGACAAAGTTGAGTACAAATGGAGAGAAAGAATAGATTTTTATAAGAATAATAGTGATTCATAATTGGACTCTCGCTGGGATAAAAAAAAAGAATGATGTAAAAACCCTGTCACACCTGGTTGGACAGTTTGCAACTATTAGAAATCAGCAAAAAATACTAAACCAAACCAAACACTGAGAATAAAGGTTAAAAAGAGCAGCTTTAAAATTCTAGGCATCTGCAGATGGAAAGTACAGGTTCTAAAGAGTATCATCTCCAGTTTTGAAGAAGTAATCTTGGGTAATACAAATGACCCCAGGGAGTGAAACTGTCGACTATTTGGAGGCTTAACAGGGAGAACTTCTCCAGTAATATAGACACTGGGCATAGATAGATGAAGGGCAAATGTGTATGTACATATATCCTTGAATAGAGTAATACATTTGCTTCATGAGCAACATTGACTCCTCTAGACTTCTCTAGACTTCTTATTGACTGCTCTAGACTTAAACTCATCTACATCTGAGGGGTATACTAAATACATTTCAGCAGTCACTCGCCCTCCTTCCTTTTTACTTTTAAGGAAAGCTCTCTCCCCTCTTAGTAAGGTAAGGTTGAGCCTGCACCCAGGCCCTAGGATGGAACATAAAACCCAGGTCTATCTTTTCCATTATTTTCTTTCAGCCACATCTATTGGTACTGAAGTGAATATGTAACTTAATCAGACAAAATGCGAGAGATATACCATTGTTTCTAGGGCAATGGTTTTTCTTTTCCCTTATGTCTAATAACCAAGGCGACAGAGACAGGAGTTACTGATGCCATTTTCCTAAATCATGAAGACTGAGATTAAAGTTGACAGAACAGGAGCCAGTGTCAGGAGATGGAAGGAACAAAGTCTTGATGACGTTATTGAACCACTGAATGCAGAAGTCCTGAAATATCGGCTTTTCCTTTCATAGGAGATAATAACATTCTTTTCTTTAAGCTATAAAAAAAGAGTCTTGATGATTCAATGATTTAAGATTATATGATAATCTCGCTTTAATATATTTTGATGTGCCTTCATTTAAACTTTTGTGTATATATATTTTAACAGTGAACAAATCCATACAAACACTGAACAAACCCTCATGTGTTACCATCTTAGCCTGATGCTACAGTTTTGATTGTATTTTAAAGAACTGTGTCTTAACATTTTATTGTATTTCTCAAGGTACCCAATAACACATTTTTATTGCAAACTCTCAAAAAATGTGTTCAATTCATGAACTTTTATTTGTGAATGGGAATCCTCAGATTTTATTCAGGGGAAAGAATACAGATTATTTGTTTACATCATGATCTTCAAGGTTATATATATTCATATATGGCACATATAAACTTTTTGAACAAAGGCACACTAGATTGTAAATTCAGAAGAGTATTTTCCTGTATATCCTGAATCCAATCATGAGTAAACATCACTCAAACATCCCACAAAAGAACTGGCCACTGCTCTTCAAAAGTACTGAGGTCACAGAAGATAAAGAAAATTTTTTCACAGATTGGGGGATTCAGCAGAGGCTATAATGAAGTGTGATATTAGGTATAGGATTGGAGTCTGAACTGGAAAAAAAAATAGTAATGGAAAACTGATAGAATTTCAGTAATGTCTGCAGATTAGCTATTAAAATTCTATGTTTGGCAGATTTCCAGTTTCAACAGTTGAACAACATTTGGGAAGCTATATGAAGGGCATACAGAAACTCCCTTGTTAATTTTGCACCTTTCCTCTAAGTTTAAAATTTTTTTAAGTAAAATTGTTTTAAGAGTATTTTCCTCTTGAATAAATTTCAATGATGCTGTTATTATTTCAAGCATTTTCAGAGAAAATACTAAAAATTTTTAAAAAATCCTTTATTACTTTAAATTCAGAATCACTATCTCAGTCATCCATCTTATTTATATGAGGGTCTTAAAGAATCTTTAGCATGGAGAGCCATCCAGAATGTTATCCAGCAAGTCCCTCTTGTAGTTGAATCACTAAGTTTATAGTCAACAAGGACTTATCTCTTGCATCCAATACAGGTTTAATGTGAAGTTTCTTTAAGTGGATTGAAGAGAGACAACTGAAAAAAATGAAACCAAAATACAAAGTAAGAGATGATCAGACTTCCCTGCCAGGCTAAAGAGTCGAGACTGGACTCTATAGGCAGGGTTTTGAGGAGAGTAAGGAAAAACAAACAAACAAAAAACTATAGTCAATTATTAGAGAATCCACTTTCCCTAGTCAATTAATATTAAAATTATTAATCATCTGCTTATCTACTAGATCACAATTCGTGTCAGCTATTCAAGCCCACTGCTTCCACAATTGCCCTTCTCTTCTCCATTTGTGTTCTTTGCCTTTCTACGGGACCATTACCATCAGCACACCAATGTGTTGTTAGTGCTGTTACACGAATTTTCTCCTGATCCTACTTCACTCAGCTACTCTTCCATTTCTCAGCCTCCTTTGCAGTAAGAATCTCAAAGTAGTTTCCTATACTTTTAATTATTGTCTCCTGTTCTCTCTCATTCTCTCTTAAATCCATTCTGGCCAATTTCACTTTGATAATGTCACTAAGACTCTTCACATCAAGTTCACCAATGGTGTCAACATTGCTAAATCTAGTGGTCAGTTATCAATCCTCCCTTACTTATCCCATCTGCAGCAGGTGATTTTATCATGCCCTTTCTTCATAATCATTATTCACTTGATTCTGAAATAGCCAGCACAATTATTTGTTCTTCCATTTATCCCCTTGATCACTCCTTTCAATTTCTCTTGCTGACCCACCTATCCCACTGATCACTTCTTTCATTCTCTTTTGCTGACTTCTCTGACTGTCCAAAGGCAGTCTTTGTTCTTCTCCATTTATAGTTGTTGTCTAATGGAAATGATGACTTTAACTGTTACATATATCTCTGAAACAGACCTTTCCCAAAATCTCAAAAACTATTATCACTTCTACCTGGACACCTGACATCACAAATTCATTACAGTTTGATCTCAGTCCTGTCACTCTAGATGCTAATTCATGCCTTACCAGTATATTCTAAGGTATGTCTGTTTGATCTGAATACCATCCTTTCTATAATAAACATCTGGACATCACAGAATGAGCTAATGAATCATATAAGTCATGATACAGACACTGTTAATCATAAGATGCTTATCTACTTGAGTAAACAGTGTAGCTTACTGATGTTTTCAGTTAACTTTAGCCATTCCAAGAGCTTAAAGACTATTCAGGGCCAACTATTTTGCCCCTTTACATTCTATTATTACATAAATCAATTGAGCTCTCTGTTAGACCTACACATGTCCTTCTGTGTAAACTGTGCTCCCAAGATTCCTCCCCTGCCAATTTAACTTCTCTGACTCAGTCCATGTCTGACTGTTTGGACCAGACATGGACAAGTGATTCAAGTTAAGCCAACTGAATAATCTCCTCATAAAATATAAACTCTAATTCAGAGAAATCCTATAATTACAGAGAATATATACAGTCATTGTAAAGCATTCAAATTAAGAAATGAAAAAAGTGGGGCTGAGGAGTTCCTCATTAAACACTGATATGCCAAAGCAAAGGAAGTTTATAAGTAAGTTGGGAATAGGGAAAGGAGTCAGGTTATAACTATGAAAAATTATTTAGTTATTGACAGTTTTCTGTTCCTTGTTTTAATTTCTTCCCCTGATTTTGATATATCCAGATTCCTTATAATGAAATCTTTTTATTTCAACTTTTAACCTCAGTGTGTTTGTCTTTCATAGTACCTACCCTGGCTTCCAAATCTTACTTATTTTTAACTGCTCATCTATACCGGTGTAGTGGCACTCCCTCAGACATAATCAGCTTATTTCTGCTTTCAGCTCTTTGGCTCCTTATTGCTTTGCTTAGAATCCTCATGCATTTGTCAGTGTTTGCCTGTGTCTGTAGCTGTCTTCTAATAATCATATTACAAGCTCAAATGTTAGCTCCTCTGAGAGGTTTTCTTTGAACACAGTAACCAAAGTAAATTCCATAACTGTTTAATTTTTTTTCAAGGCACTTAACTTTATTTTATGACTATGCCCACTAAAATATACAAGCATATAAATAATTGAAAGCAAAACTATGTACTGAAAGATATGCATGGAATTTCTAAGTTAAATTTTTAACTTTCAATGAATAATCAAGACCATGATCACATTTCCTATAGCAGAATGCAAATTATTTGGGTTAAAAGAGTAGTGACTGAAGGCTCTCCCTGGTGGCACAATGGGTTAAAGCACCAATCATGAAGCTCTCTGAAGCTACTGCAGCGAGAGTTCACTCCCCCACCAGGGAGCTGACCCACATGGTGAGGAAGACTTCACCTGACCCAACAGCTGTTTCCCTCAGCAATGTACTTTGCCCTTCTGCCTGTTCTGCTCCCCAACTCTGTCTCTGGTGAATCTTCTCACCCACCACTCCTCTGGCCTGTACCCCAATTCTGTATGCATAAATAAATCTTTTTTTTTTAAAAAAGAATAGTGACTGAAAGGAAATTCCTCTCTCTTGTCAAACTTTCTCCAAAAATGTCTAAGAGATACATTCTATTTTCAAACCAACAATTTTAATTCCCCTCCCTATTCCTGTAGCATTTTCTAGTTTATATGATGAAGATTTAACTTTATGAAACAATGATGTTCACCTATTTATTACATTTAGAAAACATATATAAGCATTTAACTGTTTCAATTGAGTTTTACTCACAAAGTACAAAAATCCCTAAGATATAGGTATTTCCCTCAATTAAAAAGTACATAATCTAGAAGGGAAAATATATACATCAACAAGTAGATAATATGGGCCTTGGTACATCAGTGATATGCACATCAATATACAAATTATAAATATGCACTAACCAACTATGTACTATTGGAATGAGCTCAAGTTTTCCTAATCCTAATTCAGAAATCTAAAATATAGCAATAAAGCATTTACGAGTACTTTCTATGTGCTAGCATTGCCCTAAGCACAATAACATTAGTGTTTTTGCAATCTCCACTTCCTTGATTGGCTAGCTGAGTCAAGGATAAATCAATTTAGTAAGATTACACAGCTTGGAAGTGAGTGAACTCAAATTTGAAACTAAGAAGGCCAATCGTTTTGCTATGCTCTCAAGCTTTACAGCATTTCTCTGAGCAGAGCTCTACACTGGCAAGTCTTTCATTGTGTATTCTCATTCACAAGCATTCTCAAAACAGTTTAATAGGCAAGTAATTATGAGCGGATTGTTCAGCACCACCAGTGGGTCAAAGAACATAAACAGATATACAGTCCATCTGTCGAATTAAACATCTTGAGGGTAAGATTAAGAAAATATGTCTAAGGAGGTTCCTATGGGAAAAGAGGGGCACTTATTAATAATGTTGAGAAATATACTACATCACATCAATACCTAACTTAACTGAGACAAAATGCATATTTATTCTGTGTATCGAATGTACAATAAATTAAATAAATCCCCATCTTGTTAAATCCCTTCCATTACTATGTATACTACTGCAGTTGAAGATCACCCTGAAAAATCATTTTATTAACAATAATCTAGTTTTATTAAGGCTATCAACCAGCCTCTCCTTTGTCATTGTCTTCTGACAGTTT
The DNA here is from genome assembly GCF_000260355.1 of Condylura cristata. Classification (NCBI taxonomy): domain Eukaryota; kingdom Metazoa; phylum Chordata; class Mammalia; order Eulipotyphla; family Talpidae; genus Condylura; species Condylura cristata. The sequence continues at coordinate 22,397,279 of NW_004567110.1, forward strand.
CCTTAACTTGCTATTTTGTTTTCCTAAAGTGAATAAAAGATGGGTTTAGAAGAACAGGGAGTAGAGTAGAAAGAGTTTAGGGATTTGGAGGCAGAAGGATGGATGTGGCTTCTGGGTGCATCATTGGCTGGTTTTCTCAAAACCAGATCTCTTACTTACAAAATGAAAGCAAAAAAAGATAGGGAAAGCACATCTAGCAAAGCTCACCAAAAAAAGTTAGGTATTAATATAAATGGAAAGAATGTATGTGGTTGTACTGAACACTATTAAACTATTATAATAATTGTATATTATCATAATTGATCCTCAAAGAAGGTGGGATGGTCACATACAGATATCAAGCACATGGGGAAAGTACAGTTCAGAGAGCTGAAGACATGACTCAAGGTCACAAAACTTGGCAGATGTCAGAACCAGGACTCCTAAGCCCTGCTGTATTCTCTCTCCAGAAAATCTGTCAACTCTTGGCACAGTACCAAAGGTGGCAAATTTTGTTCACTTTCTAGTACAGTAATTGACTTTAGAACAACAAAATAAATGATGATGCTGGGGAAATGAGGCTATGTTTCCACCATGATAATGCTTTTGCTGACTGAACTGCTTTCTTCATGAGCTCTTATTAGATTTTTAAATAGTTTACCCAAGATCTTGTATTGCATTTGCTATTCAATGTGTTTTCCCAAACAACACTGAAGGAACTAAAAGTCTATGGATGGTCAGTGATTGAAATTGAGGTGGAAAGATAACCTAACACATTCAAGGCAAAATAGTGATTAAGAATGTCAACATAATATCTCATATACACATTTCCATGCTGCCTAAAACATAACAACCAGACTATCTTCTAAAGTTTAATAGAGATGACTGAAGGACTATAAATATATAAATTTGAGAAATCTGACTTCATCTCTCTGAAATGATTTCAATTCTTCTAAATTATTTCAGAAGTAGAATTTTCTAGAATATATTTTTTTCTTTACCAAAACCGCTTTGAGACATATAAAGCAGGGTAATATACCAACAACAACCAAAAAAACTATCTGTAATGTCACCCAAGATTTTTAGATTTTTTAAAGAAAAAATAATACATTAATGCTACACATGAAACAGTAAGTATTTAAGGGAAATAAATCCATCAATAATCCAAGTCCGTTTAAAGAGAGTCAGTGCCCTTTTCTATTAATATAAATCTAAATAGCACAAGTTCATGTAATCTTAGGCCTATTAATTTGGATGCTTCTTATATAGGTACTAATGAATAACTGGCATTACTCAGACCTGATTCACACTCATTTATGAGTAACTTCATCTGTCACAACAGAAATACTTATTCCTTTTATTTTTGTTATTCTTTGCATACATTATCTATTCTCATCTGCAAAACAACATTTGAGGGGCAAGGCAGGCATTATTATTGTCAATTTATAAATAAATAAAAAGAATCAACAAGAATTCTGTATTTTCAGATTTAAAGTAACTGTAAAAACTATCTACTTAAACTATATGCTAATACTTGTCTCACTGAAATTCCTGTTTTATATGTAAATTTACATGGAGAATGGGAATGTGTCATTTCCCAAGAAGATTATCTTTACCCTAACCAGATCTGAATTTAAGGAAATTTTTCCTTACAGAGAGTGAAAAATACACCCACAAAATCTTAAACCACTATCAAATACCTGTGAGACCACACAGGCCAAATTTAACTCCTCTTGGACAGGCAGATTCTCAAATATAAGTACTTAGCTATTATGTCCCTCTAGTAGTCTTTCCTTCAGGCTCAAGATGCTGTTTGTTCAATTTCTTCTACATGTATATGTAACATAAAATCTACATATAAATGCTACAATAGATATTTGCATTCATTTAATATAACTAACACATTCCTATATCACTTTATATATGACAAATCCACAAGGCTGCATCTCATGTACCTAGCATTGTTTCTGCCATAAGCCAGCACTTTATTTTAAAAGAAATGAATGAGTCAGTGAGTGTGTAATTACAATAAGTGGACAGTTACCTACTGCCAGAGGAAAAGATACCTACAAATCCTTCACCTTTCATAGTTTTTGACACTTGGTGAATGAGTTAACCATGATGTCAACTCTCTAACAGCCTTCAGAATATCACAAGGAATGCCTTTTATTAAATATAAAGATAGATTTTAGTGAAGCAGAACACACTGGCAAATGAGGCAAGAGGGAAAAAAAAAAGCAGGCATGTATAAGCATGAGAGGCATATTAAGTTAAATGAAGAGCAGATATACTGTGCCCAAGGCTTGTCGAGATTTTGGTCATTCTCCTGAATGAAAGTTACCTACGTAAGACAGGAATGTCATTTTATTTACAGGAGGGGGCAGCAAGAGAGATGATTACTCTTAACATGTAATAACAGAAGCCATTTCTACTATCTGTAACAGCAGAAAAACAAGTGGTTGGAAGAAAGTAATTATCTTACTCACATTGAGTGTCAACACCTAGCACAGGATGACCACACTTTTTGGTATATATCTGCAGTTAATAAATAGATACCAAATGAGGAAACCATAGCTCAAGAAGTACAGAAAGATTTTAAAATTTTGATGAAAATGGTCTAAAAATATGGCAATGATGCCAGCCAGATATTTTAAGCTTATGCTTCAATTTTATCATTTATTTTGTAAACAATGCATACAAGTTTTCTTTTTACATCTTATTGTATAAATAATCCATTTTTTAGTTAGTAATGCTTATGCTGTATTTGCTGAATATACTAGAAGAAGCCCAGAAAAATTTTAATGAAAAGCTGTTTAGGAAACAGCCACATTCTGGTGTGGCCATGTGACACAATGAATAGATTTAAGAATCATCAAAGGAAATAGGAAGTGGGAAGAGGATGGAAGGATGAGATCTGCATTCTATTTCCAGCTACAGTTCCATTCTCTGGGTGACCTCTGGTGACTCATAGCTCTCTCTCTGAGAGCTTTGTGTGACTCAGATTTGTTTTAAAAGGTTCTCTGCTTAATTCTATATCATAGATTACTTCCTCTGAAAAACATATAATACAAATGGCCTTTTAGTTCTTTCTTCTATTCATATTCAAAGTGAGGTTATTATTAACTTTTCATATACATACACTGAAATGAAACTTCATGATGTCCTCAGTATTTAAGTGAAAAACCAGTGGTACAAATATTCTACAAAGTAAATTTTTTTGAAATGTTTGATTATGGGACCTAATAGCACTAACTTCTACATCTCAGAAGAAAAACAACCTCACTGGAATTTAGGGGCATATCAAGAAAACTCTAAAGATCTATCAGGAAACTCTAAATCTGAGAATCAGAATATAGGAGTACTGCCTTGAGACACTGCCTTTCTTTCCAGTAATTCCAGATTACCAGTGCAAACTGGACCAGATACTACTTCGGTAACACTGATCCATAAGGTTATCACCTGTTTCCTTATCAGTACTTCTATTACAGCATTATAGCATCTATAAATAGAGTAACTCGTGGCCAATATAAGGAACTGGACACTTGATTTTGGCACCTGTTCATACAATGAGAAGGCACTTTTAAAGCATTTGACTTTCACTAGTGTTTTTATCAATATAGGACCTTAATTTGGCGCCTGAAGGTTCTACCGTTGCTTGAAGTTCTCTTTTCTAGGCTCTGCTATCTAGTTAATTTCAGTGGCAAAATCTAGAAGACATAAATATTTTTGTTAAACAGCTTGTGCAGTCCTCATGAAATGCACCCAAAGAGCGGATGAGTGAAGATTTTGTTTCTTCTGTAAAATGCAGATCATAATTGATGCACAATTTTATATTCTGACTACAGCAAAATAACAAGTCCTTTGCTATATCATGCTTGACTAAAGGTAGATATACCAAATTAAATTTACTCAAGTTTCACTAATGAATAACTAGGGTTCAGAGAAAGGGCACAAGGTTGATCTTTATCTTTAGCATGTAATCACACAAAAAAGTGAAAAGTGTTAAAAATGGTAGATACAAAATGCTCAAAGGTCACTAAAGAGGTAGAAAATGAATTCATCTGGGAAGTGAGGCAGGCAGGTTTGGAGATGGTATTTAATTTAAATCATGAAGGGCTGGTGTTGGGAGGAAAAGAGCAAAATATATTTCAAGACAAGTGACTAGAAATAACCACAGCAGCACAGAGTTGCCAAAGAACTGATCCTAAGATCTCATGTTTCAGTAAGAAAGCTGACTAAAGTCTTGTATTGATAACAGTAGTAGGGAGGAGAGGGGATTAGCAGGGTAGGTGGGGGCAGATTAATAACAGCGTGCATTCATTGCATGCATGATTCACTTATTATTGTTATTGGCTAGTGTATACCTCTGAAAGATTTCCAACAGCAAGAACTCAAAAGTAACCCTGGATTCCAGACAGTCCAAAAAAGAATGTTCAATGTTACACATTCTCAGATGAGAACATTCTTGTGCTTCACTAAACCTTGAGAGAATAAACAGCATAAAATTTCTTTCAGACATTTCAGATGAGAGCAGAGCCAGACTCAGCATCTCTAGCCTTGATGGGGTCTGCAGGAACACAAAGAATGTGTTACATTCTCAGGTTCCAATTTGCACTGGGGATAGTACTGAATATCGCTGTTTGAGCTTCACAGTATACTGTCAGAGTAGCAAATTTGTTTCAGTTCAGAAGCAGGAAAACAACTTTGTGCTCATTGCTCTTTAAAAGTAAGAAAATGATGAATTATTTTCCTGAGCCACAGAGGGGAAGTACCAATAGTTGTAGAAGTTTTGCTTTGTTTTCAAACTGAAAAAGAAAAGTAATCTCTTTCAGAGCTCTATAAAATAGAAACATGAAAGTAGTTAAGGAGTAATTCCCGATGCTCAAAGTTATCAGGGTGGCTTAAAGAGGCCTATTTCTTTCTACATGAAATACTTTGGGGGATTAGTGCTGTATACAATTTATAGTATACAGGGCACCACTGTTACATTAGCCCTGGAAAGTATTTTTTCTTAAGGAAAATTCCAGGCAATGTGCTGGTTTTGAGTTGCTTCCCCTGACTTCATTTCTTTTGTTGTTCTTTTCCCATCTCAAGTTGAATAGTGCAATGATTTACTGCATGGTTTTTTTTCCCCTCCCATCAGCAAAAAAAATAATAATAATAATAATTAATTAATAAATAATTGAATATTAGGTAGGTATTTACATTCTCTGAAGTTCTTGTGGTTTCCTTTAAAGAATCTAAACTGAGGCTACCACGTAGAGACAAACATGAAGAGATCAACTGAAGTCTTTGAGGTGAAGAGAAGGAATTTAATAAGAGTATACTTGGAATACAGCCAGACATAATTTTGATCAGGTAATTGTTGAGAAATTACAGTATTATGAGGATCCTTCATAATCAGACTTTTGCTTTAGTTCAAGCACCTGCTCATCTCGTTCTTTCAGTCAGGTGTCTATTTCACTCAGGCAACTGATCATTCACTTATCTGAACATGCATCAGCGCATGAGTAAATGTTCATCACATGAAATACATGTACAACGCAAAGTTGAGCTATCACTCCAGTGGTCCATAGTAACCATCCCTCGGCTGCAATGAAATTTGGTGAAATAACAAACTTCAGAGCAATGTTTATCGTATACTTTATTTTTGTTTAAAAAACATGTGCAAATGTGGGAAAGTACACGAGTTTAAAATAAGCGCAAAATAAATATGTGGAAGGATAGTCTCCACGGCCAGAAGAGTAAATTTAGAAAGGGAAGAAGCCGTAATTTGTTCTTTGTGCATTTTACAATGTTTGATACTTTCACTAAATACATATTTTGTAGTCTGATTATCAAATGAAAAAATATAAAAATTTAAAAAATTAATCGAGTTGAATTTGTTGTACTCTCTTGCTCTCCCATCTCTCTTTTTCTTTCTTTCCTGCCAAGCTACTATACACTCTACTTTGATCTATTTACTCAGGGTGTGATGCCAGCCAACTTAACTTTTTTCCATAGCTCAGTATCCTAATAGGTAGAATAAGAATCATAGCAATGCCTGCAAGGGTGGCTCTGAGGGTTACGTTAATACCTGTAATGGAGGCCTTCCCTGGTGGCGCAGTGGATTAAAGCACAGCACTGCAGGCTAGCCACAGCCGCTTTGTTGTAAGTTCGATCCCTGAGCCCGGAGGTGACCCACAAGGTGCAGCAGACCTCTCCTGACCCACCCGCTGCTCCCCTCAGCAGTGTACCTCATCAGTCCGCTTGTTCTGCTCCCCACTCTGTCTCTGGTGAATCCTCTTGACTCCCCTGCACCTCTGGCCTGTACCCCAGTTCTGTATGCATAAATAAATAAATCTTTAAAAAAATTCACATAATGCACACAGTACAGCATGCAGCCTATGTTAAATAGTCAATGTCATCTTCTAGCATAGAAGTGGTATCTCTGGAACTACATCTAAAGAAATAATTTGCTAGAGTTTCTGCATAATTCTGCTTAAAGTTATATTCTTGTTAGCTACCTACTTTTGGCTCAAAACTTTGGATGAGTTTCCTCATTTAAATATTGATGGAAGGCAGGCAAGAAAGACTGCCAGTTTTTCTCTTTATTAAACGAATCACAAGTGATTAATGGAGTAACATCTGTTGAAACAGACTAATTCTTAAATAGGCACTATCAACGTGCAAAATAACTGTATAGTTTAGTCAAATCTATATATCTTTAATTATATTTCCTAATAGTTGTGGTTTTCTGGTTTCTAATATGCAAATTCACACTTAACTCCAAATGTCAAGTCAGGCAGCACAATGCTAATTAAGTAATCTAGTTAATTGTGAAGTTTCAAAAATTTGTATTTTCCCCCTACCTACCCACTGGTCCATCTCAAAAGAATAAAAACAGCTTTGATTATATAAGATAATATAATTTTTAGGGAAATAAACCAGAAATAAAAGGAAAAATACCAGATGATTTCACTCACAGCAGGAATAAAGGACCAGGGGAGAATATAATAATAATAAATATACCAGAGACATTTTACAAGGATGAGATGGGGAATGGGATCAAAAATGGTGGGGGAGGAAGTGCACTGGACTATGGTGATGGCACATGGGTGATTTGGTGAGGGGAAGCCCACGGGGAGTACAACTGAGATGGGAAAAGGCACAAAATGATGTAAAAATAAACTATTATTAAAAAAACAAAAATAGGCCCTCCCTGATGGCGCAGCGGGTTAAAGCACAGCACAAAGAAGCTTAAGCCACTTCTGCATGAGTTCGATCCCGCCTGCCCTGGAGGAGATCCACATGGCGAGGCAGACCTCTCCTGACCCGCCGGCTGCTCCCCTCAGCAGTGTACTCCGTTGATCTGCCTGTTCTGCACCCCTTTCTGTCTCTGGTGAATTCTCTCACCCTCCACATCTCTGGCCTGTACCCCGGTTCTGTACAAATAAATAAATCTTTAAAATAAATAAAAAATAAATAAAAAATAAAAAAGATTGGGGGGGGAACTTGGTACAGCTCCAAATAAAAGCAATTAACCTATAAAAATAATAAAATTTTGATACCTAAGGTATATTAATGTTGGTATATCAATGTTGCTACCTACAGAAAAGGCATTTTTATAGTTAACAAAAACTAAGTTGTCACATAAAAGGAGTTGACTTCTGGGGGTAGGAGACAAGTTTCCACACCTCTGCTGTATATGAAGTTCGAAAAGATCAGTGGTGTATCTAATCCGCCCGTGCCAAATGATAAGGAGATCCAATAGATACTCAGTGGTCTCTGTTGCTAGATCTACACCACTGCTAGCACAGACTATGAACTGATCAAAAACTATTATTCTCAGAAAAAATATTACAGACAAAATTTGTCATGACATTTTTAAGTAATAATTTTAGAAATTATTTGCATAATGTATTAAGCTAAATACAACATATTGAAAAGAGTAATCGGTCCCTGAGAGTCTTTTAATGGGCAGTAGTAAGTATGATTACAATCCATACATTTAAAGTCATTGAGAACATAAATGAAGAAGTGTTGGTACATGATAGGTAGTGCTGAGATGAAATGAGGGAAAATACTGTCTAAAAATTACAAAGCACTGTGGTTTTGAAAGAGATCAGATGTACTGGATACAGCAAGCCAAGCATGTCAGGAGGGTTTTCCCTTTCTTTAATACCTGTGCCTTTGGCAGCCTGCCTTGTTCATGCTCCCATTTCACCAGGGAACAAATGGCAACAGCAATCCATCCATTTGGTCCAATAACACAAAGATTTCATTTCCTACTTGCACAGAAATCATAGTTCTACTCGATTATTCAAGAAACATTTTCTTCATAAGCACACAGTAAATAGCAACAGATGGAACAGGTAGATCCCACCTACCCTGGGCTGTTTTTGTCCTTCGTCATTTCTGGGCAGGCGAGCAGGCAACCTTATATCTTTGTGGAGCCCAGTCGGATCTGAAGAGCATTCTGTTACCTGTGAGCTGTAACTTGAGTTCTTGCAAGCCCCACCCATATCTTCACAAAGGACCAACTGTTGGGCTAGGGGCTGGCATTGGAGAAATATGCAAAGTAAGACCCCAAACTTCAAATTGTAAATTAGGATGCCTCCTAAAAATGCACTGTAGTGGGTGCAACAAAAATGAAGTACAATCACTCCTCAGTTATATATGTGAGAAATATGCTTCCCTGTGCATATTTTTCTTACTGTGTGGTAGGCATACGGATAAGTGTCTTGTAAAATGCATCACTTAATTAACCTTGAAGTGGCCTGTGAGGGAGGTAATATTCGTATTTCCATTTAACAAAAGAAAGAATAGAAAATCAACAGAATTTGCAGAATTTGCTCAATTATCACATAGTAAATATCAAAGATGGGATTTGAAATCTGTCTTTTATGACTCTAAAGACTGATTTCTTCTCCACTCCACCTCATTTCTCCCACCATATATTATATTACTTTCAGGGAAATTCTTTGTGCAACCAGAATATTATTCCTAATAATAATGAAATAAAAATACTGAAAGTAGATTTACTAATTCCACGTGAAACACTAAAAGTACAGGCCTGTTACTGTCCAATTAATACCCTCAAAAAATTTAAAACAGCCTCAAGGAACTATCTGGATTTTATTGTGCTTTCAAAGTCTAAGAAGGAGATGATAATAAGCCACTAAAAATCTGTAAGTTCTTAGGTGCAAGTTACTCTACATCATAACAAGTAAAAGTAGCAGAAAGTATATATGCATTTAAAGGAAGTTGGGAGTGGAATTAAAAACTTAAAGAGTTCTTCCATCACAGATCATTATAACATTTCTCCTTTGAAGTGGCGAAACTCTGGATGGATTCACAGAGGCCATGAAATATCACAGCTCCGGGGAATTTCCTCACTTTGACTTGTGAAGAGAAGTAGAAATGTATTATGGCAGTTTTCTCATACCACAAGCCAAAGTGTCAGGGTACCACATTTGAATGCTACAAGGTGTCCACTTTGCTGATTTCCAGAGGGACAGTGCAGGGGAGATCAGCCACCTCTCATCACCCTTGTATTTTCCACTTTCATCCATCTGTTTGGACTAGAGAAGATTGTCTCGAAGCCAGCCTCCATTTCATAGCCTTGTCAGAAAGGGCTCTGCATGCTTCCATCTGCACAAATTAGGAAAAAATATGCCAAGGCCATGGTCTCATTAGTGCTTCTGTTCACCAACACCCTTATGCCAGGAGAAATGATGGCCAACTTGTTAGTGAGGTAGGTCTTAACCTGGTCCAACCAAAAAATTCAATTTTAGTCACTCCCTTACATCCTTACATTCAACTTAATTATCTTTTCTTTTTTTTTTTTAACAGCATATATCCAAAGAGTTAACTCTAAATCAAACCCCATAACTCCCAACAAAGAAATAAATGAGAGCAGAAATCATCAGCGGCCTGATATTTCTTCAATGTATGCCTAGACATATAGTAAAATTTAACAACCAAATTTTCACAAATGCAAGTTATTATATCACCCAGAGCTAGAAAGGAAACTATATGCCATGTAATTGTTCATTACTAGAATCAGCAGCACGCTCAGGATATACAGAGAAGGGTTCACATGCTTGTTGGAGATGATGCTGATTGCCCTGTGACATTTATCAGTATTAAGGACATATTGTGCAGAAGTCCATATGGTATTTCTCAGCACAGCTGTCCAGGAAATGTCATACTCCTTTCATCAGAGCAAAGCCTCTTCTACCATAGCTTTTGGGGAGTGTGGGTGAGATGGTAGAAATAAACCAACAAATCATAAATCTATAATAACCTAGACAACATCCTCGAGTCTCTAAAATTGCCATCCATGTGACATAATACCACAGTACATTTATGAACCGTACCACTGTTAATTCCTCTAGGACAGAGACAGCAGATCTTTTCTCCATTTTACTGGAGATGAAAAAAGATCAATTAAGTAGAATTTTATTTACACCTCTAAATAACACCAACCACAAAATTTCACTTACTCAGCAACTACACCTATTCAGAACCCTGTCAAAGATTTATAAATTCACAAATACATGGGGATTACAATTGAGATGAAAAAAAAAGTACAACAATGATGTAAAAATAAAGTATTATATATTTTAAAAATTCACAAATATTTCTTATTTGTAGAAGAGTTCTTTGCACAGAACCTAGTAAGGACCAGAGCTAAAACTTTATTTTTATATTAACCTCATTGACATGGCTCTCTGGATTCTCATTCATTTAACAAATTTATTAAGGATGTATTAAGTGGAAAGAACTTTGCTAGTTGCTAAGGATCAGAAGTGACTATTAAAGACCAGAACATGCATGGACTTAGTTGTGTGGGATATGGGAAGAATCTGGGAGAAAGGATAGTGCCTAAATTAACAAAAATATATAAATGCAATTTTAAAAAGCAAGAGTTTCTGAAGATTGTAAAAATAGCAAAAACAACACAACACTAATTTTTCATTAATATGCTCCAACCCAGGTTCAAGCACCTTTCATGTATTGTCTCATCTCATCGTTCTCACAACAATGGGGACAAGACTGTTAAGAAGCCCAGTTCACTGGCCGGTGGGGCTGAGAAGCTAAAAAACTGGTCCAAGATGACACAGTTGGTCTATGAAAGGCATCTATCTATCTGATAAGATAGTGAACTCCCAGCCCCAATAAGCTATGGTGTTCATTGCTGGCTTCTGAGAATACTTAGGAGTTAAAGCCATAAAACCTAGCTCTTTTACAAGCCTGGGTCTGTCACTGTCCCCACAACCTATGTGCTACCACTCTTTCCCCTCCTTCTTTAGCCACAGCGACCTTTTCATTCCTCAAGCACAGCAAATGTGTCCATACTCAAGTGTTCTCTACTGCTGTTCCTGCCACTCAAGAGTCTCTCAGCAGACACCTGCGAGTGTTAATCATGAAGGCCTCATTCAGCTTGTATTTTTAACATTACCTACTCAGAGTTGCCACCTTAACCAAGGCAATTCTGGCCGCTACCCCCACCCCCCCCACACACACACTTACAGAGACTTTGCCCTGTGCTGCCAGTGTTACGACATCAGTCATCTCACCCCTCTTGAATGATCTTGATCATTCCGTTAATTGCCAATTGATTTGTTATCTTCCCCCCACTAACAGTAAGCTCAGTGGAAGTAGAGAACATGAGGATTGTATTCATAATTGTATCCCAGCACCTGAAATAGTGTCTCATTCCTAGCAGACAATCAGTGAATACTTGTTGAATAAATGAACTACATTTTCTAAATCTATTCATCATTTATCCCAGATTTTTTGAGGTATATTTTTCATTCAACTTTAATATGGTTGTTTTTTAATTCTTCTTAGTACAGGTAAACTTTTTACATGCACAATTTAAGTGGATTTAAATCAATCATTTTTTCAATCTAGAATCACTAAACAATCGTCAAGGCAAAATTATTACCACAGAAAAGTATTTTTTAAATCTTTCAGTGACATTTACAGGTTCATAGTTAAAATGCTAAATATTACTGAGAATGCACGCTTTTTCAAAGCATCAAAAATTGCCTAGTTCTTCTGGAAATAGTCTATATTATGTTTTAGCATTACACTCCTGCAGAATTTGTCAATGTTTTCCCTTTTCCCATCTACAGTAACAAAGTTTGTAATTTTCTAACAGAATTAAGTTTTCTTAAACTTCAGCTAATAAAATGAAAAACTTGCTTTTAAACTTCTCTCTGATTTACTGGAATATTAGTGTCACTTAAACCACTAGGACCATAACCATCTAGCTGATCGTATTGTCATAAGTAACCACATGAACTTGCTTGTATATAATACAAAAATGAATTTACTCAAAGGTAACATTGTACTCTAAATAGCAGAAAATATATATCATTAGGGTGCAGTGCCAGAAAAACTTGAGATACAAAAGATAAATATAAAACTTGTTCTTAAAAAAATTTTTTGTGACAATGCTTTTCTTTTCCTTTTCATAAAATGACTTTAGGTTTGCATAATGATATTTGGTGGGTGGTAAACTAACCCTCTAAGCAAAAATAATTTGGTGCGATTTCTTTTATAAACAAATCTAACTTCTAGTTCCAAAAACAGAAATGTTAATTTTATTATACATCTAGAAGAAATAAAATAAACAAGGAAATATATTTAAACTAATGTTTCTTTCAGCATTGTTTAGAAAAGGGAAAACTGAGCATAACCACAGTCTAGATAGAGAAGGATATATAAGTAAGCTCTATGGAATAATATAACAGTGAAAGGGACTATATATAGTTGCTTTCCCCTCACACTTCACCATTTGTTGTTTGTAGTCATTATTATATGGCCATTCTCACCAGCATTGATATGGTATCTCACTGGTTTTGCTCTGCATTTCCCTGATGATACATAATGTTGAAACTTACTTCTCTTAGAGGAAAAAAATAAAATGGATGTGAACATGGGTTCAGAGTTTTGTATACCCAGATCATTACTTTATAGTTTCTGTATTATCCTGGTTTACACATTTTTCCAGGAGAATTATAATTTATATAAGAAAAGTAGTATTTATGCCATCTTGTCTGTGTGTTATTCATTAATTGAGTCATTCACTTATTCAATAAATATTTCTTGTGTGCCCATTCATGTCAGATGTTTGTATAGCTACTATTGAAGCTGCAAAGACTAAACAAAGTTCTCATGGAGTGTGTATTCTCGGAGAGCAGGCAGACACTTGAATAAACAAAAACATAATAGATTGGGGGATATGAAGAACAATGAATCAAGATGGCAGACTTATTTTAAATTTCTTCTGAGTTTGTTTTCTTCTGAGAGAAATCTAACTCAGTTTTATTTCTGCAGTCATAGATCATAAGTTTAATAAAACATCACAAAAATATGAGCAGCTGACAATGATAGGGAAGCTAAGAGCACAGACCTAGAGTCAGAAATCTTGGGTTAGAACAGAGCAAGCATTCCACTTATTTGCTCTGGCTTAAGAGAATTCATCACCATCATCTTCATCTTATAAAATCTCATGATTCTATGGGTTAATTTGTACTGGGAAGATGATGACTGCTTATATTTGATCGACAATAGTAGAATTTTAGCTAAGATAGCTCAACAGGATAGTGGTTGGAAATACAAGTTGGTTTAGTGCATTTAGAGTTCCCTTATAATGTGGCAGCCTCATTCTTCAGAACAAGTTGGGCTGCTTCTAATTGGCTCAGAGTTCCCAAAAAACAAGTGTTCTCAGTTGTGGGAGGACGCTGATAGGATTCTTATAAGTTGACCTCTGAAGACCTAGAAAATCACCTTCATCATCTACTATTTTTTAAACAAGTCACTATGGCCCATCTAATTAAAAAAAAAAAGAGGAACTAAAACCCACCTATCAATGCAGAGTAGCAAGGAGTTTAACCTACCTCATTAAGTTAATTTTTCAGATATGTATTAATTTAGTCTAGATCAGTATTAATGCTTACCTCAAAAAGTTGACAGTAAATAATATAGAGAAGTTGTCTGCTACCTAATAGGATCTCTACAATGGATTAATCCAAGTAGACTTAAAGGAAACCAACAAAAAGATTTCACAACCATTTTCATCAAAATGATGAAAGTAGAGAAAACTCTAAAAAAAAAGATGTTTTTCTTTATTTGTACATATAAGAACTGGGTATAGGCCAGGGGGTGAGAGAATTCACCAGAGTCAGAGTTGGGGGCAGAATAGGCAGATCTACTGAAATACACTCCTGAGGGGAGTTTTGGGAAAGTCAGGACAGGTCTGCTGGGCCATGTAGGTCACCTCCCTGATTGAGGATCAAACTCATGACACAGTGGCTGGGACAGCTTGGTAACAGTGGGCAAGTCAGGACAGGTCACTGTGCCATGTGGGTCACCTCCCTGGCTGAGTATCGAACTCATGACACAATGGCTGGGACAGCTTGGTAACACTGAGACTTTAACCCCTGCGCTACCAGAGACCCAGAGTAGAGAAAATTCTTAAACTTCACTGGTACTGGAAGGAAATTCGTAAGAAGGGTCCATTATTTTCTCTGGAACTGGAAGAACATTACAGGAAGATAAATGAAAAACCAAATCTAAGATACTGCAAACTTGGTATATCTGCCTCCGTTCTCAAAGTTTTATAGCTTCTAAAAGATAGAAAACAGTTTTGTTTCTGTAAAAGTAGAGTATCATTTTACCCCCAGCAGGTGTTTAGAAGAAGAACGAGTTAGGTAAGTGAAATCTTTATTTTTAGGAATATAAAATCAATAACCTTTTCTTCCTGAGGCACTTATGAAAACCAAGGTATTTTGAACACAGTTCAAAGAATAAATGTTCTCTCACTTAGTTCTGAAATGTAGTCAGATAGGTAAAGAGCACATTCTACATTTGAAGAACGTATGGGATAAACATAACATTCATATCCATCTGTGCTATATACATTCGTATTTTTAAAATGCTTGCTAATTTCATCCCAAGTGTTTCCTTTTAAAACTAAGCAAATGAAACTGGTCCATTGGTTTATATAACACATCAAGTTCCTTGAAACTTTTTGCAATGGACATTTGAATGCTTAAAAAACTCATTCACTTTACAAGGCATTCAGGGAAAATGGTTAAAGCAAATAAAAGATACCAACCTATAAGTATATGAGAGCATTACAGTTCTATCTGTATGTACAAAAAACAGAAATCCTTCTATTCTTAGCCTCCATTTTAAGTGAACATAAATCTCTATATTCATCAATTCAGAGAGAAATTATTACAGCAAATACTGAACAAATATTTACATTAAACATGCATACACTATAGACACACTGAATAAGATAATACTGGAAACGTTTACACATTTACCTAGATGTACAATCACATTTCCTTTGTAAAACTGAGAGACCCAACAGAGCCTAAGAAAAACTCAACCACACCTATAGAAAAAATAATGTATAATCTAGCAATCCCTTAACAGGGAGGTTAACTGACCTCTATCAAACATTGTAGGTAAAGTAGTCCTTTCTTGAGTCTCTATTATATACCAAACTCTAGTAGGACCTAAAGGTAATCGTAAAATAGTCACTCGAGGAGCTCACAGTATTAGGTTATCTTCCTCTCCCCCCATGGAGGGGGTAAAGGGTGGAGGAGAAGGTACTGGGTGTCAATGTTAGCTAATAAGTTATGGCAGCCATTGACAGTCAATCTCTATCTGGGGACACAAGCTCATGTGGGTCTTAGAAGTCACACAGTAAATGGAGGAAACAGACAGTGCACCCCAGGTTTCCAGGATAGGATCTGTTCATGGTTGAGAGGGTGAGTATTACTGATGGGAGGAACATCTTCCAAGGTGACCCACTATCACAATTTGCTCCAGACTGTCCCTGTTACATATTCCACTATCATGAGATGTCTACATACGTCAACATTTGAGTTTTAAACTTCCAGAATGAACATATTTATATGCCTTAAATAACATGTTTTTATTAATTTTAAAATTTTACTTTTTAAACTTTTCTTACATCATTGTAGTCCCCACAGTTCTCCCACCACCACAGTCATCACTTGTGTTCTTCCCTCCCCTGTTTTGCCCCATCCCTTTACCTCATTTGCTGTATGCCCTGGTCTATGGTCATTTTGCTAACTTTGTTTTTTTTTGTTGTTGTTGTTGTTTGTTTGTTTGTTTAATTTTTGTTTGGTTTGTCTATATTCCACATGTAAGAGAGTCCATCTGGTAGTTATCTTTTTTCTCCTCACTTATTTCAACTAGTATCATCCTTTCATGCTCCACCCATGTTGCTAAAAATGGCATAAGATTTTCATGTTGTTTCATGTTTTTTCCAATACTTCAAAATCCAGTTAACATAAGTCAATTTCCCTATACACAGTTCTGGTCCTGTCTTCTAAAATACTAAATATTCCTGAAGTCCAGTGTCACTTACAATTTATCATGTAGGCTGAGAAGTCACTGACAACTCTAGAACCATGACTGTGGAATTTCACTGGATAAATAGCTAAATGTCTGACATGGCAAACCTGCAGACCTGTATACTCCATAGCCACTCCAATTTTGTTCTCCACAAACTTTCTCTGCAGGGACACTGGAAAAAGAAATATCTGAACTGCCAGCTGTCTTGCAGGTAAGGGTGGCCATGTGATAAGTCTAGGACAATGAGAGGTAGTTGAAAGTCCTTTGGGAATAACACAGAAGAACACACCCCCCTCTCCCCCCCAGAGGGAAAGACTAACCTATTTTTCTAAAATTCTTCCTGTGTTGGTCACCTGAGGTGTAGTCATCACTATGAAGATTAAAGTTGAACCTTAGTGTTGCTGAGAGGGGACACTGATGGGGTTCATTTCATCTTTAAGCCACCCCTTCATACTGCCCTGCACTTTCTAGACCAGATTTCTTCTTACTATAGACAACAGACCTAGTATTTGTTTAAGCCATTGCTGGTTGCTGTGTTGTCCTATGTGGTAGCCAATCTCGCCAGGTGGCTTTAAATTTCAAATTAATTAAAATTAACTATGATAAATTTGGCTCTTCAGCATTAGAAAATACAATTATAGAGCATTTCCATCATCACAAGAATTTCTATTTAAATACCCTTAGAGAAATTTTTGTTATTTGTAGCCAAATATACTGTGAATGCAACAGATGTTAATGTTTTCATCACTAAACTAAGGGCAGAAACATTTCGGTCCCTGTCCTCCAACTAGGTCCATATGCCTTGAGATAACTGGTTGTTTATTTCATTTTCAGATATCACACATTGATCTCTCACTAGCCTTTTATCCAAGAGATTTCTCCCACTTTCTGAGAGGATTAGATTAGTCTGTCAGAATGTAGTCTTCACATAGTTCCAAATAATTAAATTAAGTATTCTCCTTGGGAATAATAGCAGAATTAAGAAAATTAACATACCTATATTAATATTTCAGGACGAGAAGAAAAACAGCTACTGTCATGTCTCAGTAATAACAGCTGAGAGGTTACAGCAACTGACTGTAATAGCGTTTCTTCCAGCGCTGGTTCTCAGCCATTTCAAACTTACCAACCTCTGCTACTCTATTAAAAATTAATTCAGAATGAGAGTTGAATCCGAGACCCACAGATGCAAACCTTGCTTTTTCAAGTTTCTGAGAAGCACTGTCCTGCAGTCTCTGGCTTTCAATAAATAGTCACCAATCAATCTGCGAAAAGTTGGGGCACATCACATGACTACGATCAGTGGGAAGAAACATCTGGTAAGGCAATTTATTGTCATTTTCAATGTAGTTATAACCAAAGAAGGGGAAAATGGTAATAATTTCAAAAATATTTCTGACAAAGTTCCTGAAGTAAAAATTGTACTATCAATTTACTTATTTTCTTGTAAGTTATTTTGAAAAGGGATGGTAACAACAGTATCTAACATTTATTATTACTATGAGCCAGGCATCATTGCATGGAATATTTCTAAACTTTTTCATGTCATGTTCACAGACCTTTATTTAATCCTCCTATAAGTGAAACCATCCAATGACTTGCTCAGTGATATAAGAAGGAAAAAAATTATATATTGGGGCCCTCCCTGGTGGCAAAATGGGTTAAGATGCAGCGCTGCAAGCTGGCCACAGTTGCTTCAGTGTGAATTCAATCCCCAGCCCCACATGGCACGGCAGACCTCTCCTGGCCTTCCCGCTGCTCCCCTCAGTAGTGTACTTTGTCAATCTGCCTGTTCTGCTACCCACTCTGTCTCAGGTGAATCCTTTTACCACTTCTGTGCTTCTGGCTTATACTCCAGTTCTGTATGCATAAATATTAAATAAATCTTTACAAAAAGAGAGAGAAAAATACTGGATAGATACACAATGAGTTTTAAAAACCTGCTTCAGGTCATACAACTGAGTAAACAATGAAGATCAAATTCAAACCCACAAAATCTATCTCTAGTGTCTTTAAATAACTATATTCTTTGAAGTTAAAAATTCTCCTATATAAATAAGTCAAGAATTACTGAGTGACTTTTTGCAAAGAAAGAATATCACTGCCCACCATGCACTGAGATACTCCAGAAGAAATCTAAGACCACACTAAAACTTTTTTCATCACGTATCACCTTACTTCTTGAAAGATAAAAAACAGCACTTATGAATGCAAGTTATCTTCTAAGATAGTTACTTTAGATTCAGATACAATCTTTCAATCAAATATTTTAAAAGACTACATATATGAAGACATATATATGTATAGAAAGCCAGATCTATATGCCAGAAACTGGAGGCCTTAAAGAGTCTGGGTAGCAATTTTAAAAATAATAATACCAAATAACAACTAAACCTGCTCTAATCCCTTAGCTGTATCACCACATTTATCCTTACAACATCTTAGTGAGGGAGGAATTTTTATCCCATACAAAACATGAAGCAATGAGGCACAGAGGTGGTCACTCAGGGCAGAGCTAGTAGGTGGCAGCCCCAGGCATCTGGAGCCACAGGCTGCATCTCAGGCATTGGTGACCATTGGTGCCAACGGCCTCTTCTCTATCTCTGCTCCTAGTCCTCTCCCCTTCATTCACTCAGTTCCAGTTCACTCATTTCTTACATGCTCCCTCTTCACAAAGTTTACACCTATTGATATATTTCCTTTTATCTGAGAGTACTTTCCCCAGATTTCCTGATACAATAACCCACAATTCCATCAGGATCTACCACAATATTCATTGTATAAATAACTAAATAGATCTGTGTCAACTCTGCTCTCTCAGGAAGGCACAATGATGGCTGTCATTGAGAAGACACTTCTGTGCAGATGCTTTATATTTGCTTTTCTTTCTTCTTAGTTCAGCCTATTTTTTAAAGAGTGTGAGGTAAGAGTTCCAAGAGAATGGATTAGCTTCAAAAAGCAAATCCTATTACCAAAAGTACTGGTCCACATAACCTTATTAACATACATGGCATGTCCCTCTTACCATAAGAGGATGAAAGAAATAAAACCAATAAAGATAGGGACTTACTGATCCATTTAGTTTTTTCTGTTAATTATTTTTATTGTCATTCAGTGTAAATCTTAAATTTTCATAAAATACATTTGGGCCAAGGAGTGATAGTATTTGTTATAAGACTGTATCAAAGCAAAAGCTACTTTAATATCTCAATTTTCTAAAATTAAATATATGCCAAATATCTGCAAATTTAAAATGAGTTGTAATAACTCAATTTTCAGGAGTCAACCCCAGATTAGTCTTCAAAATTTTTTTTTTTTGATCAATGCTGAAAGAAATATCAGTTCAAATTAAGTTACATCAGTAAGTCCATCTTAGTGGTTATTTTAAAGAAGTTAACTTTATTTCCAAAAGGAAGCCACATAAATACTAAAAATGCATATGGAAAACATATACTTTATATTTAAATAGCATTAGTATTATTCTTTAAAACTCTTCAAATGAAGAAATGTTAAATTATAGCAATCATTTTTTAGGGTCCAAGGAAATTAGAATCTAATAGAACTGTTCAAGGGACTATAACCTTGAAAGAGGGCAAATTGATATAACTTACTGGAAACTTCTATGTACACACACCTTCACCCATCATTTTCAATATTATGAATTTATGCTGATAAAATAATTTTGAATATTGGCAGATTTTGTTAGATGGATGCTTTCTGTAGTATTATCCTAATAGTAAAAAATTAAGGAATAATCAGAGTAGAACAAAGATAACAGATTCAACACAAAATGGAATATTTCATGGACTAATTAGTCATTAATAAAATGTTACTGAAGAACATTTAATGTCATGAAAAATATTTATGATATATATACTTAGTAGGGAAAAGTAGATGACAAATTTGAACAGTTGAATCTTATTAAGTATACAAACAAATGGATGTATAAAAATCCAATACGGGCCCTCCCTGGTGGCGCAGCGGGTTAAAGCACAGCACAAAGAAGCTGAAGCCACTTCCGCATGAGTTCGATTCCCGCCTGCCCCGGAGGCGACCACATGGCGAGGCAGACCTCTCCTGACCCGCCCGCTGCTCCCCTCAGCAGTGTACTTCGTTGATCTGCCTGTTCTGCTCCCCACTCTGTCTCTGGTGAAGCCTCTCACCGCCCCTGAGCCTCTGGCCTGTACCCCAGTTCTGTATGCACAAATAAATAAATAAATCTTAAAAAAAAAAATCCAATACGTGGATGACTGAATTATAAACAATTCTGATAGCATCCCTTTTATTTTCCCGTATTTTCAAATTTTCTACAACGGACCAAGATTAGGTTTTTACTAAGAAATAATAACTATTTTATTATAAAAGTGTTTGATAAAGGAGGGTAAAAGATTTTACCTTTTTGCTACATTTCATCTAAGGTAAAATGATGGGATTACTTTTTTCTGGATATAAGCTCCTGAGAGTAGAGAACGATTCACTTCTCAGGCAAAGGGGACAAACTCTCACAAGATTTAGAGATTTCATTCCATCTTCATGGTCTGTGGTTAAAAATGCACAGGGCAACTCTAGTCAATTTTTTCTCTACATTAAAAATCTATTTTTGCCTTACCATAAGTTTTAATAATGGCAAAATATCCACTAAATAAACAACTGCTCTAGTACACTATATTATTATAACAGAAGTTTAGAAAGTAGTCTTAATTTAGAAGCATCTGGGGAGTAGCTAATTTACCTGCCAGAATTTAGCCAAGTCATCGTCTCAAATTGCTCCTACAGGATATCCTAGCTCTAATTCCAGAAATACAGAAATAGCTCCTTCAATAAAAACCAATCACTGAATTTGACTGACAGCTCTGAAAGTGAACACCTGATACAGTTTAACTGATAAAGAACAAGCAAACTGATAAGAATACTCAAAAGAATAATTGGTAACTACATTTCAACGCAGATCTTAAAACAGAGGACTCAGCAAATATACATGGAGGGTGCCATTCATATTTGAAGGACTTGATACAGTGAGAACAGACATTTTCCCTTTTGAAATAGTTACTTTTATTTAAAGGAGAGGTCTGCTGCACCATGTGGGTTACCTCCCTGGCTGGGGATTCAACTCATGCTAAGGAGGTTGTGGCTAGCTTCTCAGTGCTGTGTTTTAACCCACTATGCCACCAGGGAAGGGCCTAAATTATACAATTTTACCATATTTTCTCTTTTAGACAACACTCCATGAAAAGAGACTTCCTTTCTCTTGTGCACAACATCCTATGAAAATTCATCAGCCAGTGAATTCCTGATTACTACAATCACATTCCACCTGGCTTGCTTTCTTAGAATTCAGATTACCCATGTCAGTGATGACAAACCCCTTTGGAAGTAAAATTTTAAATTGTGGAAAAGGATATTTAAGGCAAATTAAACCTATTCTATTTTGGTTTGAAAGTCCACCTTACTGAACTTTTAACTTTTTTTTTTTTTTTAAGATTTATTTATTTGTACATACAGAACTGGGGTACAGGCCAGAGGTGCAGGGGCGGTGAGAGGCTTCACCAGAGACAGAGTGGGGAACAGAACAGGCAGATCGATGAAGTACACTGCTGAGGGGAGCAGTGGGCGGGTCAGGAGAGGTCTGCCACGCCATGTGGTCACCTCCGGGGCAGGCGGGAATCGAACTCATGCGGAAGTGGCCTTAGATTCTCAGTGCAGTGCTTTAACCCGCTGCGCCACCAGGGAGGGCCCTGAACTTTTAACTTTTAAAACTATTTATTGATTGGCAAGAACCATTTTCTTGATTAGGTATGGCCTGCTACAAAAACTGTGCAAAGCCAGTTTTTGTGTCTTTTTGTAGTAAACAACTCCAATTGGACTAAAAGTTAATGAACTCAGGAATACAATCTATAACCAATCTTAATTCTCCTACATGACTTTTGCAATCCTTCTTCCCCATCCCCACCACCCTTCTGTCACTTAAAAATTCTTAAACAAGACGTCAGCAGGATATAGCTTGTGCTGTTATCTGCACTGTACTCCCTGATTTTCAAGTCTAGTCCCCAAATAAACACTGTTATTTTCCCCAATGTGTTTTTTCAGTCAACAAACCTAAACTTCGAATAAAGGTTAAGTTTACAAACATGAAACAACAAAATCATCAAAAGCCAGAAAACTAATCTCAAATAATAAGAACATGGCTATGCTTACAGTTTTCTGGAAGTTACCAGTCCATTTGTTTGTATTCACTGTCAAAGAGGCATTCTTCAGCCATGGCTTGATTATTAGCCCCAGTTATTGGTCTCACTTACCAGGCCTTTTATCTTCTAGCTCATGCTTCCCTCTCTCTATCAAGTGACCTTGCTTGGCTTTGACCACTGAGATAGAAACAAAACTGATGGAAGCACAGGCTTGGAAAACCTTTTGCTTATAACGCTTTATTAAGAGCATGGAAGATCATGGTAAAACATACCCAGCCTAGCCTTCTGGAAAAAAGATGTCAAACAAGCATGTGAAAAGTATGTGATAGGGACCAGAGCTGTCCTAGCCAAGACAACCCTAGACCAAACTATCACGACCCACCTAGAGGACACAGCCAAGATCAGTATTACCATCTCCCTGTCCTGCAACAAAACTCAGATGTGAAGAAAGAAAGTCTGGCTGAGCTCAAGGGAGCCATTCAGCTGAGCTGTAGATATGTGAGTAACAATAAATGTGTATTGTTTTAAAGCATTACATTTGGGGGTAGATTGTTAAATGGTATTTATTACTCTGTCCACAGATATTTCATCAATAGGTAAGGACTCCTCAAAAATGTTCATACCCACTTACCTTGAATGTGTGTAAGTTTGGTGATTGGCTTCATATAGTACAGGGCTTTTCACGGAGGTTAGCTCTTTAGAAATTACATGAAGACCGATTTGTTTGTCTTCTGAATCTGATGAATTCTTAAAGTACTTGGCAGTGGAGTTTTGGGGCAGTGTGGCCATGGGCAATGAAGTTTTGTTTTTTTTTTTTTAAGATTTATTTATACAGAGCTGGGGTACAAGGCAGAGGTGCAGGGACTGTGAGAGAATTCACCAGAAACAAAGAGGGGAACAGACAGGAAGATCAAGTAAGTACACTACTGAGGGGAGCAGGGGCAGGTCAGGAGAGGTCTGCTGCGCCATGTGGATCACCTCTGGGGCAGGGGATAGAACATGCACTGAAGTGGCCAGCTTGAGTGCTGCATTCTGACACGCTGTGCCATCAGTGAGGGCCCAGGCAATGAAGTTTTACTACTAAAATTTTATAGTGAATGACTGACTGACTGATTAACAAAACATATACATATATAAATAAGACCTATCTTAACCAACTCCCCCAAAGTTATTAATACTCAAAGTAATCTGAAGAATAAACGTAGTGACTATATAGTGGTTTGTATGGTGTGAAAGCTTATGAATACTTTAAGTTCTTTGAGGTAAAAATATTTTACTACCAAGTATTTTCCAGGAGATACAATTATTTTAATGAATGAATAAAAGTTAGTGACTTTATGAGATTATATATACTTATGTGGTGATGTTGAAACACAACTAATTTACTGGCTAGAGAGATTCCCAAATAAGTTTACTAGAACTAAATTATAAATAACTCCACTAGTAGCGAAAACTAGTAAACTAGTATTTATTTTTCAATATAAGGAAATTTATAAGAAAGATACATTCCTCATGACTTCAGAAAGTAGAGATAAATGTTAGAACACAAATTCTAACAAATAAAGATGTATGACCTCCAACTCATAACCAATTTTACAATGTGCTACAGCTTTAAAAGGAAAGTAATTTAAAACTGTCAACTCTGCTTCTTGTGGTTTCTCATATATTAAATTCCTCTCAAAGCACTACCATATATATATTTTTCTTTTCCCCTTAGATCATTCTGCTAAATTCATACTTGTTCCTATTTAAAAGAATTTTTAAAATAAAAGTGATTTTTCTTTCCTTCCCATAAAAAAAGAAAAATGTGCTCCTTTTCTGCCCCAGAAAGATAAATATTCTGGGCTACTGATTTTCTGAAAGTTCAGCTTGACCAGTGAATAGAGGACTGGACATGCACACTTTTAGCCACATTGAGTTCTATTCTTTTTAGAAAAAATAAAAAGAACTTACCTATAGAATCTGATCTGCATATTCATTGCCATACTGTCTTGGGTTAAATTTAATTTCATTAAATTAAGTAAATGTTAGGTTCATACTACTGCATTTAATCTGGCAAGTTAGAAGTCCAGATTATTAAAAATGACATCATTGCCCAAATAAGAAACAAAGAACCTAAAAGAACCTCAGGTAGGCGGCAACCCAGATGGGCACAGTACTTAGTATGTGGGGAGCCACAACCTGCCCTGGAGGGGACCTTCTATAGCCCCACAAAGGGATGAGGTCTGATGCAGGAGCAAAAGTTTCACATGCTCCCTGGATATCAGCTCCCCATACCTGTAGTCAGGTGACACATTTCCTCACTTATTTAGCATTTGAACCCATAGTTTATTGACTGGATCCAGATTCAAGAAGTAGGGAACACTACTGAGATCTGCTGACAGACTCACACGTGACTTCAAACAAGCCAATCAATATACCCCCCACACCTCCACCTCTCTCTCTGGAAATGGAAGATAGTGGCTGGCAATGCACTTATCACATAGAAAGGAGAATATCCTTTAAAGGCAACATGAATTCTGAGGAATGAAGATGGCTGGTTAGGGTAGTTCTGCTTTCTCATCCTCTGAACTCAGAATGACTGAGCTCACCTCTTCTTACAAAGCCCCTGAGCTACTACTTCCACAAAAGTCTCATGAAAATGTGTCCTGAATAGATAAATGGAGTCAGTGGTGTTGCTGATAATATATAAGGAGTGAAATATTTTGCTTTAAATGTTTTTCTGATTAACAGTGCCATGTTTTAAGCTTTTAAAATATATTTATTTTGGCCCTCCCTGGTGGCGCAGCGGGTTAAAGCACAGCATTAAGAAGCTAAAGCCACTTCTGCATGAGTTCAATTCCC
>NW_004567110.1:22423053-22427017 GCF_000260355.1 Condylura cristata
CCAATAGCTTGATAGTGCTGAGACTTAATCCCTTGTGCCACCAGGAAAGTCCCCTGCTTTTTAATTTTAAGTGAAATGAGTATGTACACTTTTGCAATATCAAAAAGGTTTTAGCTCCTTAGGGTTAATATATATTTATTATAGAAACAATTTAAGGTACAATAAAGAGTATGAAGTAAAATAACTCTGAATTCTATGATCCAGCGATGACCATCAACACACTGGTACTTTCCTAGACATCTTTCTGGACATACACATACACATGTGTTCACATATGGAGATAAGTCTGAAATGGCATCCACCTGTCAGCCTAACCATGCATGTGCCACTTTGCAAGGTGCTTTTCCCCAGCTCTTGTGCACTTCTACTCCTTTTCTGTCATGGGTAGGTTAACAGCATGATTTTTAGCAGCTGTTGCACCGTGTTCCATTGCAAGGAGAAACACTACTTTACTGAACTCTATTTTATAGCATAACTCTATTTTATATCATTCTGAAGAACACATAACTGTGGGTTCGGTGTCCCCAGACAAGCTAGGCTTTTTCTCAACGATACCAGTGAGTCTGTGTAGATCTCTTCCAATCACCCCTGCCACCTCAGGTCCAGGTGGGAAGGCCTTAAAACCCACATGACTGCTGGGGATCCTAATCCTGGGGTGTTCCTCCTGGTGGTTTCCTACAGTCTGGCTGACTTTTGTAAATCATCTCTTTATTAAATTCTCTTCAAATTATCCACTTGAGTCTTTAATTGGGATGCTACCTATCCCGTAGGTATAGACAGACACTACAATACTAATGCAGAAGCAGAAGTTGGAACTTCTTGAGAGGCTCATATTACATCATAAATTTGGCTGATTTGGAAACTTTAAAGTTCCTGTAAGTGATAAAAGTTTCTGTACACAGTGAATATATAATATTTGAAACAGAAAGTTTAATGAATCAACTTGTTGACCTCAAAGACACATTTGAAATTCACCTAGATATGTGTGAGTTTTCTGATCATGCTTGAAATAAATGAACTCCCTTAGGCTCATAATCTGAAGTTAGCCACTATGTAAGGTACATTATATATCCTACACTCTTCCAACAGTCCTATGATGTATATACTATGGTCATTTTTTCAGATGAGTTCCATAGCTTGTATAAGACAGAAGTGATACCCAACAGTTCAAAACATGTGTGTTAAAGGTAAGACACTAAAAATGGTTTATCTGTCATGCACTGTGGCAATCATCTTTGGTCATGTACACATAGGGGTGGTAAGTGGGGTGTTAAAATGGTTCAACCCAGGCACTCCACTGATTCTGATGATGTCTCTAGCAAAGACAGGTCTCTAACAGAGACAGATGTCTCTTTGACTATCCATATAGTTTGGTACTTCCATCTCTGTGGGTTTGCTATTATCTTTGAAAATTCCACAACCTTTAAAGCAGGTACTGCTATCATCCTTTTAAAGTAGATAGTAAAAGCCTAATTCCATACATATTCTAAACATGACTATTCAATCTGAAATGACAAAGTAAAATTATGTCATTTTTAACCAAACTTGTTTTCTTCCAAAGACATGCCAATGGTTTACCACAGTAATTGACCCTCTTATCAAAAATTTAACAATCAACTAGTTTTAAATAGTATCTTTAGATAACAACATAGAAATCCTACTGACACATGATTTATCATGTTAACCAAAATAAATAAATAAACGTTGTGCTCTGTCTCCAGCTTTATTGTGTACCACTCCTCCCCACTTCACATTAAATGGACTGCAATCTGATGCCCTGGTCTCTTACTCTCAGTCCATGTATTTTCTGTCTCTCCTGATTTTACACTTTTATGCTTTTCCTTTTTTAACTGTATCACAACTAAGACGAAAGGTCATTTCTTATAAGCCATTATCTTGCCTTTCTTATGTATCTATACCAATCACTGACTTATGAATTATATTGCAATTGGATTGTTTCTCTTTTTGGACAGGAATCTGTGTTCAGTTTACCTGCAAAATATTTAGGAAGTTTCAAAATATATTGATAAAAGTAAAAGTAACACTGTTCTAGGAAATGAAATTTCAATGCTGTAGAATAATTATATATATATATATATATATATATATATATATATATATATATATATATATATATATATATATATATATATATATATATTATGAGCTAGGTGTTGTGCTGTGTGCCATATGTATGAACATGTCTACCAGAGATACAGTCTAGTTGGGAGAAAGAGGGCAAAAGAGGAGTCACAATATAATAAACAAACTCACATTAGTTCAAAAATGATCCTGAAATGTTAACAAGGGAGCAGAAATTTCTAACTCTGGAAGTGGTAAAGGTGAGAAAAATAATCACCATAATGAACTAAGAGAATGCTTCTTAAGAAACTTAATTATCTAACTTTTTTTGTTTGCCAGGAGTTACTCCAATGAGATGCAATATAAGAAAATCTAGTCTTTTATCTACATACATATGCATATACACAAATTATCTCCTTTTTCCCCCCTCCCTCCTCCTGTAGCTTTTTCTTTCTCATGCCTGTGAAATACACAGATATACAAACACACACAACATAGTCGCTTAATCAAAAGATAAAGAAAAGTATTAGATTCTTATGTAGCCTACTCCCTAAATTCAAAAAATAAATTATCCTGGTGCTAGAACTAAAATTTGAATATTGTCTTGTAGTCAACATCAGCTGTTAATTCAAACTGAAGACATAATGAAGTCTTCCCTTTTGACATAGCATATTCATACCAATAAAAGATGGCAAAGTATTATTACAAGTAATAAGACAGATGGCAATAGATTTTAGGCTTGCTGAAAAGTCATGAAGAAATACACTGGATATTTACAGGGAAGAATTTTTTTAATGCTGAAAAATAAATTATGGCACTGTTATCGTATTTTAACAGTGTTCGACTATGGAGTCAAATAAAGGAAGTCTCGATTCTGAGAAGACATGTCACCTGTCACTTCAGATATCTGCTTACATTTTCAGGAGTTTCTGCTCCATTGTAAAGGATGGTTTAGATTAAATCCAGGCCATCATCCCTCACAGTAATTGGTTTGCTAATTCTGCAGCACAGCTTTTGGCTTCTGCTCAGCAGTTGGCCTAAGGTTATAAACTGTACTATTTATTAAGTCTTATTAAGACTGCTGTCAGCTGTGATCATATTACTCCTCCACACAAAACCTTCAGTGGCTCCCTGCTGCCTTCCTAATTAAAGCCATACTCCCTATCTCAGCATTTAAAAGTCCTTTACGGTATGTTGCTAACCTTCCTTTCCAGTCTGTACTCTCACTACTCACTCCTCCAAAGGTTGATCTGGTCTGGCTAAACTAAACTTCTTCTAGTTTCTTAAACAGCTTTCAGATCTCTATTCTTGACCCATAAGGTTCTGATCAAAGCGTTCTTTCTTTTTGCCATTTTTAACGTCTCATTTCTACCCATTCTTCACTGTGATCAAAACTTACCAAGCTTTTCTGATGTGACTCACAAATGCTGATATATAATAGATGGGAAGAGTAATTGGCTTGGGTGAGGCACATTTAACTCTGTTTTGTAATTTTTCCCTACTTGCTGATGATCCTGAGCATGTTAAATAAGGTCTTGTCTTAACAACACTATCACATTGTCTGGCCATGTTTGAAAATCATACATGTTGGTTTCTCTTTCTCTGACTGTTCCAATTCAACAAGGTCTCGTCTCTCTTGGAATTACACAGAACAGACAACACTCCAGTTGCCTTACTTGGGAGTTGTTCATGGTCTCCTTATCACATAGGAAACATTATGCCCTTTCATCAATGATAAATTACTGATGGTCCATTTACCAACCAGACAGCAAAAAAAAAAAAAAAAAAAAAAAAAAGCCCATGCATGCTTAACACATTTCAGACATATATAAAGGGATTATTCCACTTTATAAGTTATTTGGCTTTAACCCCATTACTGTTT
>NW_004567110.1:22427613-22435223 GCF_000260355.1 Condylura cristata
AGGGAGCAGAACAGGCAGATAGATGAAGTACACTGCTGAGGGGAGCAGCGGGCAGGTCAGGAGAGGTCTGCCACACCATGTGGTCACCTCCCGTGCAGGCGGGATCAAACTCATGCGAAAGTGGCTTTAGCTTCTTAGTAAAGTGCTTTAACCCGCTGCACAACCACGGAGGGCTGCATTAGTCATATTTTAATGCTTTTGTTTAAATAACCTTTGGACCACCATATGAATTAAGAACTGGATCTGCTTTGAAAAGTAGAAAGTATCTAATGGAGACTATTTCCTGGATACCATAAAACTAAAGTAAAATCGAATTATTGACATTTAACTAGCCTTTTAAATGTTAAAGTATTACTAAAATTTTGTCTTGATTAGTTCCTTCAAATTGCCAATGTTAAATAATCACTTTGTCCTGTAGACTTTAAATTTTATAAGGAATTTAGGGCTTTAACAAAAGTTCAATAGATGTTGAAGTCTTTTCTAGCATATGCATTATTAAATCACAGTGAGTATTGAAAGGGACAGTTAATTTTGAGGGAAGTGTATGGAGTACAACAGCAGTCTTGGGCATGGATAAGTACCAGCAGTGCACTGAATAAATGTTTTGTCCTAATACCAAATTGCCCAACTGGTGTTCAAAAGCAATGTTAGGTGAAAGCCAAAATCAAAAATTATCATAGATTGAATGTACTAAAAACAGATTTCATACATGATAAGTACAACAGATCAGTAAAAACTAGAATAACAACATATATTATAAAATCTTTAAGTCAACGCAAAGCTGAGCTTTGTCTGAACCAAAATTTTCTTGAGTTATTTGCCAAAAAATGTTCTAAGTCAGTCATAAGCAACCAAATGGATTCACTGGCAAAGGATGAAAACTCATATGGTATTTTATAAAGAATAACTTTCAGAATAATTATCATCTATCCCTGAATTTCTATAACATGTTGAACATAAGTGTTCCCTTTATAGGATAATAAAAATAAATAGGGTTGTAGAAGAGATAACTGCATACATTATTATCTTGCAATGAAATATATTTTAAATAAAAGATATAAGTAATACATATTCATATAAAAATTTTGAAATATAGAAAAAAACCATGAAAAGAAAAATCAACCCAAATCTATGTAAGATTTAAAGTTCTTTCTGCTCAGTTTAACCAATTAAAATAGAGGCTCCCTTGCCTGGGACGATCAACAAATTTCTATTTCAGGACAGAGTTTTAGGTTCAAACCTTTTGACTCCTTATGCATTTCACCTTGAAAAATGACAGTATTTGTTCAGGAACTTTCTATGCCTACATAAATTAGGCAGAGGAAATTGATAAGCACATGTAAGCAGGAAACACAGCCCAAATGTCTGTCTGTCTGGTTTCACTGCTGTAAGCTGCACAAGCAGTGAGGGATGATGGGGGTGCTCAGAGGCCAGTGAGGGATGGTAGGGGTGCTCAGAGGCCTGGGAGTCTCCTCAGACAGGCCTTCTGGAGCCTTCACATCACAGCTCAGCTGGAAGCTGAGGAGAGGCTCACCTTCAATCTCCAAGTCACACAAATCTCGACCCTGCTAACATTTCAAAGACAGGTTCGCTGCTGGGATTCTAGGGACTTTCATGCTATTGGATATGGCTTAGGAAATTTCCTAGGAGACAAAAAGGCTGCAACAGCCTGATGATATAATTTCAAGAGTGAAAGCTGTCAGAATAAAAAAAAAATCAAGTTTCAGTCGCTAGAATGACTGGTGTCTCACAGGAACTGTAAGAACTACGTAATGACAATAAGAAAAAAAAAAAAGGTAACATCTTTGAATGTATTGGGAGAGTACTGAGGACTTTATAGGCATTTTCACATTCAGTCTGCACAATAATCCTGGGCAGTCAGTCCTGCTTTTCTCTCCATTTTATTGCTGAGAAACTAAGGAGAAGAAAATTAAAACAACATACTATTTAGGCTCACGCGAGAACCTAAGCAGTTTACTTCCAAAATGTTGGAGCCCTATATTAGGAATATTAAGTTAGAAGTGGCTTACAACCCAGCACTTTCGCTCTCCGGCCCATGGAGCAAGGGCCTTGAGTGATACTGTATGTAAGGCAGTTTAATTATTTAGCATCAAAGGCTGAAGCAGCCTGAAGCATCAATCTCTCTAGGTGAAAAAAAGCCAAAGCACTAAGATTTGTTCAAACAGTTCTAATAGAAATCAGGGACCCCGGATAAACAAAATGTTAACTGCACCAAAGATATATATTAAAGCATATTTAGTCAACATCTAATTACTACTGAACACAAACTAGGTTGCAGGGGATAAAATGAAGAATTAGGAATTCTCACTTCCAAAAACTTCATATGGCAGAAAAAGCATCATTTTTGTTGCCCTGATATACTGGGGGCTTCTCGAATGACTCAAAGATGTCTTTCTCATTTCTGCATCCTTCACGGAGCCAGGTATGTACAATACTGAACGTGACGACACCATTCATTCCAGAGTCGGGCATACGGAGTGGCCACTGGATCAAGCACTTGTGAGACGGCTAAAGTGCTATGGTGACCTGGCTACATGTCGTGCCTCTCTCTTGCCTCATTCCTTGACATCCTTGATGATGCCAGCACTTTCCCCATCCAAAACGTCTGCTCATAAGCAATTTTTAGCTTATGTGTTCTTTTTACCAAGAAACATTTTCTTTCCTGTATGCTAGGTCAGAGTTCCCTATATCACATTCTCATCTCCTATGATAATTCTCCTTCATAACTTATCCCAAGTACAATTAAACATTTACATTATTAACTACATAAGGGCAAATACATTGTGTTATTGCTGTTACAATCTCAGAAACAAGCAGAGCATCTGATACGTGTGGCAGATGCACATAAAAAGTTATTAAGTGAATAAACAAATGAACAGTGGATGAGTAAGCATTTCTGAACAGATGAATCATTTTTGGAGGACATATACAAAACTACAGATGCAACAGAAACAGATGAAGCCTAACAATCTTAGAGAATTTAGTACAAAACAGAACCACTTGAGACTGTTGTTTTTTTTTAAGATGCTCATCTTTTTTTAAAAAAAATTTCAATGACATCAGTTGCCAGTATTCTATGTGATTCAAAGGCAAAGAATCACCCCTTTCAGCTGCATGTCACTGCATACCCCCACCACTGAAGCACCCTCAGCCTTCACCCCAGTGCACTGTGCTCCCCACCCTGGTCTCCTCTCTCTCCCCTCCTTGTAGTGTCAATTCCAGTCAGATTTCCAGGATTTGTTATTGGTTTGGTTTTGTCTGACCCTTTGTTTTGTTTCTCTAAATCTCACATATAAGAACACCACCAAGCATTTGTCTTTCTCTTTCTGATTTACTTAGCATTCTCACCTCCTGTTCCATGCATGTTGTGATATACTCAAGTTAAATTTGGTTGCCACACACATCCCATCATTTCTCTTTTGTTTATACCAATCATTATCCGCAAAACTATTTTTTTATTTTTGGATTCACATCTTCTATTAGCTTTGCCACATTTTAGATTCTCAAGTCACAGACTTCATCTTTTCGTTGTGTTTATAAACATTTGCTTCCCCACTTGACTGGGCACCCATTTTTAGAAATTTTTTTTGGAATTAACTCAATGCTCTAAGAGGTCAAGACCTGTTCTGAAGACTCAGGAATCAGTTTGAAAGAAGGTTCCAGGTTGATTCAATACTAATTAATTGATTTTCTGCAGAAAGAATCACCATTTTCTTCTAAGGATGAATCACTATAGCCAGCATCTACCAGTTCTCTAAAAAACAGCTAAACATTAGACTTTATTTAAAAAAGCAAGAAAGTAATATGGTCTTTGGCTTTCAAGTTAAACAAACTTCATTTAATTATCTCTGAGAAATTCTTTTCATTTAAAATGCAATATGAAGACTAGACAGATGTTTGCACATTATCAAAACTATAATTCAGTCTCAGAAAAAGTGCTGTTTATTATTTTCCTCCTAGAAATATATGAAGCCAAGTCAAAATGAAAACACATACGTTTTCAGCTATCCATACTTGAGCTTATTACTAAAATGACAAGAAATTACATTTTCATTATCAGGTTTTTAGATTAACACCTTATTGGCGCCTTTAAACACTTATATGAATGTGTGTGTGTACACATGTATGTAATATATATTTATGTGTGTGTGCATTCAAGTGCACACTGTCTCCTATAGGTACTTTAAAATCAATCCCCATAAATCAAAGATGGTAATTCATTTATAACACTATTCTCTAAAGAGGGTGGCCCTAGGAACTGGAGAAAAAAAAAAATCACCTAATCCACTGACCTCATTTTAAAGACCATATTTAGTAATATCATATTTTCCTAGGAGAGAAAGTCATTCTAATTTTCTTATATGATTAAACTCAACTATAACTAAGCCTTTTATACATATAACTATATTATCCTACTCTGTAAAGCTAGTGAATATCATAAATATCCCTAAATACCCTTTAGGAGTTCTGAATTAAATGTCATGCATCTAATAACTTTGAGCTTTACTTAAAGTTACTCAAAATATTTCACATTCTGTGGCCTCCGTGGTGGCACAAGGATTAAAAGACAGCACTATTAAGCTATCATCAGCCACTGCAGCAGGAGTTTGACCCCTTGGCTAGGGAGATGACCCATATGACACAGCAGACCTCTCCTGTCTTGCCTGCTGCTCCCCTTAGCAGTGTTATTTCAGTAGGTCTGCCTATTCTGCCCCCCACTCTATCTGGTGAATCCTCTTTCCCCTCACTCTGTACCTTAGGCTTATACCCCAGTCCTTGTGCACATAAATAAACAATTCTTTAAAAAAAATTCATTCTGTGTTCATTACTTTCACAAAGTTCATTAGCTGTATTACTTCAGCACATATTCAAAAGTCTGGTATTTCTTGACCAAGATGAAACTCAATTTAATATCTTTGGAAAGAAAGTCTTCTCATAATTTTAATTATTCCTTCCCATGCCAAGTTATAAAATTAATTTCTAAGAATTAGATAGTTATAAATCTGAAGAACTTATACCAAAAAAAAAAAAAGATATCTGTTGCATTCAAGAGTAAAATGATCCTTCTTTTATATGCCAAAGGTTCTATGACTTTTGCTCCTAACTTTTCTCCTTTTGCAAAACTGACTTCTGCAGATTCTGGAAAAGCAAATAATCACTAGGAGAGTGGATGATCATTTTCTCCTCTGTGTGTTAGTCATAGTATAAACATTATAGTTTGCCTGAAGCATAGAAGGTGTGGAAGATAAAGACTGAAGAAGTTAAGTCTAGGAGAAGAAATAAATCTACTACACAATGAATAACATTCTGGTGACAGAATTTAATCCTGTAGGATCCCTTGATGAAATTTCTCTAAGCTTCTGTCCCCCTCCCATTTCCCCTCACAGGCTCTGCAAACACCCACCATAGGATGATTTGTTCTTTCTTCTGGAAAGCTAGTGGGAATATCCTCACTGGAGCAATGATGGAGAAGAGTCTGTCCACCAAACTTGCTATGAGTGAGATGATAGTCGTTTGCTCTATCCAGAGCCCCCCCAGTTTACTTTGGAAGAGGGAAAATAAAGAAATGGATGCATCTCCAGGTTTCCTTAAATCTGTGCTTCCCAAACCTTCCCTAACAGAGGTTCTTAACAGGAGGAACAGGTAGGAAAAATATCAACAACAATTGATACCAGTGTGAAGTGTATCTGAGTGATTCAATATAGTCTCATAAATATAAATTTTAATAACTGAAGGGTAATTTCAAGAAACTGCATTAATTTGCATCTTTTGATATTCCAGAAAATCCATGTCACTGCTGATTTTTTTAAAGATTTATTTATTTATGCATACAGAACTGGGGTACAGGACAGAGGTGCCGGGGTGGTGAAAGGATTCACCAGAGACAGAACAGGCAGATCGATGAAATACACTGCTGAGGGGAGCAGCAAGAGAGATCTGCTGTACTGTGAGGGTCACCCCCACCCCATCCCCAGCTGGGGATTAAACTTGTGCTGGAGCAGCTGCAGTTAGCTTCACAGTGCTGTGCTTTAACGTGTTGTGCCACTGGGTAGTGCCCAACTGCTGATTTTAAAGGAACTATATAGTAAGTCACTCTGTCCAAAAGAGAAAAACTTTCTGGTTTTGGCAGGCAACTAAGACAATGCAACCATTCATGGTTTCTGAAGAGCAGCATGATGGACATTTTGGCCAGGCAATTCCTTGTGGTGATGGGGCCATCCTATACATTAGCTGTACATAGCTCATATACCCCCAAACTATAAAATTACCCCTTGGTTGAGAATCTCAACGTAGTTGATGTGGACAACATCAACACATGAGTGCAGGCTTCCCAAAGACTGTGATGTTTCAGTTGAATTTTCAAAGGTGAGAGACAATTTGTTCAAAAGGTCAAAATAAACCCTTTTCCCATGACTAAATTTAATTGGAGAGCCCCAAACTGAATATTCAGAAAAGTGCTAGCCATTCCTGGACTAACAGATTCTACATATCATACAGGCAAGTTGCTTAGACATGCTTTCTTTCTTCTACGATAACATGTTCTGGACATTTCTGAGCCCCAGAAAGATGGGATAATGTAATAAATAATGGCATTGACTCAGTCACTAACTATATCTCCTTGGATAAGTCATCTAACTTTCTGGAGTTTCAGTGTCCATGCCTATAAAATAAGGGTGCTCAGTGGAGCTGCAGATGGCCTATAATACTCCTTCAAATTAAGAAATGTTTTCATTTTTTTTCTTACAGTAGTCTCTCTGCTCATTTAAATGGACTCCCTTCATGTTATACTGATTTGCAGTTGGCACTAATCAAATAGCACTTCTAATAAGCTGGGTCCTAAAAACTGATTAGAAATGCATCCTCAGTTTTTAATGCTTCTCTAGGGAAGTTTATTTGGATTCAAAGGAGGAGTCACTCACCCTTTAGACAAACCCCGGTTTCACTGCATTGACAGTGTATTAAACTGGTTAGGACTGCTTCACTTTCAAAGAGTTACAACATTGTCAAATGATGGCCTGTGACAGAACTATGCATGTGTCATTATCATATACTTCTAAAATCCAAAAATGTTTTCACAGAGGGGAGTCTGGTTCAATACATAAACCAGTCACTTTTAAAATACTTTCTAGAACAAGTTCACACTCAGAGCAAAATTGAGCAGAGTGTAGATTTCCCATAAGCTTTTGAACACGCAAAGTACAGTCTCTGCCACTATAAATCCCCTATATCAGAATGGTACATCAGTTACAAGTGAACTACACTGACCTATCGTTATTATCCTAAGTGCATCCAGTTTACATTTGGGGTCACACTATATATTTTACATTCTATGAGTTTGGATAAATGTAGACTGTCATCCTTCTAATTTTAATGGCATTATATTAGTATTATACACTTATTAGTCAGGTGCTTTCTAGTTCCTTAGGAGGAACAGGTGACTGATTTCAGACTATTCTGAAATTTTTTAATGTTCACTAGTAAATACGTATAGATATAAACACAAATACACATGCATATATACTGTTTATGGATTTGTGCATATATGTAAATAAACTGTTTTAGGGAATACAATTTTATGTATATATATA
>NW_004567110.1:22435323-22474076 GCF_000260355.1 Condylura cristata
ACGGCAGCTGGAGGGCTGCAGGCAGAGTGTCCATTGGCTCCTCCAATTCTTACTAAGAAATCTATTTCATTTGGGTAATAAAAGGTAATTTTAGTTTTTCAATATTTTATATGTGTGTGTATGTGTGTGTATATACATATATATATATATATATATATACATATAATTGTATTCCCTAAAACAGTATTTATTGATTAGTCTTTTGTTCTGTTAATGCCCACAGTTAGCTGTTCTGTATAACAATCACTCTAAAATGTAGTAGTGAAAATAGTCACTTTTTAAAATTTATGAGTCTCTGGATAAACAATTTAAACTGGACTCATCTGCACAGTTCTTTTGTCTCAACCATCTTCCCTCATTGTCTATGTCAGGTACAAGCTGGATACACTTGTTTGGCAGCTTCTCAGATCCCTGGCCCTGTGGCTGGATAGCTGGTCCTCAGCTGGGGACCATGTTTTCGCAAGTCACAGCAGGCTAGTCAGCAATTGCTCATGTGGAGTACAACAGGATTCTGCAACTAGAAACACCCAAAGGCTGTTACAGACCAGGATCCAAACTGGTACGTCACTTCTGCTGAATTCTGTTGGCTTAAAAATGTCCCAGACCTGCTTAGATCGCAAGGGAGGGTACACTGACTCACTCATTGATGTGAGAAATCGAAGCATCACTTGTGTAATATGTGGATGCAAGAGGAAT
Organism: Condylura cristata; assembly: GCF_000260355.1. Taxonomy (NCBI): domain Eukaryota; kingdom Metazoa; phylum Chordata; class Mammalia; order Eulipotyphla; family Talpidae; genus Condylura; species Condylura cristata. The sequence goes on from NW_004567110.1 coordinate 22,436,020, forward strand.
TGAGGAGTTGGGCACATTTACAATCAGCTGCATTTGGGTAACTGAAGTCACAGGTTGACATTGTGGTTTAAACTTTGAGTGTTGGAAATCAGTCACTGAAGATCAAATCCTTGCTTTGCTATTTTATAGCTGAGCAGTACCAGTCTTTCTAAATCTAAATCGCCTCATCTGTAAAGCAGGGATAATGATAGCTACTTCATGGTATTCTTGTGACTGGTAAGCATGTTACCTGGTATGCAGAATGTATTCAGTACATTTTTTTTTCATTGTTATTACTTTATTTCATTACCATTTGTTCTAAGGGAATGTTACTTCACTCTAGGAACAAAAGTTATTACCTGCTTTAGGGAAAATGAGACCAACTATCCTTCACTTTCAATAATTTATCTTCATGTCATATTCTCAGCATGTAGGAAGAGTACAGAAGCTATTTTTGATTAGCTTTTATTTTTACGATACCAGTTTTTTTTCCCAATCTTCATTGATAATAACAGAAACAATCATCAAAATCCACATGTATTAAATAGTGTGAAGAAAAATTATTTTTAAATGTTTGGCTTTGCTTTGCATCTGTCCTTAACTTTTCATTTTCTTAAATGTACTACTCACCATAACATACATTAATACACTGAAACTTTTCAATAAGAGCTACTAAGTCATTTTAATTACATTCACAAGTAAAAAGAATCATTGCATCTATTGTTCACAAATGCACACAATGGGACCCTCGTCCTTGGAGCACACTTCCTTCACAAATCAAAATCAGATATTCTGAGTGTGATTCAAAATGGAACCTTGCTGTGGAGATGTTTTATTGTAGACGTTTTGCTTCGCAATGCAACAAAAGTAGATGATACTTATTTTCTTTACCTAAATTGGATATTATAACTCAGTATTTCAGCTCTGAAAGAATCTGCTAATGCTAGGTGTAAGATCATGATCCAAGACCAATGTATGTTAATTTTAAAAGTATTATATGGATATGTTAATATTCTTCAAAAAAAATTGGCTGAAAGGAGCATTTCTGTTAATATTGAGACAATATTGGGATTCTTCCAGTCAAAAAATATTCATTCTACTTTATTCTCCTATGAGAGCTTTTTATTTTTAAAGAGGATAACTAAAAAACCAGAACAAAACCCACAGAATTGAAACTGATAGCTTTGTATACACATATAAATGCCATTCCCAATCATTCAAATGAAATTTCCTGTATATTTTGGAAGAGTTGTGTTTAAAAATGTGTTTCTCAGCATCTATCACGTACATTTTGATAGTGGCATAAAGAAAAAAAACTTCAAGCTGGCTTAAGGTGTTACAGTATGCATGGTAATACACAGCACACACCCATTACTGATGTCAAAATACATAGGAAAGGGGCTGCCTGCTGGTGCAGGAGTTCAAGATTCAGCTCTTTCAAACTATCCCAGCTACTAAGGCTTGAGTTCGACCCCCAGCCAGGGGTCGAACCCAAATGGCATAGCAGACCTCTCCTGTCTTGCCTGCTGCTCCCCTCAGCAGTGTATTTCAGTAGCTCTACTGTTCTGCTCCCCACTCTGTCTCTGGTGAATCGTCTCACACCCCCAAACCCCTTCTTACACTCCAGTTCTTGCATAAAAAAATACATAAAATATATTTTTAAAATACACACAGAAAACATAAGTCTAAATAATTATTAACAAGTGCAACATGTATTTGCTAAAAGACAAAGATTCTAAAAAATCAAAGGATTTGGAAGGCAATAATCAAGAATTGATTCAGGAAAAAAAAGTCTTAAAAACCAAAATAAATTATCCACTTACAAAAAAGTTAGGGGTGTTGACAAAAAGAGGACAGAATAAACACAATTCATACAGTTGCTTTATAAAACCAGCAAGTGATCAATTTTCTTCAATTAACCAGAAACAAGAAGCTTTGAAACAAGGGAAATAACTGCCATTTCTATAGAACCCTATTTTATTACAGAGACAGGAAAGCCAGTCCAGGACCAAGAAACAAGCACGGTTTCTTCATCACATGCTTGCTGCTCCATGTGGCTTCCTCAGGTCTCCTTCTGGCTCTCCATCCTGCTTCCTTCTTTTTCAGATTCCTTCTATTCTCTGCTCAACTCCACCCTTTTTCAGGGTGGGGCAGGGAACCTGGAACTTCCCCTTTTCTTGGGGACCACCCTGTGACACAAGTATTTGTCTAAATCTTTTAGGAACATTATTGTTTTTATATAATCTCCACAGACATCCTGGAAGATAGGTACTCTTCTCTCTGGCAGAGAACTTTCCAGACACACATAAAATATCTATACTACTATAGTGAGATGTAAGTAGGAAACCACATGTAATGGATAATAACTTCCAAACCTATAATTTTTATAGCTAGAAAATGGTCTAATATGCAGAGAAACTTATTGCACCCCCTCAATTTTTGTCTTATTAATATACACCAGTAACAGCATTTATGTCTGAAAATCTCATATCTTATTGGAGATCCTTTTTGGAATAAAGACCATTTGTTTACATTTCCTGGACTAAAGAAACTATAAGTGATAGGAAAAAGCACATTTTGACATAGTGGGGAAATTCTGGGTTATGTTAACTAAAAAAATCTGAGTATCATATCTGACTTTGTTCCCTTTGTGAGATTTTGAACAAAGGCTGATCCTAATTTTCCTCAGAAATAAAACTGGAGTAATACAGCTGCACAGAACTTTTTATGAAGATTTATGAAATAATACAGTATTTGAATAGTGTCTAGAATGTTATTAGGTACCTATTAAATGGCTGCCTAATATGATACATTATTTGCTAGACTTCAAAGGCTAAGAGTTAGGAAAATTATTAAAAAGAAAATAAAAGGCTGAGTCTGGAATGCTACCACTTAATGTTAATGTTAAAATTTATTTAAAAAATAAAATACAAAAATGCTAAAGGAACATATCAGCAGTATTCAATGATCTCCATTCATAAGAGCTATCGACTTCCTAATTATTTTCAAAATAAAACAATTGTTGAAATGGTGAACATCTTATCTGAAACATAGTAATATGAAAAAAAACAAACATTTAATTCTAAGGGAATCTATTTTCAGGACAATGTGCACTTTCTACCATGTTAAGAGAAAACAGACAAGAAATATGGTAGGTCACAAAACAGACATGTTTTACCACAAAGATTTTTCTCATAACAGAAACCCTAATAATCCATGTATTAGAAAATACTATAACAGAAAACTAAAAAAGGTTGTTTACATTTCCACTAGAAAGCTACGTAATACTTAAAATAAAAATCTAAGTTGACTTCCTTAGTCATGAATGTCTGTTACTGGAAATATATTTGCAGTTTACCTATATGCCATAGCATAGCAACACGCAAACTTCCCGAACGAACATATAATTAAAACAGGTCATCCTGAGCTTCCCTGGTGGTACAAGGGGTTAAGCTGCAGCACTATAAAGCTATCAGCAGCCACTGCAGCACAGGCTCAATCCCCAGCCCGGGAGGTGACCCACATGGCATGGCAGACCTTTCCTGTCTTTCCTGCTGCTCCCCTCAGCAGTGTATTTCAGTCAATCCACCTACTCTGCTCCCCAATCTCTCTTTGGTGAATCCTCATACTATCCCTCACCCCCATACCTTTGACCTGTGCCCCAGTTCTTGTATTAAAAAAACAAAACAAAACAAAAAAACAGGTTCTCTTAGGATATGGAAAATCATACTTAATTGGAAGAATTATGAAAGGGATTCTGATTCATAGGCTTTTTTTTCTCTCTCATTGTTCATCTCTGCTGTGGGTGTTAGCCAAGGGTTCGGCAATTATTCATTCATATCACTTAATACACTCAGTTTCACCACTTAGAGTTTCATGGCTACATTATGTCAGACACTGCATGTATTTATAGCCCCAAGAACAAATGGTATAACAATTTTTTCAATTCATTCCATTTTTTAATTGGGTGTTTTTTTCCCCTTTCCATTTTTATCTGGATCCAATGAAATACTAAGAAAAGAAGAAAACAGGGCTCTGACAATCCCAGTATCTTATACATCAGAGAAACTTCTTTGGGGAAAATGAAATATTATTTTAAATAATGTTCATTAACTACTTATGTCTATTGCTATAACACCCTTTTTCCCTTGAACTGTAAATCTTTAAAAAATGACATATTGCATTGGATTATAAAGTCCAAGATGAGCTATGACAACTTGTTTTTATTTAATTGTGCCCAGTCAGTTAGACAGATGGGAGCTGGATGACATGACGATGATCAGATGCCAAGGCAGTTATCATCACAGGTGTGTCAGTGAATACAAGAAAAATCACAGACAGCATTTTATATCTGCCAGACCCTTATGACTCTCTTTATTCATCTAATCTCTACACAAACACGGTGAAGTACGTGAGGATAATTAAGGAATTACGACATCCATGCCAGAAGTGAGGAAGTGTGACCCACGATTAGTTAGGTTTACTATCTAAATGGTAGCTGCTTCCAGTTAAACTTTACAAGATTTAAGTATCAAGTGACCTGTAGGGGCATCAACTCATCTGTTACATTATTATGAACACTGTGATTTAAAAAAAAAAAAAACAAAACATTTTCTGCAAGATAGAAACATAAATATACAATATGTGCAGTGGTAATGAGCTACACAACAGAACCATACTGCCTGGTCAGAAGTCTTCTCCTGACACTAAATCTACATATGACATTGGAAGAAATTGCTTAATCTCTCTGTATCTTAGTTTCTGTCTCTCAGGGTTTTGAGAGGGATTAATATGTAGAATAGGAGTTGACATCCAGAATGTACCATCTAAGTGTGAACCATTGTTCCTCAGCCCCAGGATTCCAGAAAGGCTGACGGTTCTCATCTATTGCCATAATCTCAGTGTCTAGCACTGGCATAACACACTCAATCTTTGCTGAATAAATACACAACCTTAGTTATCTTATTACAGAAAAAATATAACCATGACTATGTATTAGTATGATACTAAAGAATAAAAATGTTATCCTTGATAAAGTAAAAAAAATATGTAATCAAATAAAAATCATGAAAGAAGAAATTAAAAATCTTGCTGTTTATACACATAATAGATAAGTTTAAAAGTCAAAAGCAAGTGAAGCTAATTCATATCCAAAAGGCAGAGGTACTTGGGGGATTTCTACTTCTAGTTAATATCTGAAGGCATATTTCATCAAATAAGAAATATCAGGTTTAGTGAGGCTGAACTTTTACTTTTTCTAGAAGGTAAACTTAATTTTAATAGCAGGTCTATATTAAAAAAATAACTAAGAAATGAGGATGATTAGGCTCTCACAAGCTTTCCAAACATGAGTTATTCAATGAATTATTCAACCATGATTAAAACTGTCAAACAGAAATTTATTTAGCCTCTAAACACACAGACATCACAGGATTGGTAAGTAGATAATATTCATATTTATTAATCAATACTTTGCTTTCTTTAAAAAAATTTTGGATGTGTGTACATAGCACTAGGATGCAGACCAGAGGTATAGGGGTTAAGAGGATTTTCCAGACACAGAATAGGGAGCAGAACCGGCAGATCAACTGAAATAACACTGCGAAGGGGAGCAGTAGGTGAGAAAGGGGGCTTACTGTGCCTTGTGGGTCAGTTCCCTGGCTAGGGTTGAACTCATGCTTCAGTGGCTGCAGACAGTTTCATAGTGCTGAGACTTAACCTCTTCCTACACCAGGGAGGCCCAATACCTTGCTTTTCCATGTGAACATACAGTTAAATCTGGAGTTGCTTCTTTTTCCAGGAATGGCAGTGTGGGGGATGTTTTACAGTATTTAACTTTTTCAATAACTCAATCCTAATGCCCTTATATAGTGTTAAAATGTATTTGGGGGAATCTTCCCAAAATTAATTTAATTATTCCTAGCTTTCTTGCACCTCACAGGTATTATTTGGTTGTTTTACTTTTTACAACTTAACCTTTTGATAATGACTTGAGGTCATCATTATCACAAATAATTATTGCTCTAATTAAAATACAGAAATGTCACTGAGAGATCTTGAGATTTGAAAAACTGTCTCCAAGGTTCTGAACTGCTGTGATAATTCATTTCTTTTAAAAAGGACAAGAGTAGAGAGGGGGATGTCCACATTGAATACTCACTTAAGTACTACTAGGCTCTAATTTTAGATGAAGGCCCTTAAGTAAATCCTCTTTAGGAGGATGTTCTTAAAGGCTCAAGGCCACCCCAGGAAGAAGATCTCCTGAATGGAGAGAGAACAGGACTGTGCTGGGAACAACACAATCCAAAGAATTTTACACCATCAACTTTCTTACCTAGTTCAAAGGCATAAACTGTCGTAGCACTATTAAATTAAATAAACAAGAAGACCATAAAATTGGTATGGTTCTAATGCCTTGGTTAAAAATAAATACATAAATAAACAAAAAACATAAACACACTAAAACCTAAGCTACAGTCAATGCACTAGAAACCAAGAAAGTGAGACTTAAGGACAACTAAATCATAGTTAATGCGGCTTCCCCTTCTTAGTTGTTTAGGTTTATTATTCCTCAAAACAATATCTATTCTTTCTTGCAAGCAACACCAAGACTTTTTGTGAGTTAGCTAACTCAGCAAAGGAAGAGACAGGCCCTACTGAAAAACCGGCTTAAGCAAGTGTATAAAGAGTCTCCGCTTCATTCTGGTTCTAGATCTTAAGATAATTTTAACTTGAAATGAGCCTGTTAGTCCAACTTTTTAATACTGGATGAATATATTATTTCTAGTTCAATTTTCCAGCACTGGAGAGACCTTGGAGTCAAAAAGAATCTTGGATAAATACCCTATTATAGACTTGAAATCCTCTGCATAAATGAGGGTCTCTTGTTCACAAGAAATGTAATGTAGTACTGAAGGTTGAGAAAAATATTTATTACAGGGTACTAAGTAGTTACAGAAGTTCCCACCTACATTACATAAATATTCTAGAGGAAATCTTACTGCTTTCAACTATTGCTCAGTAGTTCTGATGCAAAACACCAGACTTACATCACAGAACCGAATGCCTTTGCTGTACTACATTTTCACACATGCCTAGTCTTAAAAAACTGAACACACTTGTGGGCCCTCCCTGGTGGCACAGAGGGTTAAAGCACTGCACTAAGAAGCTGAAACCACTTCCACATGAGTTCGATTCCAGCCTGCCCCGGAGATGACCACATGGCGTGGCAGACCTCTCCTGACCTACCCGCTGCTTCCCTCAGCAATGTACCTTCGTTGATCTGATCTGCCTGTTCTGCTCCCCACTCTGTTCCTAGTGAATCCTCTCACCCTCCGCATCTCTGGCTTGTACCCCAGTTCTGTATGAATAAATAAATAAATCTTTAAAAAAATAATAAAATAAATAAAATAAAAAACTGAACACACTTGAACACTAACTGCAAGGGAATCTTAAAGGTTATATATATATATATATATATATATATATATATATCAAATCAGCCAACACAAAATGCTTGCCCTCGGCATTCACCATATAACACGAGACTGCCTCTTTTATCAACAGCAAAATGAAGAATGAGATGTTGCAGGGACTGGATTATGAGTGTAGGTGCTGGAGTGAGACCACTAAGATTCCAATCTTAGACACCATCTGCATGATATGGGGTATTCACATTATTTATGCACATTATTTTTTTATAATTAGTATCATTTTTATCCTTTCTAAGGGTATATTTGTAATTCTTACTGCTCATGGTAGTGTGAGGGCTAGGTGCATCTAAATATAAAGTGCTTGGAATGTTGTTCACAATTATTTCTGGGAAATGTCACTTTAAAAAAATTATGTAAGCTGAACTAAGATGTCTGTGCATCTTTATTAGAATACAGTTTATAAGAATTATGACAAACGTAACATATGATGTTTGCAACATACCAGTGAGAATTTCTCCCTAGACCTTTCGTCAGCTTGTTTTTGTAATTTTTCTATTAAAGAATGAGACGACATCTATCATTCACCTGACTGAAGTTTGGTAGTTGTCACAACCTATCATGGTGGTCCTAGAGAAGATATTAATACCATGAGACATCCTATTTGGTGCATCCTACTTACCTAAAGGGGCTCTACTCATAAATCACACCAGTCAAGTCAAAGCTGTCCCTAGGCAGATTTACTTGATCATGTAGCACTTGGGAAGAAAAAGTCCCCCATAAAACTATAGCAGGAGCAGAACTTGGTATCAGCAATAGGACATCTATGGGAATCTGTCTGCCAAATGTAATCCGCTGCTGGTGCCATTAGCATTTAGCACTGTACAGCATTTCCTCACACAGAGCATGTCTGTCCCAGGAGAATGATGGGGGAGAGTTCTGGGAGGGGGACAGGTCACACGTAAACTCTCAGCCATGAAGGACTGCAGCTTTGTCTCCTTCCTCTCTGCATTAAGTGCTCTCTGGCCATTTTTGTATTTGTAAAAGGGGAGATGATGAGCACATCTACCTCACTCGATTGTGAGGAAACTAAATGAAATAACACAAAGAACATTTGTTTGTGTTAAGCCAAATTGTGGTAACCAACATCCTTAAGAGGCAGAGTTCTATTTTTATCTACATTTTTTAATACTTTTTTAAAAGATTTATTTATTTATGCATAAGAACTGGGGTACAGGCCAGAGGTGCAGGAGTGGTGAGAGGATTCACCAGAGACAGAGTAGGGAGCACAACAGGCCAAATGACGAAGTACACTGCAGAGGGGAACAATGGGTGAGACAGGAGAGGTCTGCTGCATCATGTGGGTCAGCTCTAAGGCTGGGGATAGAACTTGCACTGAAGCCACTGTGGCTGGCTTGTAGTGCTGTGTCCTAAGCCGCTGTACCATCAGGGAGGGCCCATTTATCTACTTTCAGTAAACAGGTGTCATTTGTGTCTGTTTCCTATGCGGCAGTCAGAAGTGAGCAAGGCTCTCTGAGTGGGATTAACTACCAGCAAACAGAGAGGGCTTTTCCCTCGCCCACTTGTTCTCACCCCAGCTTCTACTACCACCACTATTAAAATAGATATAAGGACAGTCATGACACTTGTGATTTATATTATCTGTCCAGACAAATATGATCCGTAGGTCTTTTGCCACAGAGTTGCTATGATACCAAGTTCCTCTCACAATACAGTTTTATGGGTTTTTTCCCTTAAACCCCATGGTACATGATAAATTAAATCTACTTAGCAACAACTTTGACTTGACTGGTGTAATTTATGAGTTCAACACCTGTAAGTAAATAGGATGTACCAAGTACAGATGATCCCCATAGCTTTAAAAACCCAATTATCTATGTGCCTCCGCTCCCAGACTGCTAGCAATACAAACCTTGAGTTTTAGTCTTCATCATCTATTTATCTTTTGACCAAAAGTGTGCACTCAACACATGCTGAACTGTCAGCTTCTAGGTAGTAAAGTAATGGTTTGCTCCTTATTGTTGTTATCAACTGTGTACAAGATAATCCTGATAGATTTGTGAATGCTGCATTAATTTCATCACAATGCAGTATTTCAAATGATGCACTGACAAGACCCACATCTGGTTTATAACCAATGCTTCATCCTAATGTAATCTTGTAGCTGCCTAGAGGATGTAACACATGTCATCAATAATATATTTACAAATAAGCATGACTTATTACAGGTACTGAAGATAAATTTGAATGGACAAAAAACAAGGTGTTAACTATGTAAAGTGCCTAGAAGTTCTACATGGAGAAATTTAAAAATATCTTTTATCCTATCATATAATTAAAACACTGATCAAGTTCTTGCCTCATTACCCAAGCAACTCAAGGAACTCATTTATCATTAACAACGAGAAACACAATTTCCATTAAAACAGACACCTTAAATGACATGTACGTGCCCTGCAGAAATATGGTTATCAATCTTTCCTTTCCCATATTCTTTAAGCCTCCCTCCTCCCTTTGGGGTATCCTCGAAGGAAAAAGTAAAAGTAGCATTAAATTTCTTCCTCCAGGTAAGCTCAGAGTTATTCCAGATGCACCAGAAAAAAAAAACAGTAGTTAAGAGCAAAGACTTTGGATGTTAGCTGTCAGAATTCAGACTGTTTCCTAAAGGGTCTGAACTCATAATTTCACACTAACCTAAATTAGCCTTAGTTTCCTCAGATATAAAGTGGTGGTTACCCAGCTCCCAGAATAGGTATAAAATTCACTGGGATTATATTTCAGAGCATCTGATCCAGGATGTAGTTCTGAAAGCACTTCCACAGTCCATCTTCATCCCTACCAAAAAATTCCCACTGTTGTTCATATACATAGAATAATAAATCAGAGTAGAGAAGAAACTGCCAGATGGCTAGGGCTCTCTGGCAGGGCTGGGCTAAAGGGTAGTCACAATCAGGGTTCACGTGGAGGAGGAGATCACAGTTCAGAAATTACAGAAATGTTGTTCAGGAGGTCTGCCCAGGTGAGCCCAACAAGCAGCTCTAGGCCATTGTTGTCTCTTGCTCTCTTTTAATTTGGGGGGGGGGGGCAGGGGAAGAGGTTCTGGGTCAGTAATTAAATAAAGTGCAACTTCAAATTTACATGAAGACTCTCAAAGACTCTTACAGTTTTGTTAGTTTGAGATTCTCAATTTTATTTCCATCCTGTAATTTTACCATGAAGAAACTAAGTGTCCAGAGAGAATGTGACTAGACCAGGGGCACTGGGCTGTATACTGGGGGCCAGGACTTAATAATTATTGTTATTAATAATAACAATTATTGTTGTTAATAATTATTGTTAGTAACCTTGTTTCAGCTAAGCTAATACAATTAGTAATTATTTCTTGTATCTGTTTGTCAACTGGCATGACTATAGGTCTATTCAGGCCTGAATACTGAGGCCCCCCTATGTTACCTCAGTAAAAATACATTAATTAATTACAAAAATAGTAAATGTGAGACTAATATCAGTTAAAAAAAGGAAGAAAGAAAAAAGAAATATCAGAACTTTTCATTAGAAACTGATTTCAAACAGAATGTTAATGTTAAAAGTTCAACAATACAGAAAATTTCTTCAAAATGAACTAATCCTGATGATGAAAGAGAAACTTTAGAAGAGAAAGCAATGAGGGATGCAAGTTTCTTTCCAATCAACAGGTCTCATGGGAAGGAGAAACATTCCGTGTATTGGGGTCCCACCTTTGAGTGCTGTTGGGGAGCTTCAAGAAGTGCCAAATTTTCTATTTGGCCCTGCCCTAGGCTTTTGGAATCTGCCCACACTTTTGTTTTATGTATAATCAGTTGTTCCCTCTCCAGAAACTTCCTACATATTCAGATCTTCCCAACAAATGATCTCCTTCCACAACCCTGCCTCGTGGCCAGCCTCCCTTCTCCTACATATCACAGCCCAGTTTAAGGGAGACAAGTTTATTTTGTTGTCATTTCTGTCCCTCCGCCTCCCTCATAAGCTGGATGCACTAAGGTTCTTGCCCCAACATCCAGAAACACTATTCACCTTGTCACCAGTAACCAGAATCTAATTCCACATTGAATTCTGTACACTTTGTTCAACCTATCAGAACTTTGTTATTTAGTTACCTACTCTCTACAGAAGCCCTTTCCTTCCAACTTTGCAATGGTTTTATCAACAATATTCTATATAAAACATAGGTAAATTTGATGTTGCATCATCCTAAAGTGACCTTGACTATTTGTTTCACTGAAGATTCAAATTTTTTAAAATCACTAATAATCTTTTTCCATACACAGAAATCATATTTCATTGCTTCACATCTTTATCATAAAGCTATTATGCTGTCTTATAATTGATAAGGACATGATATAGACGAGATAAAAAGCTTTTATAATTTCAAAAAAATCAAACTAATTGAAATGTGGGCAAAATATCTGAACTGTTTCTCTGAAGAAATAGTCAATAAGCATATTAAAAATGCTTGATCGTTAATCATCAAGGAAATACAAATCAAAACCTCAGTAAAATACCCCTTATACTAAGATTCTTATAATAAAGACAGATAACAACTAATCTTAGCAATAATATAGAAAAATAAGAACACTCATATAGAAGTATAAAATCATGTAGTTACTTTGTAAAATAGTCTGGCAGTGCCTCAAGAAATTAGATTGTTATGTTATGACCCAGAAATTCCAATCCTAATTCCAGAATTAAAATAACATCCACATGCTCATTATTTATACTAGTCCAAATAAGGAAACAACCTAAATGGCCATGAACTGATGAATGAAGAAACAAAATGTAGTGTGTCTATTCAGTGGAATATCTGGAATATTGAGATGGAATGACACATTGATATACGCTATATATGAATGAACCTTAAAATCAATTATGTTAAGTATAAGAATCTAGTGACAAAAATAGCATATCATATAACACTTTATAGAAAAATATCTAGACTAGGCAGATTCATAAAGATAGGCTGTAGATTAATGGTTACCTACTGTAAGGACGGAACAAGAGAATGATTACTAAAGGGTATGGAATTTCTTTCAAGGGAAATGAAAATGTCCTATCACTGATTGTGGAAATGACTGTACAATTCTAAAAATACTAAAATACTAAACCAGGTAATTAATTTGCATATTTTAAAGTGAGTGAATTTGTGAATTTTATTTTAATGAAACTAAAAAGTACCATAAAAATCACATGGCAGGAATGTGTACAGCAATACACTTCCACTTTGAGTATTTTAAGCATCAGTGAGTCAGGCTTATTGTTTTTAACTTGGCTGGTTAAAAAAAAAAAAACAGGTTGAAAGTTTGCATCGATTGAATGCTGCAGCTAACAGGAAAGGAAACATGATCTTATATGCTGACATTGTTCTCCTGTAAAAAACAACCTTAAAAAACAGCTGAAACTGTTAGCTAAATATTAGCAGAAAGATCTTCTGCTTATCAATTATGCCCAAAGTCATTATTTTTGGCAGACACATTATAAATCTCAAGAGACAACTTTATACCACCTGCTCTCAAACTTAAGCATGCATCAGAGTCACCTGAAAAACTCAATAAAATACAGACTGCTGCATCCCACCCCCCAGAATTTCTGATCCAGTAAGGTTAGAGTAGGACCTCTAGCATGTTTCCAGGTGGTGCAGATTCTGCTAGCCCAGGAGTCACATTTTAAGAACCATGCTGTACTAAGCTATTGTATTTTCTTATGGTCCTACTTATGGCTAATTTATATTGATTTGTTAAAATATAGCTATACTCAAAAATCAGACCTGTGATGTGAGCCACATGGTAGGTCAGAACTGCTGTAAAAGGAATGCTTAACTGAAAGAAAAGTATTGCATATAGCATTAGTGTACTGAATGGGTCAACTCTTGAACCTGAAATATATAGTGAGATGAGGTAATGGTATCAGGTACATAATTGCAAATCACAAACAAAGTGAGATATCAGCGAATCAGATTCATGCCAAAGAGCTACAAGGGAGATCAATAAAGTTTTGCTGCTAGAGGCAATAAATGGACAGACACTGGGGTATTACTTCATCCTACTGGCTTTCATTTCCTAAACCAGTGCCTCAACTCTGGGCGACCCCAGGGTACAGCTGTCCCAGTGTTCTCTGACAATGCAACACAACATTGCCTTCTGACACTGAAAGCTTGACTATGTAAATGGCAGAACTGTTCTCATTATTCCCAGTTATACCTACAACAACCTGTCTGTAATTGAGATAAACTTGAATGGGTAGCTTTCACTGAAAATCCAATGAATGAGTTTCCAAAAAGATCTCCATGTGACAGCTTTGTGGGCCAGTTCTACTAACTGATGCTTAAAGTAGATATGTGCTCATTAAGGACAACTCGTTCATTGTTGACAACTGCATGGCTAAATGTGGCAAAACAAGCTTGTCTTCCACTCATAGGAATACAGAACTGGAAGAAGACAGCAGCTCAAACACTGCATGAGATCAGACCAAACCTGGGTTTGCGTTTGATTATTTTCCATATTTTCAACAGAAGCAAAGATAAACTAAGCCATGTTCTTGTAGAAAGGAAGGTTTGAAAAACATGTACTTGAGCAGGGGTTAAAGGAATTCAAATGTTTTAAGGTGTGAGAAATATTAAAGAAAAGGAAAAGAATATAGCTTTAATATGATGATTTTAGTGTGGTCTCAAATAAAACCAACTATGAAAAATATAAGACTCCAGGGTCTAAATTTGAGAAACCCAGATTATTGTACTTCTCTCTTAAACAACTCCAATGGGGATTAGCACATAGAACACTGCTATATACAGAACACTGCCTTGCATGGAGTACGTGCTCAGTAAATATCTGTTAGATAAACGAGCCTAGAAAAGATTCATGAAGTGCTGAAATTAAGTGATCTACTGTTAGAATTAGTTTCCTATAATTTGAATGTGGTTACCCCCACCCTTCAGGACATACATGAACATATATCACAGAATTAATGTTCCTTAAAAGGTATTTGCAAAAATGTTATAAAAACATGGTCTATATGGTTCTTAATGAATTAACAAAGTAATAACTAGAGAAACAGCTATCGTTACAATGTGGGGGAACCTTGTAATTATCTAGAGTTCAGAATCATAATGGGCCTTTCATGAAGCTGCAAACTCACAGGAGAGATCGGTTTGAGAAAGGCTGGATTTCTCTCAATTGGGGGTTGTAGCTTTCAGTAATTACCTGAACCAAATTAACAGAACCATAAATTTGAAAATTAGAAGTGGAGGCCCACTTTTGAGCTAACCATTTGTTTTTTAACCTATCAGGTATTAACACAGCAGTTCATAAGAGGGAGGTCATTTTAATGCCATATAATCACAAGGGACATCATTTCAAACTAAAGCAGAAATTTCACAAACGAGACCAACGTTGTCTTTGTTTCCCTCATTTTGTAACAAGACACTTTGTCTGTGATCAGCCCTTATCCATGAACCCTGGTTTTGTAAACAGTTTTACATGACCTCATAAGTTCCTTCTAGAAAATGTTCTGTGTTTTGGGGCAAATGACTTGACAATATCAATCACTCTTATAAGGAGAATTTTCACTCCTCAGTTCATTCTCAGAAGTAATAAACATAATGAATGCTTTCATCAGGAAATCAAATTAATAGATGCTTTTAAAATCAGTTCCTATCATCATCTTTACACTATACAGTCACTTCAAGTATCTAGTTAATTTACTATAAAAGCACTAAGCGGATGTTATGGGTTGAAAAAGATCGTCAAAATTTCAATGAACTTGAGTCTATGCAAAATTTGTATCTAAATGAATTTTATGAAATTATAGAAACCTCGGGGAAAATGTCTAAATGAAAATGCATCCAGGGACCTCATTTAGTTTGAAATTCATTTTTTTTTTGCCTTGTCATAGCCATAAAAGCACTTAGTGATCAGTATTCTGAAACCAGAGTAGTTAACCTAATCTTATTATTATTATTATTATTATTATTATTATTATTATTTTTTGTCGATGTTGGAGTAAAACCAAATTTTTATTACAGTGTGAGTCTACACAGCTACTGTGCATAAAACTGAAAAATGATTGGGCACAATAATATCTCTCCTCCATGAGGAACATTATCAGTTAGGGGGCTTCCTAAAAAAATAAAAATTAAATCTCAGCATTATCACCTATCACCAGCCTGAGTTCAAAGCCCAGGTCAGGGAGCTGACCCACATGGCGCAGCAGACCTCACCTGCCTTCCCCGCTGTTCCCCTCAGCAGTGTATTACTATAGATCTGCTGATTCTGGTCCCCAATCTGTCTCTGGTGAATCCTCCCTTACACACCCCCTGACCCCCGCCCCTCTGGCCTGTGCCCCAGTTCTACCAGGCATAAATAAAAATACACAAATCTTTTTTTAAAAACTGCAAAAAAAAAAAGTATCAGTCAGGCAAGATGGTGAATGTCTCAGAACTTCAGCTTCCACCACAGTGCACCTGCTCTTTAGAAAGTCATTTTTCAGTGGAGGTTTTCCTGACTCTGCTACTGGCTTGCCATAAATACTTAGCAATGAAGTTGCTAAAAATCAAGCATCATTTTATCTAAATAGAATGAATCAAAGGAAATTTTCCACTTGCATTCAGTTTAGTATTTGTATGTGTTTGAATTCAGCTAATAAAATTCATGTGACTTTTGTAAAGGTGCATGTGAGAGCACTTAATTGTCCAAATTTTGAGGGACTCAAAATACATTCAATGACTCATTGTGAAATATAGAGATATTTCTTTCTACTTGGAGTCGTGGTAGTAACACTGAGCCATGAGCTTATGATTTTGTAATCATAAAAAAATGAGCTTGTTGAACCACCTACAGGAAAACACTAATGCTCCCTGATAAAAATATAATTATTAAAAATTGAGGCCCTCCCTGGTGGCGCAGCGGTTTAAAGCACAGCACTGAGAATCTAAAGCCACTTCCGCATGAGTTCGATCCCCACCTGCCCTGGAGGTGACCACATGGCAAGCCAGACCTCTCCTGACCTGCCTGCTGCTCCCCTCAGCAGTGTACTTTGTTGATCTGCCTGTTCTGTTCCCCATTCTGTCTCTGGTGAAGCCTCTCACCGCCCCTGAGCCTCTGGCCTGTACCCCAGTTCTGTATGCACAGAAAATCTTTTAAAAATCTTTAAAAAAAAAATTGAAGGAAGATGCATAAATGTTAAATATGTCTAAAATTAAATAGCAGGAAATAACTGCAACCTTGTATAAATACACTTTAGACCCAAAATGGAGAAGGAACATCCAGGAAGGAGGGTGACTTAGACATGACTTGTCACATAGGCAGGGACTGACATACATCTAGTGAAAGACCCAACAGGCTACTAGTGTAGGCTGTAAGACCATTCTATCCCACTCTAGGCAAAAAAGTTATCTTCAAGCTTTCTCACTCTACAACCACAGAGAGGAAAAGCAGATATATATGAACATGATCTGAATCATATTCACTGATAATTAATACTATGGATTATAGCCAGTTTGAAATAACTATCAGTATTATAGAATTTCCAGACTTTTTGATTTTTATGCTCCAGGTTAACAACACACACACACACACCCACACACACACACACGGTGGCAGATGGGTGGAATTAACATAATTGTGCATGCAGCATTTTTTTAAGTATTTTTTTACACAAATATAAATATCATAAAAGAAATCATGTTTTGTCCCCAAAGGGCACATGGTAATTTTTATGCCAAGTTCAAAACACATTAGCACTTAAATGGATGGTGTATTACATCTGCTTCCCTTGAAAACACACAAACATCTTAAACAGACAGTATCGACATTTCATTGTATTACACCTTCATGTTTAAATACGGAAATCATCCTTAAAATTATGGAAGGGGGAAGACATTGAAAAGTCCTGTAAACTCTAAGTTGGAGAACATATTTTCAACTTATAAAAACTTCATTCACCTGATCTTTAAAACAAGATGGAATATTTCTATAGATTAAATCTTCTTTATATTGTGCCCCTAATTATTCAGATATAACAGATTTGTTGAATCTTTTTAAGTGGATGATGATGACACAGAGATTTTTCATTAACCTACTCCTTTTCCCTATCATTATTGTGTATTATTAATCATATCTGCTCACAGTATACATTAAGAGTATGAATTATATTCATAAAATTTGATCATAGAGTTTCTTCTGAAATAGAAATAAGATCAAGATTCTATTCTCACACTCAATTCTTCACATACTGAATTTTATTAAATTCATATTTTATATGAAACTTCATCTGTAACCTGATAAGTGAGTGCAAAGTTTCCTATTGTTTAGAAAGCGATTGAGTCTTGCTCATGGCCTGGGCCTATGCAATCTCTCAAAACTTAGTACCTGGGACTTTTCTTATTTCAAACACATTGAACATTTCTGCCATACTAGCTTCCTTGATGGTTCCTCAAACATAACAGGTATATTTCAGTCTTGGGGCCTTTGCCCTTCATGATTTTTTTTGGTTTTCCCTTAAAGCTATATAGTTCCTTAATTCCCTCTTTTTTTAAATATTTATTTATGAATATAAATAAATATTACTGGGTTACAGGCTAGAGGTGTGGGGGTGAGAGGACTCGCCAGAGACATAGTGGAGAGCATAACAGGCAGGTGTGCTGAAACACACTGCCAAGGGGAGCAAAAGGTGAGACAGAAGTCTGCCACGCCATGTGGGTCACCTCCCTATCTGGGGATCAAAATTATGCTGCAGTAGCTGAGGACAGTTTCATAGTGCTGTGCTTTAACCCTTTGTGCCACCCAGGAGAACTCCATTCTCTCTCCTTAAGTGGAATTTTGTCCACAAGAAATTTTCTAACCAATCTCTTGCCCCATCCTCAAAATCATTCACTCTTTTTGCTCTTCTTGATTATTCTTATAAATACTTGTTAGTATTTGATATTTTAGTATATATTTGTTTCCCTGTGCATGTATGTTCTCTGCATTTGATTGTAAGCTTAAGAAAGGGAGACCATTGTTTGGTTCATCATCCTATCCACAACTGTGAACATTTCACATTGTAGATACACAAAAATATTTGGTGAATGAAATGGGTGATTATAAATATAATGGAATATCTTCTATCTTACATAAGACAATGCAATGCCAGATACATTTAAACTATGCAAATTCATTTAAATGCACAGGAATTATCCTGTATCACTCCTCACACTAAACCTATTCTATAAAAAGGAACAAAGTCATGTACAGATAAGTAAATCTAATTTTTTGAGTAATCATCTAATTGAGTTGAAAACTGTTTTTCTTTTCAATATTAAGTGTGAAACAGTTTTAGAATCAAGCTGAATGCTTTTTCACAATCTCAAAAATAAAAACCATTAAACACAAAAATACAATGGACAGTATCAGAACATGATCATTCAAAATTTTTATACAAGGATGCAAAAGATACTTAAGATTTCAGTCAATATATTTTGACCATGCTGAAAGTATGTATCTTAACCTTAACTTTTATAATGAATTATTTCGTCTGCCATTCGCTGATTTTATTGTCCATGTTCTAAAGATCTTATTTTAGCTGCTAAACTCCAGCCTTAAGGTCTGACTGAAAGCCCACTGGTTTCTACTGTCTTTTAAAAATTCTAGAGTCTAAAAAAATATCACTGTGCTATCATGGTAGTTATTTCATATGAAAGAAAACTATGATTCCTATGAGAATGATGAAAAGACACATTCAAAGAAATGTTTATAAATGTGGATGATACTCAAAAGGAAGATGATATATGTGATGGATTACCAATCCCTGGAGAGCACTTCTTTTATGGTTTATATTTTTTTCCCCAATCCCAGTAAGCTAGAGATGATCAATCAACTGTTTCTAGTGACTTGTAACCAAGGGCAAGCTTGGGAAGAAGGGCTGATCAAGGTTACAGGTGTAGACTTTGACCATGAAAGAAAGGAACTAATTGGTCCCAGTGGGAATTGAACCTTCAACCTCAGACTCATTAACTCCACAAGAAAGCAAACTCTAAGCAGACCAAAATTTGCCAAACAATTTTCTTCAAAAATGTGATTTTTGGCTAGCACTAAAGTTTAAGAACAAAAATTAAAATAGTCTGTTTTATTAGTTGATTATTCAAGGACATATGAGATTGCGATATGGAAAAAAGTCTAGGAGGTTTTTTTTTAAAATAAATGTTTGGCTTTTAAAAGCTATTTCTAAAACTTCATTGCTAAAAGTCAAAATGGTCAGGGATTCTAAAATTATGATGTATTTACTTAAATTGTCAAGTACAAATCAAAATAAGTATTAATCATGTTAATAATGAAGGGACTTCAATTTCAAAAGGCCTATTATGAATAGAAAGACATACTGAATTTTTCCAGAATTTAAAACATTTGACTTCCATCCAAGTCTTAGAACTTCAAATTAAAGTGTTATGTAAATTGGGGGACACAGTTTTATCCTTTGTGGATTTTCATTTTTACAATTTTACTCTCCAAGGTTATTTTCTCCTTATTTATTCACCTGTTGAACTCAGCTTCTTCCTATTCTCTGTTCTCAACTGGTCTTTATATAAGCAACTATCCCCACTTACAGGAGGATGTTTACATTTTAGGCTCTCAAATCCAGTTTCTTTTCTCAGCCATTCATAACTTAGCATGCTGAGAAATGCTCATAGTAGCTTGTCTAAGCTTTTCTTATCACTCAGAAGATCTCAGATTTTTGGTTTTTGTCTTTTTATTGTTGTTTTTTAAAGATTATTTATTTATGCATACAGAACTGGGGTACAGAGGTGCAGGGGGTAAGAGGATTCACCAGAGACAGAGTGGGGAGCAGAAGAAAATGCGGATTGATGCAGTACACTGCTGACAGAAGCAGTGGAAGAGACAAGAGAGGTCTGCTGTGCCATGTGAGTCACCTCCCTGCCCAAGGATTGAACTCATGCAGAAGCAGCTGAGGCTAGCTTCATAGTACTGTGTTTTATCCTGTTGTACCACCAAGAAGAGCCAGTTTTGTTTTGTTTTCAATTAGAAAGTTCAGCTTTGTATTTATGGCCAGACATTTTCTTTTCTTCCTTTCCTCCCATAACAAACCGCTGATGATTCTGAATTTTCTATTCACTGGGTTCAAAACTTCTCTTATAATCTCTATTTATCCACATTTTTCTCAATGCAGGGTCTAATCCCTCCAAAAATAGAGTCAATTCAAGTCTATACTGCTGCTGCCTGCAAATATTGTGCCTAAGAGCCTGTCATTTAATAGTGAAATAGGATCAAGCCACTCGTAAGCAAGATTTTATTTTTCCCTATTTAAAATACACAGGCTGTTTCTGTCTCTTCAGGGGGTTCTTCTCCTAAGATTAACGTCTTCATTTATTCATTAAAGGAAAACATAGGTAAAATATTATAAATATTTTGAAAAATATGACAAAGTCTCTACACTTCAATTTTGCATCTTTTTCAAGTCTATGATTTAAACAAAATATTACTTTCAGATAAAGAAGATAATTCAAATTAATTTTCATCTGCTATTAGAGTATTCCTAAACCTGTCAGCATTCATGATAGTGTTTTATAAAATACACTGAGGGATATTTGTCTAAAATATCTTCAACAAAGACCATCCATTCACCTCTTATAAATTTAGTCATATATTAGTAACGTACACATTTCAGCTTTGTTAAGGTTCCAATTTATAGACAAGCAATATTCTGCTTTACTTTCAATAAAATTCTAGTAGCCAACTATAAGTAAATATTTCTTTGCCACTTAGCATATTTTAATGTTTATGAGAGACTAAATCTGGTGAAAGAGTAGCACACATGATGGGTCATGTTCTAAAATTAAAAAAGCAGATGAGATGACAACACTTTTTTAATTGTTTCGCATAGTAAACTGGGGTGTAGGCCAGAGATGAGGAGGTGAGAGGATTCACCAGAGACAGTGAGGCGCAGAACAAGTGAAGCCACTGAAAACACTGCTAAGGGGAGCAGTGAGGGAGACAGGAGAGGTCTGCTATGCCATGTGGGTCAGCTTCTTAGCTGGGAATTGAACTCAGGCCACAGCTGTAATAGCGCTGGATTTAACCCCTTGGGCAACAGAGAGGTCCGCCTTAGCTCTACATATTTTCTTTGTAGTCTTATTTTTTTTTTTTACTCTTCCATATAGATGTTCTCTTTATTGTTATTTATTTATTTATTTATTTTGCTGTTCTTTTTTACTATTATATATATTTATCACAGTGTAATCTCCATGGGCTTTCCACCACCAAGTCACCCATGTGCCATCACCGTAGTCCAGTATACTCTTCCCATCCCAGTTCTGATCCCATTCCCATTTCTACCCCTATAAAATGTCTCTGGTTTAGTTGTTCATTTTTATTCATTTACATTTGTTTCTCTCACTCTTCCCCCACCCCCACCTCCCCCCACTGATCCCTTATGCTCCTGCTAGTAGTGAAACCATCTGGCATTTTTCCTTTTCTTTCTGGCTTATTTCACTAAGCATGAGCTTAGTGAAATAAGCTTATTATTGAGCTTATTATGGAGCTTATTTCACTAAGCTCCATCCATGTTGCTGCAAAAGGCATGCATTTATCTTTTTTGGTTG
Organism: Condylura cristata; assembly: GCF_000260355.1. Classification (NCBI taxonomy): domain Eukaryota; kingdom Metazoa; phylum Chordata; class Mammalia; order Eulipotyphla; family Talpidae; genus Condylura; species Condylura cristata. The sequence continues at coordinate 22,458,073 of NW_004567110.1, forward strand.
CTGAGTAATATTCCATTGGGCATATGTGCCAAATCTTTTAAATCCAGTCATCTACTTTTGGGCATTTGAGTTGATTCTATGGCTTTCCTATTGTAAATAGAACAGCAATAAACATGGGGGCACAAGTGTCTTTTTGAATCAGTGCTCTTGTGTCTTTTGGGTAGATACCTAGGAGTGGGATTGCTGGGTCATACAGAAGCTCTAGTTTTAGCCTTTTGAGAAACTTCCGAACAGCTTTCCTTAGTGATTGTAACAGCTTGCATTCCCACCAGCTTTCTGTATCTTAATGTCTGTACTCCAAGTAGCTACAACCAAATAGAGCCCCATGAGGTACTCTGGATGACACAGTACCTTGTGATCCAGTAATATTAGAAAAACTTTCCTCATATTAAAAGTATTTACAGTAGTAAAAAAGGGAATACCTGAAGGTACAGTCTAATGGATGAAATAACACAATTGCCTTACAGTATCACCCAGTCTTCACAGGTGATGACATCACTCATTCGTCAAATGGAGAGGTGGTCTCAGAAATTACCCAGTGAAAGTAGAAGACAGCAAAACATCACACATGGTTTTGATACATTTTTGCAAACATATGTAAATAGATGTAGGAAAGGATGATCATTTTTCTTATTTTATATTAATTTATATATCTATTTACATTATTATTCATTTTAAAAAGTTTACTGCCCCGCTCCTCCACTTTGCCCACCCATCATCACCATAGCCCTCACCATCTTCCGATCTTCCCTCTCTCCTTCCGATCCCTCTCTGACCCCCAGCCCTGTAGGCTATCTCTGGCTTATAAATGTCTGTTTGTTTTTGCTTTGTTGTGTTGTGTTTCAGATTGTAAAAATGATACATTTTTCTTCCTTCCCCCTATGTCTTCTTTGGTTCTCTTATATTCCTCCTAAAAGTATCCCTTAGCATTTTAATCAGATTTTCTGTCAATGGTAGGATTTAGATAATTTTTTATTTCTGTTGTATAATTTTCTGTCATGCTTGACTCTGTAATTGATTCCTTATTTTCAGGCATAAAGTTTAGATATGTTTATATTTCTAAAAAAAAAAAAAAGCTACTTCTCTTTAAAAAAAAAAAATACCCATTTTATTCCTCTTCAACACCTGGAGACATAGCATTTAGAGCACTTACCACATGCCAGCAGAGGTACCTGATTACTTATCAGACTTCTAGCTAAAATCTGAGCCCTACTTATAGCAGTTTTCATCAATGCTGCATCCCTGGGTTTAATACAGGGCGTGGTGCATTACAGGTGCTCAACAGATTTTAACTGGTCACTTTCACCCAATATCTTCTTTCTCCCAAACCTGGCTGTAGTGTAAATATCTGTATCTCTGCCAAGTACCACATGATCTTTAAGATACTGTAGGATATCTATACTGGAGGACATTCATATGTCAATTTGGAGGCAAGCTGTTTTAACTTTCCATGCCTGACTTTCCCACTTTTGGAAATGCAAGTAATAATACTATATTCCTACTATGGTTGTTGCAAGGGGCATTGTTGATGGTCGCAGTGTCAATCAAGGTGGCTGGAACATCGCAGTATTGAATTTGCCTGCATTTTGTAGAGAGTGTATGTTCCAGAATACTACATATGTGCATACACATACTGATGTGTTATATATAAAAGCTTTAAAAGGAAGGATATTGATGATGACTATCAGGGAAGGAAGCACTGAAAGTCCTTTCAAGGATCCCTTATCATCATAGCATTTTGCTCTTTGCGCTATAGATAGAGGACTCTTAATAACTTTTTGTGTCTCCTCTTGCCGCTTGCTAATTATCTCTGCTGCTAGCGATAATCTTTTCCTTGGCACAAAGCCAGGAACCTGTCATCTACTCATGGATGTCTACAATTGATTCTGTACATCATTGAGTATATCAACCAGTATCTACTCAATCATTATCTCCCCCTGGTAATTATTTACTAAACGGAAAGATTCATGAAACATCTGCTTTATATCACAGTACAACTATTACAGTCAATCCCCACTGTTCCCCTTAAGCAACTGACACAGCAATGTTTCTTAGAAACAGAGATATTTTCAAAATGGTATTTTTTTTTCTTTGAGATTCTGTGCAACAGCTCATGCATTTTCACAAGTGTCATACACTCAACTTCAGAGCAAGAATGTTTCTTAATATGTTAATATGTAATACAGAGTATTTAAAAGATGGCAGTACAGCTTGGAACATGTATTTTCTGCATTCTTAAATTGCAACTGGGGATCACAATTAGGCACATCTCCTCCCATGAAATCTAGGAGTTGCATTTTAAAACCAACAAATGGGTTTGTCACATGCGCACAATATCATGGTAGGCAGACCAAACTGTTCACAGATGAAAGGAAGCTTTGACTATAAACTCGGTTAGAACATAAGTGAGAAAGCCAAGGAGAGGGGAACCTGGCAGGAGTGGAAATCACGAGAATCATACCAACACTGTTGCTGTTACTGTAACTTCTGGCCACAAAGAAGCTTCCGTGAGCAACAGATGGGGGTGTCTGGCAGTTAATAGCCTTATTGACAGGTATATCCTGCCAGCTGTACCCTATTCTGATTTCCGTGAGCACTGGGGTCACATAATTTCCCTTGTTAGGATCAACATGTAGTTTGTCAGGCAAAATCAAGCATCCCATGTAATTAAATGTAATAAATTACATACAGCTTGTTAATAATCCATAGCCCAATTTATTTTCTAAAGTCACTATTTTCATGTTTTAGTTTCTGGATTTCAAAACAGAATCATACCCAATACTGTAATAACTTCACTAAATTAATGTAGCTCTGGGCAAATTGATGAATTAATAACACATCTCTCTATTGATAGAAAATTACTGAATAGAGAATGAGGAATTACTGCATGTAACTATTCAAGTATTTACATGACAATGTTTCCCCAATTATAGGTTAGAGATACTAGGAAACAGAAGAATTATAAGTTTGTACAAAAAGTTAACAATTCCTAAACGCTGTACAAGAGAAATCAGTGATTTCTTTTGCATATTGTAGACTTCCTTTTACCAGTATTTGGACAGCTCAGTGCTAAGAGGGAGAATGGAAATGCCAAATTCCACGCAGTAATATGTGGGTGACACCAGTTGAACAATGTTAAGGGCTTCCTATCTGGAAAAACAACATGGAACATTTATTCCAGGACTTTGTTGAATGAAAATATCTAAGAATTATTTCTATAAAATGTGAATGTTTGACATGGAAAGAAGAGAACACAATTTAAATTTTCTTTTGGAATGAAAATATAAATTTACTATTGTATTACCTGCTTTGCATCTTTTCTCACACTTATACAGCCTGAGTTTATACTAAATTCTAGGTATTGTGCAGGACAATTAGGCTACACAAAATACACTCTCTTTGTGGAGTCAGCTGTGTTTCAATGGACTTGGAGCAAATCATTACATCAAAGCAGCGTTAACAGAAGTGCACACCAAGGACAGACCACAGTTCAACCATGTCCTGACTCTTGAGCTATGACAACCATATACCTTAAGATATGATAATCAAATATGTGTTTTAATCTCCTACTCCCTCTTTCTCCTTGTTACTTGTCTTCCCTGCCCCCACTTTCTCTCCCCCCTCCTCTTCCTCTTTGCCTCCTATCCTCATCTTTCTCCTTTTCTGTTTCTCTTCCTTTCTTCCCTCTCTTCCTCTTCCTTCCTTTTTTCTTCCTGCTAAGAAGCATGCTGCTACCCAGTATGTTTGAGGATTTAAATCCTAAAAGCATATTTCTCAGAGGAAAATTTCTTCAAATAAATGTAGCAATAACTCCCATGGATATGAAGTGTTCACAAGCTCAAAAAAAAACTTGCCCTTTATCTTAAAGATGATTTCATTCTAATAATAATCTAAAACATATAAACACATTTTGCAATAATAGTTCACAATTTAAATACATTTTCATTTAGTATTGCTCTTCATTGATATAGAAATGTTGCTAATTATTTGCAAGAAAAAATATCTTCATATTTTTATTGAAATCACAAACAGCTTTTATACATGAACTAGAAGTCAAATTATTCAGAATGTCAGCCCTTTAAAGATATGAGTTTATGAAGCAGTGTTCATCATATTTGAGTTCCATTTGGGCTAAACTTGGGTAGATCTATTAAAATACAAAATCTAAAGAAAAGCACTGATGAGAAATATCTATCTCACATTTAGAATCATCCTTATATCCCATAGTAATATTGCTGAAGCTAAAAGTAGCAATCAACATTAAAAAAATATTTTGTCTCTCCTCTTCTTTCCTCCAGGTCACGCTAGAAGAAAGGCATTGGGTGTTACTGGGACATAGCAAGAGACATATACCTTGGGAAGTGTTCCCAAATGCCTAGTACTGAACATCTAGGTGGCTTTCCTCACCCTAACACTAGGCAATAATGTCTGGAAAATAAATTTATATTTCTCTCCCTGATTCAATTCCACCGTATAACTTTCTAACAAAATAGTGCTTCATAATATACATGTACTTGTATTTAAAATTAAGTACTTGTATTTAAAATTAAGAAATATTCACTTACCATGATAAATTTGTAACAGACATTGTAGCGATTTGTGGAGAAGTCTTCTCTTGGTTTCACTACAGGTTATGAGTAGATCAAGTAGCCAAGAACACTAGGGATTTTAGCTCTGCTTTCAGGATGATGCAAAAGCCACTTAGTTACCCACAGTTTGATGAGACCTTAAAGAAAAGAACAAAGTGATATCTACAGTAAGTGGTCTACATGGCTTTTCACCAATTTATTTCATCTAGGTCAATAGTTTTTGTCATGGTATAAGATACAACAGAAAATATGAATTGATTTCTTAAAATGACTTGTTGTAAAACAGTGATAAAAGTAAATCAACACTATGATGCCTTAACATTAAAAGAAATTCAAGGTTAATAAAATGTTCATTCCCTAAAGTAGAAAACACAAAGAAAAAATAGAATGTGCTTTTTTCTTAGAGACAAACATTTATGCTCTCTAAGTTCTATACAGTGTCAAAATGATCAAAGATACTGCTAACCCATTGCTATCATTACAAAGCCTTAATCAAGATGTTCCCTACTATATCTGAGCAGTAATAATACTGGAGATGCTTCAGAAATTAAAAATAGAAGTTTCAGGCCTTCCCTGGATGGGTTCAATAGATTAAAGCGCAGCACTGCAAAGCCATCAGTAGCTGCTTTGGCACCAGTACCATCCCCGGCCAGGGAGGTGACCCACATGGTACAGCAGATCTCTCCTGCCTCACCGCACTAGTCCCTTCTGCAGTGTATTTTACTGGGTCTGCCTGTTCTGCTCACCACTCTGTCTCTGGTGAATCTCTCACTGCTCCCACACCCCAAACTTCCATGTTTATTGCAGCATTATTGATAATAGTCAAGAACATCATAATTGTTCACCAACTGACAAAAGACAAAGAAGATGTGGTATATGTTCATAATGGAATACTATTCAGCTACGTGTGCACATACATGATTAAATCCTACCATTTGCGGCAATATGCATAGATCTAGAGGGAATTATGCTTAGTGAAATAAGTCAAACAGAGAACGACAAACACCATGTTATTTCATTTATACCTAGCATACAAAGAAAACAGAGAAACTAAATAAAGTGAAAATAAACTTTGGGCTAGAAGACCAACTAGTAGTTGCCAGAAAGTAAATGGAGTGGGGTGGAGCAGATAAATCAGGAAAAAGGGGACAATGATATGGTGGAGAATAGAGTTGCATTTTTAGCTAAGACTCTAATGTGGTGTATATACTTGCTGATTCTCAACAATGAACAACTAAAATTTATGTATTAAATGCATGCTACTTCAATTTAAAAAATGTAAAAAAAAAAAGTCCTTGTGCCTTATGTTTCAAAAAGAGTTCATTCTTTCTCCCGTACTACAATGGTCCTGAAATAAGAATCCTTTGTCTGTTGTACTCTGGTGTAATTTTTCTCCCCTTAAAGTTTAGAGAAACTTCCAGATTCTGGCAATAATGCATAAAGTGCTATATTTTCCTCAATGTCCTAAACTTGCAATAACTTCCAACATGGATTTTGATAACCATATGTTAAATATAAATGAGTAAAAATGAAAGAGAATTTCATTTTTCTGATTTCAGACCTAGATATTAATAAATGAGCATCTGAACACAAAAATTCACAGTGATCATTCATCGTGAATATAATAATCGTTCCTAACACTTCTATTTGTACTTTATAACTGTGTCATTTTCTCAAGGACATGTACCCATCAGGCACTCAATAAATATGACTGAATTAAATAACACAGTCTACTTTTTGGATGTGAAGCTTAGTAAAGGCTCCGGTGGTAATGGATTTATCATTTCATTCAATTTTTTTTTCTAGGCATCTTTACGTATAATGATATTTTTGTGATTGTATTGTCTCTTTACTGAAGTCACACTGGTTATATATATATGTATATAAATATATATTTATACTATATAAACTGTATATAATTCAGCGGCACAGGTTCACAAGTCTTCAGATATATGTTGCCATAGCCCACCCACCACCAAGATACCCAGGTCTTCCACCAGAGCCCATTAAGTCCATCCACGTTTTGTTCTTTATCCTCCTCCACCCCCTCTGGTAAGCTTAATTTTACAGTCAGATTTCTAGCATTTGTTTTGGTTTAGTTTAGCCTTTCCTTGTTTTTTGTTCTTCTATACTCCAGATCTGAGCAAAATCAGCTGATAGTTGTCTTTCTCCTTCTGACTTATTTTGCTTAACATTCAGTGCCATTTAAATGATTCGCTGCTTATCAATACAATCTTTCCACAGAAAACATCTTTAGGATGTTCAGGCAAATTTAATTTTTCTGTTCCCTTTGATGATTCACAATTTTAATACAAGCTTCTAGTATCAGTCTCCACATTTGTGTATGAATTCATAGCTTTCAGCCAAAATTCTAACATTATTAAGAGCGGCCATCTGTCCCTTTCTCACAAGGGAAACTTTTCAAACTACATTAAGCGATATGACTTTCCTTCAATGCCCAGCCAACACTGTAAATTATAAACATTGATACAACTGTTCTCTTAGGTCCTTCTATTAGCACACTGTTAAGAACAAAAACTCATCATCTGACAAAACATGTAAATATGTAATTTAAAAAGTGAATTGTCCTTGAACACAACAGAGGATTATTCAGTTAATACTTTACCAAAATAATTCTCCTAATAATTTTATTCATGAATAAGCTCTTGCCTTCCAATGCAGCTAAAAGGAATACTACATTCTAGTACATTATTTACTCGTAAACCTTTTGCTATGTGGTGTCTCATCACCAGTGCCATGAACACATAGATGTTCCTGTATCTGTCAGCATTCCCTAAACATCAGTTTAAGTAATGTGTCACATAATACATGTATTATATATTCTATACATAAGACAACAAACCTATGACAAGTTACTTGGAAGAAGAATGAAAAGGTTTAAGGTTTTGCCTGGAAAGGGGGAGGAGCTGAGGGGTGAGAACAATGTGGAGAGGGTACACCAGTGTCCAGTGGCGGACTTGGGGGGGGGGGGCTTTGGTGGTGGGTGCACTATGGCAACACAATTGAAGGGGAGAGGGATCTTATATGCCAAATATAAGAAACAATGTAAACCAATGTTACCCCCATAAAAATAAATTTAAAAATCACCTTAGTAAAAATATTAAAGAATTTGACTATAAGGAATATTGAGTATAAATAAGGGAATCACATGTCCTTGTCTAGAGAAAAGAAAGTTTATAACCCAAAGGTGATTTGACATATTTACCAAAATGTATTATTATAAACTAAACATTACAGGATCATTTCAAACTTGGTGAGATTCATGGTATCTCTTTTTTAAGTAATGTGATAAGTACACATATATGCTAATGTCACCAAACATTTTAAGATATAAGACATAAAGGGAAGAATAAAATGCATTCAGTATGCAAAGAACACTTTTTTCACTAAAGATTCAAAATAAATGTTAGCAAGTGATTTATCAAGGAAATAGAATTTTACTGGATGCCTTATTATCACATCATGAGTCAAATCCTTTCTCTTTCTTTCCCTATAAACTACTATCAATAATTCCGAGCCTAAATTCTCTACTCAGGTTGAACTTGCTTGCTTACAATGCTCATTCCTGAAACAGGATGATACAAAGTTCTAAACGTTCTCTGTGACCTGTAGTTTTCTTTCCCCTCTAATCTCTTGTATCCAAACTCTTCCAGGCTCAATACAAACCTCTGCAAGGTCCAGTGAATTCTTTCTTTATAGCCCCACATTTCTCTGCTCTGCCTTTTATTCTGAATGAACTTACCTCTACCATATCAATTAAAATATACCAAATAGCAAAATGTATACTAATTTTTTCATGTTTTTTTTTTAATTTTAGAAACTTATTTAGAAGAACTGTAAGTCTGCAAGGTTCAGGAATTTGTCTTTTATGTCCAAATTACTGAATGAATACTTGGAAGGTGTTAATAAGCTAGAGGATAAAATGCAGTAACTAAGCAGCAATGTGACTTGCAAAATAACAGTTCAGAAATTAACTATTTTTTATAATATCCTCATAACATTATGTATTTTAAGAACCCCCAAACTTGGAAAAATGTAAGTGAATCATTTAGAAAAATTTTATTTTTATTATGAAAATTCTGATTATGTGTGTGTGTGTGTAGATAGATAGCTATAAACCCTCAATGAATCCTAAAATAAACAAGGAAACTAAACTAAGAATTTGCCTTTTCCTTTATTTCACTTCTCTAGAGTTAAGATTTTAAAAAGAGAAAGTTCTATTTTAAGTTTTTACAGTTTATGTTACCTTGTTAATAATTTTTTAAATAAAAAATTTGAGCAAAAACAAAAGAATATACAAAAAGAAAAAGTTTCTTAAAGAAATAGTCCATAGCTCTCTATACCAAATTCATCTCTCTCTAACTATAAATGTGCCTGTTTTTCACAAATGGCAACCTTTTATATACACTTTTCTGTACCTAGCTATATAGCCACACTCAATACTCCCTAATAAATTAACATACAGAAATGTGTCATAGCTTTTAAAAGTTGTGAATTGGCCCTCCCTGGTGGTGCAGCGGGTTAAAGCACTGCACTAAGAAGCTTAAGCCAACTCCTCATGAGTTCGATTCCCGCCTGCCCCGGAGGAGATCCACATGGCATGGCAGACCTCTCCTGACCCGCCCGCTGCTCCCCTCAGCAGTGTACTTTGTCGATCTGCCTGTTCTGCTCCGCACTCTGTTCCTGGTGAATCCTCTCACCCTCTGCATCTCTGGCCTGTACCCCAGTTCTGTATGGATAAATAAATAAATCTTTAAAAAAAAAAAAAAAGTTGTGAAGCATTTAGAGCCCTCCCTGGTGGCACAACAGCTTAAAGCACAGCACTATGAAGCTATTTACAGCCCCTGCGGCATGAATTCTATCCCCAGCCAGGGAGGTGACCCACAAGGCTAGGAAGACCTCTCCTGCTGCCTGCTGCTCCCCTCAACAGTGTACGTTGGTCTGTTCTGTTCCCCACTCTGTCTCTGATGAATCTTATCTCCCACACCTCTGGCCTGTACCCTAGTTCTTGTATGCATAAATAAATAAATCTAAAAAAAAAAGTTAATAAAGAATTTAATTGAAAGATTGACTCCATTTTATTAGCCAACCCCAGAGTCAACCCCCTCCCCACCACTGAAGAAGATTTAGGCTGCAACTTATATTTTTTCAATTATAAACAATGCCAATGTTTATGTTGATGTGTGATATAATGTAGAAGGCATGTTTGTGCATAAATACCTGAAGCAAAAATTCTGGATTAAATCTATACAGATTTTTTAATTCTGAAAAATACTGTCAAAAAATCTTCCACAAAAGTTATATCAATTCACATTCCTACCTTAATTATTCTGACATTACTGTTCATAGAGTATCAGTATATCTGGTGTTTTTACAAAGTACATCCAGAAGTGTACTTACTGTCCAATCCAGAAATACTATTCACATACTGAATTAATCACTAAGCCTAGTTTGATTCTGCCTCTGGGATATCTTGGGAATGTGTTACCTTTCTCTTTCCCACTACCTCTGTACATTTTCTTCTGATGCCTGAATAATAACAATGACCTTCTAACTAGGCCTCCTTTGATCCAAATCATTCTTCTACAGCACACTGAAGGCTGAGTGGTTTTGTAGAATGCAATAATTTTCTACATAGCAGTTGTACAATACAGAAGCAAGGACAATGACATCAGACAGACCTGGGTGTTATTTCCAACTTGCTTCTTGGTAACTGTGCGGAGGGAAATAAAGTGCATTTCCTTGACATATTTATTTTAAGATAGAAATATTAGTAGTACTATAATATAAGATCATGGGAAGAATTTTTTTAAAAAATAAAGCATAAAAGGACTTAATCATGTTTGGCATATATTAAGAGTTCAAAAAATGATAACAACAAAGATGAGGAGAAGAGGAGGGAGAAGAAAAATGAAAAGGAGACTTTTTTTTTCACAAATGGTAACCTTTTATATTTATTATATACATTTATATAATAAATGTCTGCCTTGATACTGTTTTGTTTTTCTATTTTGTCCCCAAGGAAAGGCCCTAGTAATTGATATAGTTAAAAAGATTGAAGGTGATCTGATACCTATTTCCTTCCGCCTTCCACTCTGACTGAAGCCCTGACCACCCTTCTCCAATTGCCCATGATATTACAGCTAAAATAATTTGCATTTTTCCCAATAGTTGCCCTTTTGTTTCAGGTCTTTTGCATGCATGCTAGTCTCATTGTAAGCTGCCCATATCCACTGCCTTTCCCCCTCTGCTTAGCTGAATTCTAAAACACTCTTAACACACCAAAGCAGTGTTTCAACCAAAAGCTCTCCTATGTTCTCTCCTAGTGAGATGTCTCACAAGACAACTTCCAGAAACACTGTTTTTTAATCCTTTGATTCTGGGTTGCATTTTACTCTACACAGTAAATTCCTGGGGATTCCCTGGTGGCCTAGGGTTTAAGTCTCAGTGCTATCACTACTATGGCCTGAGTTGGATCCCAACCAGAGAACTCACTCACATGGCACAGCAGAACTCACCTGACCTGTCCACTGATCCCCTCAACAGTGTATTTCAGTAGATCTTCCTGGTCTTTTCCCCACCCTGGTGAACTGTGTACTGCTGGCCTACACCCCAGCTCTTCTACACAAAAATAAAGTGTCAAAAAAAAAAATCCTGGAGGACAAACACCTAAACCCAAGTTCAAGCATAGCACCTGAGACAGAGAAGTATTCAATAAACATTTGCTGGAAAAATAAAAGAAGGAATGTCAGAAATAAAGAAAATAAAGAAATATAAAATAATATGGAACCACCTAACCATTACTTTCTTAACTTTAAAATATTAAGTATATATAAATGATATATATAAACTTATATAAAGATAGATCTTCAACTTTGGGGCATATATAGGTTTCAGACTTCTAAAATGTCACTACTTTAAAACCAAATTCTTATATTTGCTTGACACTTGTACATTAATCATGGAATATTAAATATGGAAATTTGGGTATAAGTCATTCCATTTTTGAAATCCTTTTGGCTTCTCAATTTTATCCAGAGTATGATTTATTAGTACACGATGTTAATCAACAGCTTTTTGTTTAGATATGCAAAGTGTGGTCAAACAGTCCTCATCTTCAAGCTCTGACATGAGTCTCTGTAACAACTGGATGACTAAGGTCAGCTCAGACATATATTAAACAGCACATGTACTTTCCAAATTGTTCTCACTCCCTATTGATACCCATGCTGAAAATAATAATTTTTGCAGAGGGCTGAGAAATCCCACGCATTAAAACCTCAGGGAGCACAGATGGCAATCTTGACATCAGCTAACACAAAGCTTTGTGTGTCCTTTCACTGCAATGCAGCTGTCATTTTCCTTTGTACTAGTTATTTCATGTATTTTATTAGTATTCAATTATGTCCATAAGAAGTCTTTAGAGCATAAATAGCACAGAGACTGGACTACATGTATGATTATCTTGAAACACCCATTTCACAAATACACCTATGTTCAAATTACAGTAAATATTTACATAGCCAGAGAAATATTGAGCTGGGATTTTAGAGTAATTAGTAATTTCTAAATAAACTATCACACTAAACTAAGATGATCTACAGTCTAGGGTTATTTTCTTCAGAATAGATGACTATCATCTGGCCTTATACCATTCCGAGAAAAGTTAACTTTATTCTTAATACAAATTACACAAATATCCTTTCGAGCTATGCTTTTGCCACTCATAAACTTTGGTGTCACATTCATCTTCGTCTGCCTTTTCCTGATTCTCCTCTTCTTTGAACAAATGTCCATTGTCTCAGCTCTAATTTTCTCTTTTCCATTTCTCTTATTTCTTCCCTTCATTGACAAACTCCTCAAAATATTATCCTTCATCACTGACTTTTCCTTTTTCACCACGCATTTTTATTCTCTGATTTCCACTTCAATAGTCTTTACACCAGTTAAATGAGCAATATTCAACCTCTGATTATAACCTCTGGCAGAACTCACTCTATGTCCATTTGTTCTGAATATTCCTTCTTTTGATGTCCAGGATGCTGAAATCCCAGACTCTCCTTACCCTTCGTGTTCTTCATTGAGTCATCATCATTCTTCCATTTCCTTTACGTCGACATTCTTCAAAGTTCTGTCTGATGTGACTTTCCTGTAGATAATACACAAATTCCTGTCTACAGGTACTCTTTTTTCTGCCTTTCAGAATCGCCTTCCTAATTACTTATTACGCATTTTCCATATCTTATTCTTGTTGTTTTTATTGCTCAATAGTATTTTTAAGTCATTCCTTGCTCAAGCTTTTATTACCTTGTGCTTGACAAATCATTTTTCATTCATTAAAACAGTTAAAAATAAGTCAATAAATAAAATAGAACATGATTTAAGTTCCTAAAAACTTAATTGTAAAAAGAGTAAAAAGGGGGTGTTACGACAGTTTAAAACTTTAGTGTTTGATGGGGAACATGTCATGGGAAAACAGTCCAAACATCCCCCCCCAAGCACTAGTCTTCTCTGGCTTACAGTCTGCACATCACGGGCTACAAACTGTTACACTGGCTTTGAATTTGTCTCTAATCTCCAATTCATATCAAAAAACTAACTTGATTAAGGAAAGCAATGAAATTATATATGCAAAATCCTGTTTAAAAATCTCTAAGTAATCACCACCACCTAAATATTACACTTGGGACCCTTTCCAATATGGTTTATCCTATAATTTTTTGACTTGCCTTCACTCATTTGCATTACTATAGCTCAGCAAATATCTTCCCACCCTTTACTGAAGGCCTTGTGTAATGCTCTGCACATTGGAACTTGTCAAATATTTTAAATTGTTTTACTTTAAAACAATTCAGGTTCAGCTCAAAACTCAAAATTTTCAGATGCATTTTTTAAAAGATTGATTTATTTATGTATACATGAGCTGGGGTGTAGGCCAGAGGTGTGGAACAGGGAGGGGTGGTGAAAGGATTCCCCAGAGTCAGAATGGGAGCAGAACAGGCAGACCTACTGAAATACACAGCTGAGGGGAGCAGCTGGCAAGACAGGAGGTCTACTGCACCATGTGGGTCAGCTCCCTGGCTGGGGATCCAACTTGTGCTGCAGTGGCTGCGGACAGCTTCATTGTGCTGAGAGTCAAACCCTTGCACCACCAGGGCGGCCCTTCAGATGCATTTTATTATAGTCAAGGGTACCACTAAATATGCTCTCTAAAAATTATAGTACAATAAACTTAGTGCTTTAGAGTTTACTATAAATTTTGATGCATCACTGAAGGTTCAATCTGATGTGAATTTACCAATAGAAAAAGTCATCAAAACTCATTTATATAAAGCAGATTTATGTTTTAAAACAATAATGTTTTACATGAAAATAAAATATCTTTGATTTAATGAATCTTCTGAGGTCTCAGTACAAAAGCATTTTAATGTTCATAATTAATTTGGGAGAAGTGGGGAAACTAGCCTGTGAACACAGTGTACATCACTCACCTCCAGTAAAGGTGAGCATTGTATGTTAAGGATGTATATGGGTGAGGTGGCTGTGGGAAACAATACATTGTACAAAAATGAAGGATGATGTAATGACTCTATTTTAAATTTTTTAATATGGGCCCTCCCTAGTGGCACTACCAGTTAAAGTACAGCACTATGAAGCTAGCCACAGCAACTAAAACATGGGTTCAAGCCCCTGCCAGGGAGGTGACCCCCATGGCATGGCAGAACCTCTACTGTCCAGTCTGCTGCTCCCCTCAGCAGTGTATTTCACTGGATCTGTCTTTTCTGCTCCCCACTCTGTCTCTGGTGAATCCTGTCACCCCCCACACCTCTGGTCTGTACCCCAACTCTTGTATGTATGAATAAATAAATCTTTAATTTTTTTATAGAACAGAATTGCTCTGTTTTCTGAAAAAATATATATATTGTGAGATTCTGTAACTACTTAAGAATAGCTATTTACTTAGGAACATGGAATTCAACATTTCCGCCCATGGGGACAGGAAGCTCCCTTGTGTTATGCCAAATGGCCAGATAACTAAAGAGAAAATAAAACAGTTATTCAACATATTATTTTATGTGGGAATTTTAGAGAAACTATAAGATCTAAAAAAAAAAAAAATCCATGTCATTTCAGTTACATTTTTTGGGTTCTATTTTCAATAGCTCTTTGAAAGCACTAAGTTTAGCTTCTATTTCGTCCTTTATCCTTGTACTAGTACAGCCTACTATCTAGAATAAACAATAAATATTGGTTAAACTGACTTTAGCTAAGTTTCTATACTTTTATGGCTAGGCATACCACTCATTTCCTTCCATTTGACAGAATGAAGATATCTGAATGAGAGACTCAACAAAAGACATAAAAAATTTCCCAGAGAAGGTATCATGCGTGACAGCCACCCTGTTGATAATCTCTAGCCAACTTGAGGTACAGGCAAGACAGCACCTATTTCTTTTTTTTTTTTTAAGGTTTATTTATTTGTGCATACAGATCTGGGGTACAGGTCAGAGGCTCAGGGGCAGTGAGAGGCTTCACCAGAGACAGAGCTGGGAGCAGAACAGGCAGATCGACAAAGTACACTGCTGAGGGGAGCAGCAGGTGGGTCAGGAGAGGTCTGCCACGCCATGTGGTCACCTCCAGGGCAGGTGGAACTCGAACTCATGCGGAAGTGGCTTTAGCTTCTCAATGCAGTGCTTTAACCCGCTGTGCCACCAGGGAGGGCCACTATTTCTTTTTTTTAGTAAAAGATTTATTTATGCATACAGAACTGGGGTACAAGCCAGAGGTGCAGGGGTGGTGAGAGGCTCCACCAGAGACAGAGTGGGGACCAGAACAGACAGATTGATGAAGTACACTGCTGAGGGGAGTGGTGAGCTGGTCAGGAGAGGTCTGCCTTGCCATGTGGATTAACTCTGGGGCTGGGGATCGAACTTGTACTGAAGTGGCTGAGGTTAGCTTGTCCTAACCCATTGTGCCACCAGGGAGGGCCCCAAGTTTTTGCTATATTTAAAGGTTACTTGCTGAGCTTTGTGTTAAAAAACAAAATCACAAAAACAAATTGACAATATAGATGCTTTGGAACGGAAAAAGAACTATCGAGCCTATTAAAAAATGCCAACATATGATTGAGAATTAATACATGAAAAAGTATACTGTGGTATTTAATGACTTCAAAACAATTGGTTTTTAATGTTTTGCTTTTTAGTTTGAAAAGCTTGTCTTTAAACTGGGCTATGATCTTAGCTGTGTCAATATCTTTTTTATGAGCAAACTAGAACATCTGCTTTTCTCTTTTCTCATCCCAAAAAACTTGTAGGAAATATATGTAATTCTCAGGACAACATGTCTGTCTCTGCATAATCTCAAATAGGAAATTTTATTTATCTCTCCTTA
>NW_004567110.1:22474176-22494722 GCF_000260355.1 Condylura cristata
GGGTCAGGAGAGGTCTGCCACGCCATGTGGTCACCTCCAGGGCAGGTGGGGATCGAACTCATGCGGAAGTGGCTTTAGATTTTCAGTGTTGTGCTTTAACCCACTGCACCACCAGGGAGGGCCAACAGCACCTATTTCTTAAGGAATAGAACACCCCTGGGTGAGGGATTATTCAGATACAAATTACAAGATAAATATTTTCAAATCAGTCATTGCTTAGACAAATGTTTTCTTCTTCAGGGCATTGTCTGGAAATACAAATTCAAGCCAAATCAATTCACTTGTCTTATGCAAGTCTTTCAGTGAGCCTCTTTCAGAGGGATGAACTTCTGCCTAAGGGACCTTTGGCTTTCATTTTGCAGGAAGACATACAATCAAAACTGAAAGCTGATGAGCTTCCACCTTTTGGAGCTCAACAGAGAGGACCTCTAAACAACCTGAACATGAAGGTTCGTGAAACCACAACCCCTGAAGATTCACAGACCCTCCCTGTCAAGGAATGATGCTGTCTCTGGGCCAAGTGAACTAGGAGTGGAAAAAACAGTTTCAGATATCCATGCTGAAATGGGAGAAAAACATTTGCTTAGCTTATCACCCAAACTTTCTTCACAGAAGTAGAAGCACCCATTCACCAATTTCTACAGCTCTTGATTTTATTCAATAAAAATTTATTCAAGTCTCAAACCCAACTCTCTATGTTTTTATAAGTCTTTATACTTCTAAAACATAAATGTCAGAAATAATGCCTCCTTTGTCAAACCATTGGAGGAGTTTTATGATTTTAGAACCACTTAAATCAGCAGTTTACGCTTCCATATTTCCGTAAGAAGCCTGAGTGTTTATAATTACACAAATACATAGATTTCATTTTAATGTCACTTTTAAATTATCATTTAAAAATATGCTATCCTATCTTTGAAAGTGTAAATTCCTATATATTTTTCTTACTCTCTGCTAAGATGCATTCATTTTTAAGTAACCAAATTTCATGAAGAAAATTAGTATTTGGGAATACTTTTCAGCCACCTCTGTCAATAGTCTTCTATAATTCCCTGGGAGTAACTGCTGTAAGCTCATCATCAATAATCCTCCACTGGTATCTTCAAATGAGTCTATCTTGCATATTTTTAAAACATTTGTACCACTCTGGACTTGAATTTGAAACTCAGCTTCTTTAGAATGATCAAACCCTTTCATCTTCTTCAGATCTTCAAAGGTGTTTATTGCCTTCAATAGCATGTACGTGGTTTCAAAGATTGTGATCATTCATTGCATACTTTTATCCAATGCATACTGCACTGAGATGCTTTTCCAGATTCTTAAACATACAGTTCTATGCTTGAATAACACAGTGAATCTTTCCAAATCAATAATCACAATACAACACTTCAAATGTTCTCACAAATAGAAAGAAATCTATGCATTATAGTGACATCTGCATAACCACATTTATGTCTTTTTACGTGTTCATCTCCCTTAATATATACTTAACCCTCTAATGTTCCTTTTAATGCATGGAATTTTCTAGATCTTTTGTGTTCACTACCTTCTCACAGCTTTTCCATTTCCTTAGAGACAATGTCAAGATCTCACAAAGATTCCATACAGAGGATCCTGGATTTACAAAGCAGGGGCAATATAAGGGAAGAGGTTGTGGATGGCTCCAACCTTCAGTGACCACTGCCATCTACAAAACCCAACAGCAAGTGACATTTCTATACAATATAAACTTGCCTGGGAAACAATGAATGAAAGAACTCTTCAATGGTTTTTATTTCCTGAAAGCGAAATGTTCATTTTAAAATGGAAGTTAATTTTTTTTGAGCCATCGCCAGGTAGGTCACCTCTGGGGCAGGTGGGATTCGAATTCATGCTGAAGTAGCTTTAGCTTCTTAGTGCCATGTTTTAACCCGCTGCGCCACCAGGGAGGGCCTAGAGAACATTTTTATGTTTCAGGATGGACAGCTGTGATACTTATCACTAAGTGAGTTCATTCTCCCATTCGATTAAGTAGGAGACAACATCATTTGTAACAATAAGCTGACTCTGGGCTCTCAGAGAAGAGCTCGCATGCTCAGAGCACATCTGAGCAGGTGGTACTCAGAGACAAGCAGAACATATGTGTGTACATGTGCAGACATACACCAGACATACTGCCCCTGAGAGCAAGTCCCTCTAGAGGAACGAGGACATCTTACCTTTTTGTCTTTACATATAACCTAGTTCATTCTCTTGTTTTTTAACATGGGTAAACTGAACTGAATAAACAAAAAAAAAGGACGCTTTGTTTCTCAGTCCTCATTTAGATCTCATTATCCTGAATTAACATATCATATTTATGGAATTTGTAGTTGTTAATAGACATGTTAGAGCCTTTTACTTTTTAAAAATGATATGTAGATTAGAAATCCTAATAGAAGAAGTTGAAATATTTTCAATGCTCTTGGGTCAGATCTACCTAAGATTACATGTGTCACTAATACCTTCATTCAGTATGTTTATATTTGCTTATTTCTACAACATGAATAATGTAAGTTTATATTATGTATCTTTGAGATTACAGTAAGATTTGCTATAAAAGTTGTGCAAATAGCAGTACATGTTGAATGAAACAGAGGCTTTAGTTGAAAAAGCTTGAAATTCTTAAAACTATAGTAGATAATATAAATTTAAGTCATCAATTCTGGTTGTATTCCTTGGGGATTTTGTGTTTTTTATTAATCCACTCATTTTAATTCATTCAACATATACCCAAATGTTTCTGAATGAGTGGGGGGCATTGTTTTATGTGCCAGGAATACAGCAAAAAGCAAAGGGAAAAGCTGCTGGCCTCAGTGGTTTTACTGGAAGCAAATAATAACAAAATAACAAAAGGAAATATAGTATCAGGGAATGGTAAATGCTACAAAGAAAATAGCAGGACCTTCCTGGTGGTGCAATGTGTTACAATGAAGCACTGCAAGCTGCTGCAGCCAGTCAAGTGTGAGTTCCATCCCCAGCCCTGGAGGTGATCCACATGGCACAGCAGACCTCTCCTGACCCACCTTCTGCTCCCTTCAGCAGTGTACTTCTTTGATCTGCCTGTTCTGCAACCCACCTGTCACTGGTGAATCCTCTCACCATCCCGGCACCTTTGGGCTGTACCCCAGTTCTGTCTGCATAAATAAATAAATCTTAAAAAAAAAAGAAAAAGAAAAATAGCAAGGTAACAGGGGAGAGGGTGATGGGCTACAGACTACAGACTTAGATACGGTGATCAAGGAAGGCTTAGTTGAGGTAGTGATAAGGTGTAGGAAGTAACGAAAGGGAGACTTTAATTTCCTAGATAAGTTTTTACATAATTGAAGGGCTATTTTAGCTTTGTCAGAAAATACAAGTAGTATATTCAGTAACCTGGGTACCTTCGTATGCATGTTATTATACATAGCCCTCCTTTCTTAAAAGAATAAAGATAATTTAAGTGCTCTCTTGTGACTTAGGGTAGCAGTTCATGATGACAATCCATTTAAATCAGAAGCTTTTCTTTCTTTCCCTTCCCTGACAGCTGTCCCATCACACTTATCAGTTGACTGCTGTTAATTGCTCAGGTATTAAAAAAAAAAAAAAACCACAGCTATGGCTAAAAGGATTCAGTGTTGAAGAGTTAACATTTTGAATGGTGCTGTTTATGGATTGTCTACAGAAGAGTTTTGGTTGTAGGCTATGAAAGTTCTTTCATCAGCTCAGAAAACTATGCTTGGTAAACTGATTTTTAGAAAAGGAACGTATATATACAACAATGTTATTTACGTATCAGATCATAAAAGCTGAAGTTGGTATTTAGTATTATCCATTTCAATATTTGTTTAAAGCACTTTTCCTCATTTAAGTTTCAAAAGGTTAAAAGCCAAGCTCTCTTCCTCAGGTTTATTATCTATGAAATGGGGACATCAATAATACTTCCATTTTACTGATAAATTTATGATTTGCCACAGAGTACAAATAGCAGTGAAAACAGTGTATATTTTATCATATGGAAGATAGACTAACACATAACTAGTATGGTTTGTTAAGTATATGTATATCTCAATATGTACTATTCTCCAGGCCATTGTTGGTTATCTGCTTTATCTGTGCTTTTGTTAAATTTATCAGTGCTTACAACTGAACACATGCAATGAGGGAATAGCACTGTAGAACAGCAAGATTTCAGATGCATTTTCCTTTGTAAAGGCAGAAAAAGTAACTCCATTCATAAAGCCAAAATGTGTATTTTTTAATCCAAAATGTGCATTTTCCTTTAAGAAAAAAAAAGGCACAGGATTAAAATAAACACTTTTGTAAAGAAGATTTGCACATGGCCAAAAGCCATATGGAAAGATGCTCCTCTTCTCTACTCACTACAGAAATGCAAATCGAAACAACAAGGAGTTACCACCTCATGCATATGAGAATGGCCATTACCCAAAAGAAAACAAGTACTGGAGAGAACAAGGGGAAAGGACCACTGGACACTGCTAATGGAAACATACAATTGGTGTAGCCATTAAAGGAAACAGCATAGAGATACATCAAAAAAGTGAAAATAGAAATTCAATATAAACCAATTATCTAACTTCTGGACATTTACCCGAAGAATACAACAGCACGAATATGAAGCTATATCCACACCCCTGTGTTCACAATGATCAAGAGTTGGAAACATTCTTAGTGCCCATCAACAGGTGATTGGGCACAGATGTGATACATATTTTATAGATGTGTGTGTACACAAAATACACTTTATTCAGCTGTAAAAATGAAATCTTGCTATGTGAAACAATACGGATGCACCTAGAGGGTATTAAGCGCAGTGAAACAACTCAGAGAAAGACAATGTATGACTTCATTCATGTAACACATAAAGAAAAAGATCAACTAGGTCCTCTCTGGAGGGGCAACAAGTTAGGACACAGCACTCCAAGTTATCCGCAGCTGCTTTAGTGCGAGTTCGATTCCCCCACCCCAGAGGTGATCCACATGGCACAGCAGACCACTGCTTTCCTCAGCAGTGTATTTCAGTACATCTGCCTGTTCTGCTCCCCCCTGTGTCTGGTGAATCCTCTCACCACCCCTGTATCTCTGGCATGTACCCCAATCTGGGTGCATAAATAAATATTTTTAAAAATCAACTAGATAAAACAAAAAATGTTTAGAATTGATGTCAAGCCCAAATTTGTGGCTACCAGAAGGGAAGGGGAGGGAGATAAATGGGCAAAAGGGGTCAATTTTATGACGAAGGTAGAATTGAACTTTTTTTTTAAGAATTATACTTTAATATTAAGTGGATACAACTATTAATGTATAATGATGAGCACCTGAAACTTAAAAGGCAATGTTACTTGAATACAAAAAAAAATTTTTTGGCTTTCCCTGGGTTAAGTGCAGCACTACAAGGTTAGCTGCAACCGCCTCAGAGTGAGTTCCATCCCAGGCCAGGGAGGTGACCCACATGGAACAGCAGACCTCTGCTGACCCGCCCGCTGCACTCCTCAGCAGTATATTCATCAATCTGCCTGTTCTTCTCCCCACTCTGTCTCTGGTGAATCCTCTCACCGCCCCTGGCCCTCTGACCTGTGTCCCAGTTCTGTATGCATAAATAAGTAAATTGTTATAAAAGAAAAAATCTTATTATGCTACCAAGATAGAACTACATATTATTTTTTTCACTTTATTTCTTTATATTCCACCAGGGAAATCCAAGTTTTACTTTAAAAAGTGTAAACAGAAGCACATTATGCCTTCAAAAGGTATTTCTTCAGTGGTATCTATTCATTGTATGTATGTCATCATGCACATAATGATATTCAGAAAATTCTTTAGTAGGGATTAATATGATGATCTCATTAGATATATAACCACATATTGTTAGATATTTAATTATTTAGAATGTCTTAGCCACCAATACTGTACTTTTTTTTTTTTAAGGATTTATTTATTTATTCATACAGAACTGGGGTACAAGCCAAAGATGCGGAGGGTGAGAGGATTCACCAGAGACAGAGTGGGAAGCAGAACAGGCAGATCGATGAAGTACACTGCTGAGGGGAGCAGCAGGCGGGTCAGGAGAGGTCTGCCTCGCCATGTGGTCACCTCCGGGGCAGGCGGTGATCGAACTCATGCGGAAGTGGCTTTAGCTTCTTAGTGCTGTGCTTTAACCCGCTGCGCCACCAAGGAGGGCCGCCCCAATACTGTTTTAATAACATGGTTTACTTGGTATATCTCTAAATGCAATGGATTTATCTATTTTTGTAAATAAGAGTAAAAATAAAATCTACAATATTCTATTACATATGTCCTATAATCTATATTAAAACACATTTAATGAATTTTTAATTTATCTTCATTTACTGAGTTTCTCTATTTCTCAGTTCTTGTTAATATCATACTTCATATTAGCTCCTATTTTCAGTGTTCTTATTTTAATTTTTTTAACATTTATTTTATTTATTTATGCTTACAAGAACTTGAGTATAGTTCAGAGGTGGGGTGGGGGGAATCACCAGAGACAAAGTGGAGTGCAGAACAAGTGGATTGACTGAAATGCACTACTGAGGGGAGCAGCAGGCAAGACAGGACAGGTCTGCTATGCCATGTGGGTCAGCTTCCTGACCAGAGATCAAACTTGTGCTGCAATGACTGCTGATAGCTTCATAGTGCTGTGAGTCAACCCCTTGTGCTTCCAGGGAAGCTCCAGTGTTCTTACTTTAGTAAATAAATTATGTAATATGTGTACAACATATCTAGATTATAAAATTATTTTCTTCATAAGAATGATTTCTCCCAAACTATTTTTATCCATTAAATATGCCATCTGATGGAAATAATCTGGTCTTTTAAAAGCACAATTAAAATTTCGTGTGGAATTAATAACATTCATGACTGTTGTACATCTACGTTAATTATAAAACTAAATATTTAAAGTTATGCTTTCTAACTCAGATTTTCCCAGTTAGGAAATTGACTAAGCATAGTTGGTTGGCACCAATGTTAAACATATTTGTAAAATACAAGACAATTTTATTTATGAATGGTTTATAATATCCTATCATCATATTATAGACATTAGACAAACAGTGTTTAGTTTAAGCTCAGTGTCTAAATGACTCTTGCTACATAAGCCATTGGCTTATGTCAACATTTCTGGGTCATTAAGAAGCAATTCTGAGCCAACATTTATGACATAAAGTAACAAGAAGCTTTATCAACCTGCCAAAATGCCAAAAATCTTCCGATTTGTTTCTCCTTACAATGGCTGTAGGAATCTCTAAAAATAAAATACCTTAGAAGAGAAAGTTGAAGTCTATAACCTAGGGTTTGAGATTGTCCCTTGTAATGTGATTTGCTGGGGTGAGAGGGAGGTGGTGTGAAGAGAGTGAGTGACAAAATTATAATAATAAAGATCTGTGTCATAAATAAGTTAAAGCTTGTGCACATAATTTGATTCTAATGCATCAGTTTGAATTCAGGCTGAAGTCTGAATGGAATGTGAGAGTGTATCACTAAGTGATAGGTGGGTTAGTGATACTCCAGAAAACCCAGCCACTAATAACCAGCCAGGCCTATCACCTCCAGGTGAGTAACTCATAAGGCATCACTGTACCTGGTAGAACATACCCTTGTTTCTCTGCCACTGGAAAAATAGTTGCAGCAAATTACTACTCATCCCCACAGCACATAAGGAAGGCCTCAGTGTCCTGGGATCCTTGAGATGCCAAACAATATCGACTCACCTTCTACGGGATCAGTGGGAAAAATATTTATAAATCTGCGATATACTTTGTGACTAGATTCATCCTCTGCTCCCTTCTTCCCAAAGAGTATAAGGAAAATGAAATAGACATTAGTCAACTTTTGCACTTATATCTTGTAAATATGTTACCTAGGTAAAAATGGACTTTTCCAGAGGAAAAAAAAAACAAAAAAACCAAAGATTTTGAATCTAGTTCTAATTCCTGACCCAAAGCACTCATGTTTAATTCAGATTAGAAACCAATGATCTAGGAATCACTAAGATCGGGTTACTATCTCTGTTTTTACTTGTACGATAATGATTATACTCAAGAAGATGTAATAGACTAAAATGGGGACATGGAAGGGAAGGTTCAAACTGTCTTGTCCTCCCATGCGAAATAGTTGGAGTAAGTTGCAACCTTCGATTCGACATGTTCAAGAAGGAGTGTGAGGACTCAATCAAATGATTTAAAGCATTCACTATGTAACACCATTCAGCCAGTATATCCAGTAATCAAAGAAGGAATTTGATCTCAAGATGCTTCAAGTCCAGGGTAGGTGACAGCCATGTAAGTGAACAATTGTGCTACATTGTCTGTGTGTTATATGTCTGAGGCTTCAAAGAGGAACATGGATAGTACAAAGTACAAAATGTATTGGAAGGAAGGCCTGGAACAAGCATCCTAAAATCGATGTCAAAGTTAAAAGATAAAACTTAATCAAGTCCGAATGAAGGAGGAAACATATCAAGGGCACAGTGCAAATATGACACTTTTAAAGATTTATTTATTTATTTAGGCAGAGAATAATGGAGAGCAGGCCAGAGACGTGAGGGTGAGAGGATTCACCAGACACAGATATGGTTCCTTCTTCAATCATAGTACCTCCACTGCTAGCACATGGTTGACCACTGAAAAATGATACTGAGTAAAAAGTATAATACATATTGTATAAGTTTGTTTATATCAACTCTTCAGAATAGGCAAATTCTATAATCTTATAAATTTATGTAAATGTAAAACAGAACAGTGTAGCTACCGGGGGCTGGGAGTGGGAGGAGTGGGAAATGATGACTCATATATGATATGGAATATCTCTTGTAGTTGATGGGAATGTTCTGGAATTCAATAGTGGTGGTGTTTGCACGGTTTATTTTTTTTTTAATTTACACATATGAGTATTAAATATCACTTGAATTATTGGCAAAAGCCAACCAGTGAAATGTACATTTTAAAAGTGTGTATTTTGTTGCATGTGTTATTATATGTCAGTTCAAAATGGGCAATATTTCACCAAAGAAAATGCAAATAAGGTAAACCCTGGTCTCAACTATAAGGTGAAAGTCTCCAAAAGCCAATTTTTTCTTTCTTAGTTTTTCCTGTGATTATTTTTTTATTATAAATGCATTAAGTTTCCCATGCATTACGTAGCAGTAAAAATCTAACTTGTCATAACAAGCAAGTTTCTTAAATATACATAAGATTTCAAGTGGCAGCTTTTCTTCCATAATATTTTAAAAAGTTAGATACAACTGGAAAAAGGTTCAACTAAAAAAATAAAAATGGCAAAAACAGATTCATCAAATAAAATATGCAGAACTCAAATGTTGAAACTGTTAATTTAATGGTAGATTAGATTTCCCCTTGATCTTTTCTTGGATCTGCTTTCCAATTCCTTTACACATAACTTAATGTTATAAATTTTCAAATCCAAAAACAAGTCATTACTTTTCTTGATTAAAAAAAGTCAACTGGTATGTGGGGAGTGAGAAGAAGTGTAGATGAACACATACCCTATCCTATCTAAGAAATAAATATAGCAGATGGTGCCAAAAGCTTTCTGTCAAAGTACTTTGTGTAGTATTAACCATTACAAATCACAAGAAATAAAAAGTTTGTTGAAATAGAACTTCCGCCAATTCCTACTGCAGTTCATCCACAATAATTTCAAAGCCACTTAGATTACATTTTTTACTAAGAAAATCTAAGATCTGTTTTAAATAATACATGTCTAAGACATTTTAAGACACTGCAACTGCAATGAATTTTTAAAGAAATTAAAATGTTTTTATAAGTGTCTAAAGGACAAATTCATCAGTAACAATTCTAATTGTGAAAAATATCTGAAGCCATTTTTCAAACATTTTATCTCAATCAGCTAGTGGAAAATATCCAATTATATTTGCATAGAATTAATTTTAAAATGTTTTGTATATAAACAATTAGCCTACACTATTGTTTTATGTTACAGGGTGACAGGTTTATTTGAGGACTGAAGAGAAAGTGAACTTATTTATAAAGTAGAGCAAATAGCATTGGAGCAGTACTTTATACACACAAAAGTAACAGATCTTGAACAAGACATTTATTGTACTGAAATGAATTGGGCAACTCATGAACACCAAATCACTGTGCATTCAGATTAGCCCTAAAGTCTAAAGATATTTACAATGAACTTTAGTTCCTTTTTTTTCTCTTTATCAGCTAGTAACCCTTTATTTAAACTTTCCTGTAGAGGCCCAAATTATAAATTAATAAAGCCAGGACAGGCACACACATCCAGAATCCTATTGTTATCATGTGAACCCCAGTATTTGAATCAAACTCTTCAGCTAATTTTAATTGAGTTTCTGCACTGTAAGCTGAGAGTCTGGATTACCAATACAACAACAGCAATAAAATTTCTTCTCCTTGAAAATGCAAACCTGGTCAAAACAGCTACAATATATAGTGAAATAAATTTAATTTCTACTTATCAGTAGATTAACTTGAATTATGAATTAGAGCTCAAAATTTATTTGGACTTAGTAGCCAACTTTTAAAGAGCCTTTAGTTACAAAACAGACTAAAAAAGACATTCTCAAAAGTGTAACAGCAGAGTATCTGAAGATTTCAACATTTAAAACAATACAGAGAGCTACAGTTAGGGAGACATTTTTTTTTTCAACTGAGGACAATGGAAAACAAGAGCGAATATACTTCATGAATTATGCATTATATCAGAACCTCATTTGGTAAGCATTCTGACCTATGCTATTTCTGTGCTGGTACCTGTCTTAATCCCAATTAATCAGTAAAGAAATTAGCATGATAGATAAAAGATAATGTTAGAATTAAAGACAGGAAGTTGAAGACCCTTATAGTAATTTAACATTTAAAAGCATGAAATTAGTTTTGAAATTAAAATAAAATCAAAGAGTAGGAGCAAGAAGTAACCTCTTTCTGGTTCAAGCTATAATTTTTAAGAGGACATAAAATTGCTCTCTATACTTGTATTCCCCCCAAAAGTAGTTCAAATGTGAAGGAACTAAATATATAATACAATTATAGAGAGCAATGCATTGATCAATTTATGCTCTGCATTCAAACTGAATCTAGCATACTGAAAAAGAATCTGGGGACTTCATATAGGAGGAAATTTTTGTAGAGGGCAATTCATAATTGAAATTAAAGGCAACTATTTTCAGGGAAACTAAAGTGATTATAAATGTATGTGTGTAAACGTTCCTAACAGTAAAAATAATTTAATAATCTCTCATAAAGACTTACATATATATTGATTATAAATGAACTTCTTTATAAAATGTGCACTATTATAAAATAGAAGGTTCTAGAAAGTAATAAGAAGGAGTCATCTCCTATAAATCCTACAAGCTCTTGGATGTCTTTCAATTCTGCTCCTGACTACATTGCTCACTGTTCCAGTCCAGCTGGCCTCCTTAGTGCATCTCAAATTTTCCAGGTATGTTCCAATACTGCAAATGCTGTTCCACCTGCCTGGAATGCTCTCTGACCTGGTACCATATGGCTCCTTCCCTCTCTTCTTCAACATTGTGTTCAATTGCAATTTTCTTGAGATCTGCCCTGTCCATTCAACTTTAATTACCCCAAGGCACCTCCCAGTTTCCCATTATCCTGATCTGTTTTCACTTTCTTTCTGTCACTGTTTGCCAAATTATCTAATTATTTTTATTATGTTTTGTCAGTTTTCTCCTCTACCTCTTCTGCAGGTTTTATGATGTTTTACGCATCCTCTGTTCCCCAGCCCACAAAAATGGGCAGGATTATTTCTACTCAAACAGCACTGAAAACACTTAAGACTCACTTTGTAAGTTGTTCAATAGCATTTTTTGAGCGAATACTTGAAAGGTTGGATGTGACAACATTAAATCAAAATAAATGCCATATGGAGCCCACTAGTTTATAACATCATTATAATCACGAAAATGCAATTTAATTAATAAAGTGGATCATTGTGTAGAAGAGGAAAACTGTAAGTAATTTGGGCCCAAAATACAATTGGATTGAGAGGGTACTTGACATGTATTCCAGTATTCACTGGTTTGGAGTCTCTTTTCTCTTATAGAGTAGACCCTATAAAAATCAGAAAAAAAGACAAGGAAGGGAAGACAAAAGAACAACAAAAGAATTTGAGCCATAAGTCCATGGACAAGATAAGAAACAACATCAAAAGTTTAAATTGAGTAGTGGAGGGAACAAGTAGTGCTATGTTAGATAATAGTATCTGACAAGAAATGAAACACCAAATTTGTCTATTTACGGGTACAGAGACAATTTACACCTACTGCAGAGTTCAGGAATCTTGAAGTTGAAAAATAAGTGGGGTTAGAAGATGATGAAAAACAGATTTAAAAAAAAAATAAATAACAGACTTCTAGTTTGCTCCAAATAAAATGACTTTGCTGAGAAGTAACTGTTTTATCTCAAATAAGGTACATTTAACTGGCAATAGACTTTGCTAAAGGGTCAAAAGTAAAGTTTGTGCCGTTTCTCTAGGAAGTTCCCTATATCTTCCTCCAAATGGACTTTATAATGGTGGTAGTGATTTTCCACTCAACACACATTGTAGATGTACAAGGCAGGTTCACATTGGGAATGCTTCTTGGCAAGAGGAGAGATAGAGGGAAATGTGCAAATAAGATGAACTTTTGAAAGAAGATGTGGCCAAAGACAGCACATTCTCACCAAATATACTCATCAGCAATTACAATTAAAACATTCATGTAAACTGTTAAAATTCCAACGATGTTGAAATAACTGTATATTTGGTATCTCAGGGTCTAAAATATCTGTCACACTGATAATGACTTGCTGGCTCTGCATACTTATCTTTTTTACCTTCATAAACAACAATCAATCACAATACAAAATATCGCCTACATTTATTCTTCCAAGAGCCTCAAATACAAATACTTGCAACTTAAAGAGAATTTAGTAACAAACAACAAAAATAGTATAATTATATTTACAAAAGTTAACATCAAAATGATCTGTATATTTGCACAGATACGTAAGTTATTTTAACTTGTAATACTGTAAAATATATTTGAAGGATTTATTTTCCCCTATATATATCTCCCTAAAACATTCAGGCCCAAGTGAAAAATATAAAGCAAGTAAGATAAAAGTGAATGGCAAATTTCACATTGATTAAAGAGTTGACCTGCATTATAACTACAGTAATAATGGAAACTTACTGAGAAACAGGAAAATAGCCAACATAGTCATGATATATGCTGCTATATAATAACTCATATAATTTTCACAGCATCCCTATGTTATAGATGAGATTACTATACCTGTTTTGAGGAAACTGAAGTATAAAGGAATTAAGGTATTTGGTAAAAACTAATAGAGCTGGAGGTCAAAAGCAGAAATTCAGATCACAGTTCAAGTGTATACCTTATTATCCTCTTATTGATCTTTTGTAAGAAAAACGTGCAACTAAATAAAGAATACATGCAGACTGTTTCTAAGAGGAAATTTTATAGATTCACAGAGAATATTAGCAAAGCAAAGAGCTTTTTTTTTTTTTTTAACAATGTTAGCAGAATGCTATGTCAAATACACAGAATTAATCAAGTACTATTAAAAGAATATCACTGTAGGCCCTCTCTGGTAGCACAATGGGTTAAAGTGCAGCACTGCAGGCTGGCTGCAGCCTCTTCAGTGTGAGTTCAATCCCCCACCCCGGAGGTGATCCACATGGCGCAGCAGACCTCTCCTGATCTGTCCACTGCTCCCTCATCAGTGTACTTCATCAATCTGCCTCTTCTGCTCCCCACTCTGTCATTGTGAATTCTCTCACTGCCCCTGCACCTCTGGCTTTGTACCCCAGTTGTGTATGCATAAATAAATAAATCTTAAAAAAAAAAAAGAATATCGCTGTATTGGAGAAATTGCTCTATTGAAATAAAAAAAATTACTTTGTTCTCTGATTTCGTTCCTGTTGCATCTTTCATTACCTTTATTTTTTTCTTAGTAAGTTTCTTACTCCATAAAAGATGATAAAGGTCTTTTTTTTTTCAACATACAAATTCCTTATCTCTCAGGATGCTTTATATTAATAAGAATTACAGAAAGAAGAAAGATGAAGACAATGGATGTGGATTCTCATTGTTCCCCCCCACATCTTACTGAAACACAACTGTCCTAAGGCTTTTTTTTTTGCATTGTATTAGCAGAGGTGAATAATTATAAAAGATACTTTATGACCTGAAAACCCTAAAATATTACTTGATCCTTCATAGAGAAAGTCTGCTCTGTATCACGTACTGTTTTTCTGTACAATAATATTTGGTTAGTGCTCAATTTTCTTTGATTAATGAAGATAGGTTGTATAAGAAGGGATGACAACAAATTAGCATTCCAAGTAATAATCTGGGGTCTTCTCAATAAAGATGCACATCCTGATGTAAGGGATAAACTAACTAATGCACAGGTGAAAAAGCACTTGGAGTAGATGGTCAACAGATGTGAGCTCAGCATCCCAGGCAGAGGGTGGCTAAAGTCAAGAGCCAGCCCTGGGTGCCCTAAAAAAAGAAAGATACTGTAGCAGTTGCCAAGGACAAACCTAGAATGCAGCAGGGGGAGTAGTGTGATTTCTGAAGAATCTTTTTCTTTTTTGTACAGAACCTTCTTTTCTATTGAAACTCAATATGCAGGCCCTTCCTGGTGGCGCAGCAGGTTAGGACTCACCACTTCAAGCCAGCCTCAGCAGCTTCAGTGTAAGTTTGATCCGCAGCCCCTGGGCAACCCACATGGCGTGGCAGACCTCTGCTTACCTGCCCACTGCACCCCTCAGCAGTGCGCTCCATCCATCTGCCTGTTCTGCTTCCCACTCTGTCTCTGGTGAAGCCTCTCACTGTCCCTGCACCTCTGGGCTGTACCCCAGTTCTGTATGCATAGATAAATACTTTATTTTATTTTTTTTTTAAAGAAACTCAATATGCAAAACCAATACAAGCAATGCTATTCTGGCTTCGGATGGGGATGGCAGCACCACAATTTTGGCATGCTGGCTCTGGCTCTCCACCTTCTGTTCCTTCCTCTGTATCACATACTGCTCTTCTGTACAATAATATTTGGCTATTGCTCAGTTTTTCTTTGATTGAGTAATGGAGATAAATTGTATAAGGAGGAATTAGCATTCCAAGTAATAATCTGGGGTTTCTCAATAAAGATTCAACATCAAGTTTTTGCAACATTAAGCATACAGTTATTTGGGACCTCTCAAGTAAGCAGGTGATATTCAACAACTGTAGCGTGAATTTTCATTCTACAAAATACCTTTTTATCCATTTAATGGAAAAGCAGTTTCTAGTATCAGTTAAAATGATAGAATCTGGGGTCTGCACCTTTGGTTAGTGGGGTGACTGAATGTGAAGGAGAAACTGAATTCTGGTTTTTGCTTTTACCTTCTCACTCTCACTCCTCACTGTCCATCCTGGAGCTTTTCAGAATACCCTGACCACCATTTAGAAAGTGAGGAAAGGCCCTTTAACATCTAGGGGCACCTGGTTTCTCTGTGTCTTTCACCACTACTCTCAGCCCAGTTTCTGCTTCCCACTTCTTCAATATCCACCTCCAACTTCTGCTTCTCATCTGCTCCTCCTGCTGTGCTTGGACAACACATTACTGTCAGTGACAGACTTTCGGACAGAGGCCCATCCTCTCTACAAACATTCCAGTTCATTAACAGTAGTATGAAAATGAATATACTTTAAAAGAAAATCAACCTATGCAGAAACATGCACTAATACATTAGTTCTTCTATCAACAAATACAATTTTTCTCACATTATAAGCTGTGATTCCAAAGGCCATTTTAGAAAAACAAACAAAAACCCTACATATAATTTAAAATATAGCTTGTAGACATTCTTGTTGTGTAAAGAACTATAGATTTGTGTTTCTAAGGCTTAGGCATAGTAATCAACCACTTTCTATTGTTAAAGCTATAAGCAAGTTTAATTATCATCAAGAATGAGAGAGAAAAAGGTGGTAAGAAGAAAGAGAATTACAAGTAGAAAGTGCTTTTATAATTATCACCAAGAAATAAGTTGTGGAAAGGAATATAAACTCAGTTAATTCTTACCTGATAAAATACTAGTTATTTCGTTTTAAATACTAAATAGAAGGGCATAGTCAATGAGCTAACCCCATTGTAGACAAGGCAGTGGAATTATGGAACAGACTAAAATGTCAAAATGTAACTTTTTTAAGCCATCTCCATTCCTTTTCTTCCAAGAAGGATTTTTGTTACCTTGTCTTTGTGGATTAAACAGGAATAAAGGATAGAAAAAAATATTTGGAAAAATTCAAACCTGTGCAAAGAGATACTGAAGGCAGAAGTAGGTGGAGAGAGAACATGTCTACAAGGATGGTGTTGAAAAATAGTATACAGAGAGTAAAGATCCATAATATTTTGACGAGAGTTGAGCATTTGAATACAACTTCATAGAAAATTTGATGTGATACATGATTTGATTATATCATTACATCCCAATTGTAGTCATCACTGCTTAAAGAACAGTAAGCCAAGGGACAATTTTCTCATAAAGTACAGATTTATAGAATATAACTTCATTCACCTTTTCTTCTTCTTCTTTAATAAAGGTTCATTTATTTATGCAAACAGAACTGGGGTATGGCCAGAGTAGCAGGGGTGGTGAGATGGTTCACCAGAGACAGAGTGGGGAGCAGAGCAGGCAGATCAATGAAATACACTGCTGAGGTGAGACAGAAGTCTGCTGCGCCATGTAGGTCACCTCCTGAGCAGGGGCTCAAACTCACACTGAAGTGGCTGCAGCTAACTTGCAGTGCTGTGTCCCACCCACTGTACCACCAGGGAGGGCCTCACTCATCTTTTCAAACTCACCGCAGACCACAAAAGGTACTGCTTCAAACTTAGAAACAGAAAAAAGGCACTCACAGGACCTAGCCAAACTTCAGCTAGCACTAGAAATTCTGCTGATCAGCAATTATTTTAAATAAAAAGTTGTGTTGATTTTTTGAGCTAACCACTCAATTTGCAAAAGGATCCACAGTGTAAAAAAATAAAGGACCACCTTTATCCCTCCTGCCTGAGGCTACAAGGAGTCCATTTATCTTCTGGGAGTTAGTCTCGCAAATATTTCCCCAGAATACTGCCTAAGGAAAAATGGCTGCAGATGCTTCTTAGTGCAATTTTTGTCAGGAAGATAAGTTTCCTCATTGAAAGGGTAAATATAAGAAGAAAAGGTTTTTGCAAACTGTCATATTTCACACAGGAAAAAAAAAAAGACATTTAAAATTCCCTGGGTGTTTCATTTTCTTTTACATACCAAAAGAGTTTTAATAGCCCCAATTCAAGATTGTGAGATGTGCTGTGTTTCTTTAGTCCAAACCATGACAAAATGTTTAATTTTCTGAAAAGTTACTGTGTTTCTATTAAATCCTTTCCTCCTGAATATAAAGTTGGCCAATAACTAGTCTGATAAAGTGCTGCCTTTGGTGGAATGTGATTTTCTTTAATCAAGGGGAAGTCACTTTTCAGCTTGTCCTTCTGGCTCGTTGGCAAGGGAATGGTGAAGCTGCTTCTCTATCTTTTTCTCTAGGCAGAGCTCCGGCCTCTTCAATGCCATCAGCTCTGCCAAAGGCCTCTGGATAGACATCAACCCTAAATTACTCCTGCTGAAAGAACTTATGGAAATAAGAACCTGTAAAGCAATCCATTTAAAGAAAGTGGCAAGATTTATATACTGGTTAGATTAACTTGTAAGGAAAATTTAGGATTAGGTTGGGATGAAACAATGGTTAAACATGGGGCAATGTGTCTTGGTTTGATAAAAGACAGTCGAAATAGCAACTATTCAAATGGCCCAACCTTAACTTAAATGTTAAGGTTAACATGCTTATTTTTTTTTTAAAGACTTATTTATTTATGTATACAGAACTGAGTTACTGGCCAAAGGTTTGTTGGGGAGGAGAGGTCTGCCACACCATATGGGTCACCTTCCTGTAGGGGGATCGAACTCGTGCTGTAGTGGCTGTGATAGCTTCATAGTTCTGTGCTTTAACCCACTGCACCATCAAGGAGGGCCTGAGATTAACATACTTACATAAAAAGAAAGACATGCCAGGGATTTTCTCATTTATTAAAATGACTGTTGATAACAGTAAGCATATAGATAGATCTGTGGTTCAATTCAATACCTTATCTCTTCAACATGTGAGACTCTAGTGGTGAAAATATAAACAATATATTGTACCTGTCCTACAAAAGAACTAAGAGACTAGAAGAAAAGTCAATCTTCTATAAAAATAGCTTAATACATGTCATATTTGTGATGTAGGAAGCAGGTAATTTAGCAGGAATAGAAGAAAGGAGAATGCAACTAGACTTCTTTGAAAGGAAATTTAAGCTGAGTTTTGAGAACTGGAATTTAATACTCAGGAAAAGGATGAGCATTTCAAAGACACCTGAGGAAAGACAGAACACTAGAAGAAGGGAGAAAGGGGGAAAAGAAACTAAACAGATTATACAAAGATGGGTTTTTTTAAGGTCTTGAATACCATACCACAAAATAAAACTTTCCTTTGAGGCTCTGGGAGTCATCAATGATTTCTGAACAAGGAAGAACTTTCAAACAAAACTACTAGTTGAAAATATTACCTTGAGTAAGCCATTTGGTTAAACTTAAATGATGACAGCAATAAATATTATCCATGGCTTTTGTAAAGCATATTATAGCTAGATTTTAATTAATCTGTTCCACAGTAGGAAAGAGAAGAAATCCTAGCCAATTACTAAAGATTCTTCATTTTTTTGTTTATTTAGATTCCGGTACCCAAAGAACTGGTGCTTCAAAATTTTATCATTTGTTACCAGAATCTTCAAGATTGTGTTTCTCTTTGAGATGCCCAAGCAATAAGCAACGTATATACCAAGTATATAGAGAAGCTATATAAGAAGTACTGGCATTTAAGAATGTAATCACTATTACTGCTCAGAGTTATTTGCAATAGATTATCTTTTCACATTTAGTGTCATTCTTTACATACCATGTTTATTTTCTGTTTTAATTCTTTTCCCTGCATCCTCTTTTATCAGAAGAATTAAATTGGAATTCTGATGTAATTTATTGTGGCTGAATGCAAAACTTGTCTTTTCTAAGTTTAATTTTTAGAAGAACAACAACTTCGCAACTCCTGTTTTAAGCACATAAAATTTTTTTTCAGGGAGAAAAAAGAAAGGATAAGCCAGTGTTCTACAGAAAGACATTCTGAGGTATTCTGCTGTGTCGGTTAGATTCTCTGGCTGCTCAAAATAGGAAAGATCCCAAAGCACTGTGCTATATTAAAGAAAAAGAATGCTCATTTCTGACAGCCTTGCTCCAATGATGTCCTAGCAAGAAAGTCATCAGGAACATGGACTAACGGAAAATATACATTAAGATTATACTTTGTGCAAAATGTATTAATATGACGGAAATTATACATTAAGATTATACTTTGTGCAAAATGTATTAATATGACCAATGTTTAAAATGTTTATGTGCACAAACACTGCTTCATCTTTTCATAAAACTTAACAAAAAAAAAAGGCATGTTGTAAATTTGACCATAGGATTGCAGTGAATACTATTACTGTGCTTTTTTTCAAAGAGAAAATAAGTGATACATTAAATCACAAGTCATTCAAAACCTAATATTTTACTTAATTTTTGCAGGGAAAAGTTCAACAATGAATTTTACAGGGATCTAAGTAAAGAAACAAGGACCCAGATGTGATTTAATATTTTAGGTACATCTCTCTTCCATTGTAAAAAAAAAAACAAAAATACTCTAAGTAAATGGCTATAACCTCAATGACCGAGAGGTTAAATGATGGCAGATAAATGCAAAATATAATGAGTTAGGATTGTCCAAAAAGCCCTGCAAGTCTTCAGTGTAAATTCTTCTCAGTGAGGATTGATCAGCCTTCAAGACAGAATGTATGTCATTATTATTCAGACATCCTATCCTGGGGGAATAAACATCTCCCTGGCTATTTTATTAGCTTTTGCCTATGTCTACCTGATCCATTAAATAAAAGGCTTTCAATAATTCATTTATAAATGTAAATATTCTATTTCTAATGGTGAGAAACATTCATAATATGCATGCACTGTGAGTTTACTATAGCTCTTTGTCAAAAATTATTATTTTTTAAGATTTATTTTTATTTATGTATGCATACATAAACTGGGGTACAGCCAGAGGTACAGGGAGTGAGCAGATTCTGCACCATGTAGGTTAACTCCCTGATCAGGGATTGAACTCAGGCTGCAGTGGCTGGTAAGAGCTTGATAATTCTGAGACTTTAACCTCTCAGCCACTAGGGAGGCCCTTTCAAAAATCATTATAAAATCATCTTAAAACAACAAGCAACAACAAATGTTGGCGAGGATGTGGAGAAAAAGGAACTCTCCTGCACTGCTGGTGGGAATGCAAACTAGTATAACCACTATGG
>NW_004567110.1:22495331-22500083 GCF_000260355.1 Condylura cristata
TGAGATGGAAAAATGCACAAAATGATATAAAAATAAACTATTATATATATTTAAAAAATCATTATAAAATCACACAGTCCTAAAAAAAACTAATCATTCTCCAAGTGGTCTATTCTACAGACTATCAATTTGAAAAATACATTTCATGATTCTTTCTTAGTTTTAAAAAAATACACAGAGCAAAAGATGGTTTTTCAATTCACTCTGAATGTCTCTTCTTTCTGAGTTGGCTCATAGAATCTATTTGTGGAATTAAGGACTAGTATTAAAAATAAGTAGAAGTGACCTCATCTGACAAATAGTATCAGAAGTCCTCTCTACCCATTGCTTTGTGGGCTCTTATAGCTTCAGTTTCTTTTGAAGGAATGGTAAATACGATAGTTGGATGTTTATAAAGTTTAACACACTCTTTGCTACCTTACTTATTATGGTTTTTACTGCATTTCTTTGATTCTAAGGAGCCACTGATACTAAGTCTTACTAGAGAATTAATAACAACTATTTTAAACACTGATGAAATATTAAAATAATTAAACCATGAGGCTTAGAACTCAGAAAGAAAAAGGCTTTTCAATGAAGTTTTTTTAGCCAAGCTTTAAAAATCTCCAACTATAAGTTTGTTAGATAAATAACATTCAAATTGTAAAAGGTTCCAAATATTTTGTCTTGTGTTTTACAAACATATATACAACAGGTTAATTTTAATAACAAAAATATGAAATACCACTAAGGTAGAGAAAAGGGGGAAAATACACTGAGTTGATAACTGGCTAATGAATGTGCTTTTCTATAATTCTTTCACTTAACAGTTACCAAAAAATCCCATAAAAATACATATTACTTTACCTATCTTACATTAAAGAAATTCAGGCTCTAGACAGATATAAAAAATATCACAAAACTTGGGTACTCCCTGGTGGCACAGCACTGCACTAAGAGGCTAAAGCCACTTTAGCATGAGTTCGATTCCCACCCTGGAGGTGACCCACATGGCGCTGCAAGACCTCTCTTGATCGACCCACTGCTCCCCTCAGCAGTGTACTTTGTCAGTCTGCCTGTTTTGCTCCCCACTCTGTTTCTGGTGAATGACTCTCACCACCCCTGCACCTCTGGCCTGTACCCCAGTTCTCTATGCATAGATAAATAAATCTTAAATATATATAAGTTAAAACTTAACAAAAAAGGAATCTAGTACAATGGCAAGTCAAAAAAACTTAAGACCTTTTCCATTATGTCTTTCTAAAAAATGTCAAACAAAATCTTTGCTTGAATATACTTTTATTCATTTAAAACATTTTGCTGAGAAATGAACCTTTTATACTATCTCAACTTATTCTTCAGGGATATTTACTCTTTGACATAAATGCTGAAGCTAACACCATCCCATAGATAATATTGGGTGACTACATTATTACACTCCAATTAACATCACCTTTTTAAAAATTCACTTAAGATCCCATTATATTTACATAAATCAAGATAACCCTTTCTCTAAGGAAACTTAAGAACTGATTGCTAGCATTCTACCTCTGCCTAAATTTGCCAGGCAATAATTAGAATTTGAGAAAAGTTACACTGAGCTAGGGTTCAGTCCCTCCCTGCTTGACTCAGTTACTAGTCTCTTGAGGCTTTTTAAGCCACAAGATCATCACTGTGAATGAATTCTTATTCATAAAGCTCTTAGCACATTTCCTAGCAGGGAAAGCTCAGCTAATTCATCCCCTAAATATTTTAAAAGTTATCAAGATATATAGCCTACAAAAGAGGATTCAAAATCTTAACACCTTTACCTTAAGTTTATATATAATATACATACTGTATTATATAATATATATATACATAATTTATATATAATATTACATAATATATTATATATATATATATTCAGTCTATATATAAGACTCAGGGCCTTATATATATAGATGCAATTAAACTTAATTTTAGATTCACATATATGATATTCAGTTACATCCCTAATTAACATGTCAAATATTGCCTTTCTCTTTAGAACTGGAGAAATATTAAAAACCACAGTGTCATAATAAGCACATTTCAAAGACCACACCTTGATCAACACATCAATAGCAAGGTGAATTTCAGTTTGTAATGAATGAGAACTACAAGTAAATGTGTGCTCAGATTTTTTGTTACAAAAACACTGACCTCAACTCTTGTTCCAGGATGCAAAAGAGCTTCCTGCAATTTCATTCCTATGAAACACTTCCTGCCCTTGGTGATACCTACTGATCATTTGCTCTGTGACTACCTTTTATGAACGTCTGTTTGACTCTGTTTAAATATTTATAATTTCCCAAACTGTATGCTTATGGATTTTTTGCCACATAATATCTAAGTTCTATGGTCTCAGTCAAAAATGTAACAGACATCTCTTAAATCTCCATCGAATGTTAACAAAAGAAAATTATAAACAAAAAACAAACAAACAAAAAAACTCTTTTTTAATCTCTGACAGAAGTAATGGAAGTAAGGATCTCTTCTTCAGTTTTCAGAAGTTTATTACAGGGGCACGGAGGTACATGTTATTCAACTAATGTAGGCTTGAGGGCTACAAAGGGAGAATAGTATATGACATTAAGTCTTGTACTTTCCACCCACATGAACTGTTGTAGCTCCCTAAAGATATATCATTTTAGGGACCTACAACAGTTCATGTAGGTGAAAAGTGTACATACTCACACACACACTCATATACACACACACACTCATATACACACACATACATATACATATATGCATATTAATATATCTTTGAGCTAGGATATGGCTAGAAGAATTCCTTTAGTCCTAACAAGAGGAAGAAAAAAACTACATGAAACTAGGAATTCTTCCTCTTCATAAAATAATAACACATATCTAGCAATAGATAACTTTACTTATTAAAAGGGAAAAATTCTTTTGAAGTACAACATGGTATTAGCTTACCAGTCACCAATTTGGATAAAAATGTCTTATTAAATTCAAAGCACCCAAATGAAAATCAAAGGACCATAGAAAAAGGCGTGCCTTATTTGCACGATCCTAATTTTTCCAGCAAGACAGAATAAGCTGTACCCTAATTATATTGGCTTCTAGTGGATCTTAAATTAAAATTAAGTGTTCTCCAAAAAAAGTAAACAGGAAATTTAAAAATTCAAAGAATGAACCTGTAGTTCCAATAAACCTTTATTACAGGAAACAAAAGATGGCAGAGCAGGAGCTATACATGCAAATTAGAATTAATTCAAGAGTAATACTGAAGTGATATGAGATCCAATGTTTTAAACCTCTTAGAAATTCTTTAAGACATCCAGCTAAAGAAGTCAGCATATACTCCCTCCTATAACCACATACAAGTGAGGATAAAGGTGTTTGAAAAAGCACAAACCCAAAAAACAACAAGAATAGGAAAGGAGACAATGGCAGGAAGAACAAACTCTGAATGCCGAAAGGAAAAATAACACTGAAGCTGTCCAATGTGGTAATCTCCAGCTGCATGTTGCTACTGAACACTTTAAAAGTCATGAATGTGATATAAGAGCTATTTTTAAATTTAATTGAGATATGGGATATGTGTAAATTTCTTAATTTAGGTCAGAGATGGGGTAGGTGTAAAAAACATACCAGATTTCAAAAATTAATATAAAATGTTAATTATCTCATTAATGTTTTTTGATATTCTTTAAAAATTGAAGTGTTTTTGACCTACTGAGCTAAATAAAAAGCACCATTAATAGTAATTTATTCTGTTCATTTTTACTTTTACAATGTTGCTACTAGGAAATTTATAATTACATCTGTAGTTCATAATATATTTCTAGTAGAACAATCTGGTTCACATTTTTTAAAATAAGGTTAAAAAAAACAGTATGTGATTCTGATAGCATTTGAAAGCTATAGATCCATTTGACATTCTTCAAATTAAAATACACAATAATTAAACCCAACAACTTTGGGTCATAACAAGTGGGTTCTGACAATTTACTTATTAGGCCTATTTTAAGAGTAGGTTTTAGATAGCAGGAAAGAACAAATACAAAATATTTATGCAAGAAAATGTATAAATTGAGCAAAAGAGATGGGATGGGAGAGCCCAGTTGTTTTTAAAGAAATACATGGATTGTTTAAAAATGTGGTGAGGAGTCAAAATTTTGTGCTAGCAAAGATGTTGCCATTTAGAGACTATAAAAAGATTAAATCATTGCAAAGAAAGTGAATCAGAAAGGATTTGATTTAAAACAATTTAAATTTAATCAGCATTTCAATCACCAGCAGAAAGACTTGATTGAATCACTGTTCTTGGAAAAGGTGATTAAAAATAACACATATAACAATGTAGAAAATTTTATTTAATGAAATACATAGATGTTCAAAAGTAGAGGTTTTTACTATTTATAGATAATATTTTATAATTTGGGCTGATTAAAAATAAGTAGTGAATAATGTTCATTCATTTCAGTTTTCCTTACAAAGCTAAGTACATACTTTTAAAACCACTAGTAGATGTTCTGGTTTGGGAAGATGAACCACATACTCAAGTATATTTAACTGGCAGCTGTTAAAGGCAAACTACACCAATTTTAAAATATTTTGTTAAAATCTTAGCCAAAATAAGTGTGTGTATTATTCATAGTTCATTCCAAAATTTGTTAAATACTTCATTAAATAGATTATTTCATGCAACAGTGTTTTTGAGCTGTAAGCCATAAATGCTAAAAATGCCAACTATGGCTTTGAATCCTGATTTTTTTTTTT
>NW_004567110.1:22500478-22535090 GCF_000260355.1 Condylura cristata
AACT
Organism: Condylura cristata; assembly: GCF_000260355.1. Taxonomy (NCBI): domain Eukaryota; kingdom Metazoa; phylum Chordata; class Mammalia; order Eulipotyphla; family Talpidae; genus Condylura; species Condylura cristata. The sequence goes on from NW_004567110.1 coordinate 22,500,483, forward strand.
CATGCGGAAGCGGCTTTAGCTTCTTAGTGCTGTGCTTTAACCCGCTGCGCCACCAGGGAGGGCCCTGAATCCTGATTTTTAATCTACTTAGTAGGCTTTCTTGAATGGTTAATAAAGCGACATACACAAATTTCCAGGTTCATAACACAGTAAGCATCTGATAAAGGATATTCCTTCTATAAATATGAGATGTACACATTTAAAAAGTTAAAAAAAAATTCAGTCAAATCAACATAGGAAATTATAATAAGCTTACCTTATTCATGGCCTTCTTGTTTATATTTATAAGTTAGAAAAGACAGGCATGTTTTCCATTTATTCCTTCAAAATACTCAATCGACAGCTTTTCCTTATACATTATATTTTCCTGCCACACTTAAGGCATACTTTCTAAATGCTTCTCAGTTTTGTTTTGTTTTGTTTTTCTAAATCATAGTCTTGTCCTTTATTATAAACTTTGTCAACCTTAATACTATAGAAAAACACTGCTGAAAAGTTCAAATACAGTAGGAAGGTCTTACGAATGAAGAATCATTGTAGAACTTGACGAAAATAAATAAAAGCAGGCTGGCATAAAAGGTTATGATGCCTACACTCTCATACGACTGTAGGTTGCCCTCGATGTTAATTTCTTTCTTCCTGTGACTACAGCCTTCTTATCCCTATTATCAGTAATTAACTAAAACCGATTTTCATTTTTACCTACTTTGCCTTAATTCTCTCATGTGATACTTTTGTTTTCATTTAGAAAAAAAGTATTGTCAAAACTACATTTTTACTTCTGATTCCTAAGAGGAAGTACATTTTACTAGAAATGTAAGCAAGATATCTTAATAATTAAAGCATTTATTGAGTCCTTAAATTAAAGCTCAGTATTTTAAAATATTCCCTCAGGCACTCAGAATAATCACTGTATTAAAAAATAAATAAGCCAAATAAACTAATTTCCACTAATCTTCAAACATTTCTAAGGAAATTGTTAATTAATTCAATAAAGAAATTAAAGTTCAGAGAGGTTATCAAAGAAAGAAATTGTCAAATAAGTTTTCGGTAAAGTTCAGAGTTTACTGCTAAACTAAATCATGCAGGTACTGAACTTCTTAAATTTTAAGGGGGGGCTTGTTATTGATACATGTTATTGTGTCCCTGAAATCACGATACTATTTACAATCAGAGGTTTTTTCAATTTGGTCACCAATACACTCATGATGGCAGGGATTCAGACCCCAATTTGTTCAATCCAAATGCCCTTGTCTCTATATAACCACATGACAACAGTTAGTTGATGACTAATCCTCAGTTCAAACATAGAACTAAGTTTCCAGTCCCTGTAAATTTCAAAGCTTGACTATATTTTCTATTGAATACAAAAGTCAATTCATTGAAATAAATAAAATAAATACAAAACATTTTAAATAGTTTACCTTCCAAGCATAACATGGAAGGAAATGATTCAACTTTCTAAACAGTGAAATAAATACATAAGTATAGATGAAATAAACAATGACTGTGAAATAATACCCTGTCAATAACAAGCATCACTTCTTCAAATCGTTCGGCTTCAAGTTAAGCTTACTACCCAATTTGAGAAGTTTAAATAGCTTTGATGATGCAAGTGCTTTATAGAAAGTCAAGAATCCTACATTTATATCCCAGTTGTTTTATGACTTGGATTTTTTTCATGTTAGACTTTTGGATCTAAAAATGTCATATTTTATAACAAAGGTTTAAGTCAGTTTGAAATATTCCAGTTCTAAACCTAAACTATCTATTCTCTAACCCAGATCTAAAGAAGGAAAAGAAAGGTGAGGAAAAGAATGAAATTCTAACATATATTTCCACAGAGATACCTTAGAAAGCAGCTATATGAAGACATTCAAACTCCCTAGCGGAAAACAAAGCATTGATACACAGTGTTCCCAACCTCAACTCAATTGAACCTCTTCAGAAAGTAATGCAGAAGTTCTTTTTCAATATCTGTACAACTGACTTTTATGAAAGAGTAATTGAAGTAATGATGGCATTTTTGACAGGCTACATTTTGATCTGTTTCTGAAAGGTCTATATAGCACTGTCCTTTTGCCAAAGATGAGTCACTGACTGCCTTGTGCAGAATATTTGTAGGACATCGTAAAAACAATGATTCTTGGTGCATTTCATGCTGCAAATGACTCATTAATTCATTTTTCAAAACACATTAGCAGAAGTATCTATGAAGACCAGGCTGCACTGTATCTCTGTTGAGCAGAAATATGGAAATCCGTACAAGAAATGAATTTACAGGAAATATTTTAGGGCACTCTCTGGAATGTTCCCACTCTATCCAAATGGAGTAAGTCATAAAACATGGAGGATTAAATATAACTATTTGCCATGGGGATAAAGGAGCCCAAGAGCCCAAGTGAATCTAAGGTAATGGATGCAAGAGCATGGGTTTGAGTCTGGGCCGTTGCTCTGGTGAAAGAGTGAACTAAAAAAAATACAAGCCAAGCTCCACAGTCAGGAAACAGGGAGCAGGTTGATCTTTCTAGGCAGGATTATGAAAACCATCAACTAACACTGAAATTTCCCTTAATCTAAATATTCAGTCTATGTTTTCTCCAAATTTTATATCCCTATCATAAAGAACTGCTGCTTTACACACATGTCACATTATTTTCCTGTCTCTCTGCTTTTGTTTCTGTCTTTGCCTTGAAGGCTTTCACCCCACTTCTTTCTTGACCACTAACAAAATCTCATTCAAGTTTTTCAAAACAGCACTATTTCAACAATAGTGCCATATAATTACCCCATTCTCAAAAACTTACCTTTCTCTTCTCCAAGTCCCAAATCCTGTGCAAACTAACACATCTGGTTTATTCCTCCCAAAAAGTGTGATGAAATTCATTCACCCTCTTTAGTGCTTCCTCAATATGCTTTTTTAAAAAGATTATTTATTTATTTATGCATACAGAACTGGGGTACAGGCCAGAGGTGCAGAGGGTGAGATGGTTCACCAGAGACAGAGAGAGTGGAGAGCAGAACAGGCAAATTGAGAAAATACTGCTGAGGGGAGCAGCGGGCAGGTTGGGAGACTGTCATGTGCGTCACTTCCCTGGCCGGGATCGAACTTGTGCTGTAGTAGCTGTGATGGCTTCCTAGTGCTGCACTTTAATCCATTGCACCACCAGGATAATCAATATGCTTTTAAAATGAAATCAACTGTTGCCTCCAACCCTTAAATTTAGGTTCTCCATAGATATTGACAGAATATTGAGTGAATTTGGTAATATATGAGGCATTCAATGTCATTAATAGAATGAATGGAACTATGAGAGCAAAACTAGAAGGGTGAGAACAGGAAAGTGTGAGAGAATATAAAACAAATGAGGTTATAACCACCAAGCAATGATGTTCATATCTATCATTATCTCCACCAGCTGGGTAAAATTATATCCTGCAAAAAATATGCTAATTGGCTCCAGAACTGTACTAGCTTGCCTTATTGTTCAAAAACATTGCTAAAGGAGGACCATACGTACCCATTCATACTGACATCAGACTTAGATATGTGACATGAGGGAAGAATTGACACATGTGGACAGACTCTTGCACCTATTATAAGTCTACTTTTTTTTCTTTCTCTATTATTAGATAGGTAATATTGTATGTTTGTATGTGTAGGCTACACTACCAGCCTGACTACAGATGTGAGAGCCGCAGTCAATTTCTGATACACATTAAACATGCATAAGATATAAATTTTTGTGCTCTAAACTACTAAGGTTTGGGAGTTGACTATTAACATACCATGGCCTCACTTATATATTCATTATATGCATGTATATAGGTGTTATTATAGAAACAATGCATGAGGTATTATTATATAAACAGTGCATGAGATACAAACGTAGACACTCATGAAATGTACAGATACATACACATGCATAGATAAGCATTTGTTTCATGATTTATTTCTTAGGGATTTCAGGGTTACTGGAGAGGAAGGAAAGTGTCAGTATGAACTATTTTTCATATAATAAATACAATTGCTTTTGTTCCATTCTTTTTTTGTTCACAAAGCCCTCGCCTCAATAAAACAATAAACATAAATGTCATTTGATACTCCATATCAAATCAGATATGTATATATCCCACATTTGTATATTTTTAGTTCTAATTGTCCACTTTTCCTTCATTTTCTTTTTTATTCCATTTCAAGCATCGTCATAAAGTACTGTAAAAAATACAGGTATTGTAGAGATAGAAAATGGAATTCATAACTGATTCCAAATGTGGGGACTTGTTTCCCACTAATACATACTAGTACTTGATATGCATCAATAGGTGCCAGAAAATATGACTAGGAAAGTAGAAAAGTGATAAAGGATTATAACTACCTTTTTTTTTTTTTTGCTATGTTTATTTGCAAGAATTAGACCTGAATTTCAATTGATGGTTTCTGATTTATTTTGACCTGAGTTTGTAACAGACTTTGTGTCACCACTGGTTTGTGAAAATCATTCTTCACCTACCAGGAGAATCCACACATCCCCTAATCCTCTAAAATGGCTCTACTCAATGTCCACTTACAACTCTAGGGATGTATACTTGACAGGGCCGTGTACTTCCTGAGCATTATCTCACTGGATCCTGAATTAGACAGTTCCTAGTATGCTGTCTCCTGCAGCAATAAACTTTATGTGTCTGGCAGCATAAGAGCTTGCCTATTCTACATATTAAGCATCTGCTCTATACTAAGTACCTTGACCAGTTTTTGTTCATCCTGTTCTACTTGTAAATTCTCACTACTCCTTTCCTAAGGTGTTGTTAGGCAAAGATTTACGCATCTGTGAGAAAACACTCTCAATGAATATTTACACAAAATCAAGTGATTGGAAAAAAAATAAGCACCTATGCAAATAGGAAAGTGGCTAGCAAACAGCTAGCCTAGCAAACTATCTAATCCCAGACAAAATGAAATTATACAATGCAAGACAAAATCATATCAAATGGCAGAGTTGACTGACACTTATATTCTAAGTTACAGGGATTGGGTTACTGTATGATTACAGTAAAGGAATGAGTGATAGAGCCACCAGTGAGGCTCCAGGCTCTAACAGTTCTGCAGTGGAATCAAACTCATGAGGTATGTCTGAGGATCCATTGAGATAATGCTCACAAAGTGCATGGTTCTGTAGGTATACATGCCTAGAGTTGTAAGTGGACATTGAGTAGAGCCATTTTACAGGATTAGGGATTCTCCTGGTAGGTGAAGAATGATTTTCACAAACCAGTGGTGACACAAAGTCTGTTACAAACTCAGGTCAAAATAAATCAGAAACCATCAACTGAAATTTAAAAACATTTGTACTGTTCCTCCCTGGTGGCACAGCAGGTTAAAGCACAGCACTGAGAAGCTAAAGCCGCATGAGTTGGATCCCCGCCTGCCCCGGAGGTGACCACATGGCGTGGCAGACCTCTCCCCCTCAGCAGTGTACTTCGTTGATCTGCCTGTTCTGTTCCCCACTCTGTCTCTGGTGAAGCCTCTCGCCACCCCTGAGTCTCTGGCCTGTACCCAGGTTCTGCATGAACAAATAAATAAATCTTTAAAAAAAAACAAAAATTTGTACCAGCATGGTCCAAGAATAAGCAGTCAAGATCTGAGATTACTTTTATCCCAGTTATCTTTACCTTCTTAAAGTTGCTTTGACCTCTGACCTAGTTCCATGAAGACAAATAGCCATTGATTGAACAAGGAGTGAATGGCCAAAAGTTACCTTCAGTCCACAATATGTGCATTGGCCTCAACACTACTCCTCAACACAACTCAGGCCATCAGTAGAGTGTTGTCAATCAACAGAACTTACTAAGAGAAAAGCTCAAAAAGAACAGGATGAACAGGATGAAAAGCTCAAAAGTTCAATAGGTGTCATTAATGGGCAAGTTCCTTAACTTCTCTGTGCTTTCATTACTCATCTGTAAAATGCATCTCATAAAGTTACCACCTTTCCAGAGTTGTGATATAAAAAGAGAAATAGATATGCAAATCTCATTAGGACAGGACTCACTGATTTTTGATCTCAATAAAATGAGGGATATCCATATTATTACCATCACCTACATCATCATTACCTAAAAGAGCCTGGAACAATCACTAAGGTTTTGGCATACCTGCTTTTAGGGAATAGCAATGGGAAAGGTACCTTTAGGGAGCTCACTCACAGCCAAGGAAGAGCTGATAGAAACTTTCATTGTCTGAAGGCAATAAAAGGGGTAGGTAGAATGCAACTTGGTGTTGAACTCACAAGACCCTAAAGAAGTAGAACGAACAGCAGGGGATGGTGATCAACACTGGCTTTGAAAACTGCTTCCATGGTGTGACTCTTCCCCATGAGTGATTGCCCAAGGGAGTCACTGGGAGAACTGATGGAAGCAACCACCTCTGGGAGCAATCACCAGAATGAACAGACAGTCCAGGGTGAAGACTAGCAGTGAGATCTCCATCAAGGAAGCAGACTTACACTCCAGGGAAAAGGACTCCATATGCATTGTTCTTTAACATTTGGCGGTACATGCAGCAAAGAGATGGATGCTACTTCATTTTATTCCTTCTTAAAGACAAGACCTAAGTCTGATTCATCACTCTGTTCCCTGACAGCACTTTAATAGCACCTGACTTTTTTTTTTTTATCATGTGTTAGATGCCAAAAAAAAAAAAAAAAAAGATGAAAAAAATTTATCTTAAAGTATTCTGAGTGTTAAGGACCCTAGAATCAACAAATGCTAACTGGTTCACTTGTAATCAATAATGAGTTCTTAAGATTTTCAAGGGATTTTTCCAAAGATCACATCTGCACTCCAGTGAGTGCTAAGAGGTGAAAGACTCCACCATCTCAAGTTTGATGGTAACGTTGTTTGCAATATGACACATCCCCTCATTAATAAAATCATTATAATATATACACAGTTTGTATTTTATTTCTGAAGTGATAATATTCATGTCAGTTGCTCTCTTTTAGTAGATATGGTTGCAAAACCCAGTATGCAATATTCATTTAAATATTAAAAGCACCTTTTCATATTTGAGGTTATAACTGATGTCATTTTCTGCAAATGGTGGCTAGCCTGAAGAATTTTTTGCTTGGGTGGTTGCATAAACTGGATTCCAACCATTACAACCGGCATTTTGCCCTGTTGTCCTTTTGCCCCTTTAAATTAGAGTCCTGCTACATAGTTTATGAGGTTTAGTTGGGAACCGACAGGGCTTCTAATCTTCCACTTGGTTCTAGAGTATAAGACTCAGTCTCCCTTCCTTCCTTCCTCACTTACAGTTTGTAGGAAGGCAGGGAAAAATCAGTCAACCATTCTTGGTTTGTAAACATGCTAAGATAAAGGTAAAACACAGAGTGTGCGAAAATACACAAGCGAGACACATAGTAGAATGACACTTGCATCAGAATAGTTAGAAGCTCTGAATGATTTCATAAAAGAGCATCCCTTGAGCTAAGTTTGGAAGTACAGGATGCTTTCGCATGAGTTGCCCTGGGACCTTTGTTCAAAAACATCAATTCATATGTTATCAAAAATAAAAGATATATTCCTTCAGCTTCTTCTTCTTCCGTTGGATCTTTGTCAAAAAACAAAATCAAACAAAGCTTATAAGATCTAGATTTCAAAACTTTAAAAGATATTGTTCACTAAGTATCTTACAACTTATTGGCGGGCAAGTTTCATTAACTTCAGCAACCATTACACCCCCCCCCCCCAAATGGTGATAAAACCAGTAATTCTTAGAGAATATGCCAACCCTGGATTAAACCAGGGACTTGGTCATGATGGCAATCATTGATGATTTCAACTAAAGCAAACTTCCTGGAAGCGAGGGCTCCATGTATGTCTAGTCTGGAAACTCTTTGCAGTCTATGGCAACATAAGAACGTTTGAGCTGTAATGTAAATCAGCACATTGCTTTCTTCATTGAGAAAACCGTGCTATGAATAAAAAAGAAATCAGCTGATTTACATTTTGGCACAGGCTCTGCGGCCGCAGTGGGTGGTCAAGGTTACAGACTCTGAGTAGCACTGTTCTGATTGAAGATCACCCAAATGGGCCAGGCCTCTGTCCCTCACGCTCAGCAAGGAATCCACTGGTAAACTGCCATGTACCATCTCTTGCCAAGGTCTGCGCCTTTCCCAAACGCCACTCCTTTTATGACTTCTAGCCCTGTCATGCTTGACCAAACTATCTTCACAGGTATTTACCTTTCACATCAATTACTGCAACAACCCAGTACGTGGTTTTCCTGCCACTGCCCCTGCCCCAAGATAGTCCTGCCTCTTTGGCAGCTAGGGTGAAACTTCCCAAAGCACTGGGTTAGATCAGGTCATTTCTGGGCTTAGCAAATGAAGGACAAACTATAAAGGACAAACTTATAAAGACTATAAAGACACAGCCTGCTCCTCCTCAGGCCCCCTTGACTGTTCTCCTGGGCTTCCCATATTCTACATGTTGCTCTACCCTGAGCCAACCCCAGAGGTCTTCTCCTTTCTATACCTATTACTAGGATGAGGGACTTAGTCCCTCCACCCCAAGCCTGTGCCTCTCAATCACAGTATCACATGTATATTTTTTTCAGTCTTTATGTCTATGCTTAGTTGTTGGTGTACTTCACAAACTAGAATGTAAGGTTGTGAAGGATTTATTTGGATTTATTCACTACTTCTTCAACAGTTGTTAAGAGCAAGCAATCAATTTGTTATTTGAATGAAAGCATAAATAAATGCAGTAGGAGTCCCCCAAATTAATAGGAAATAAAAATAATACTCAGTTTACTATACCGTTAGCTGATGCATTATGCAAGAACATATATTGGGGTGTCCAGGGATTCCAATATCAACTCCAATCAGGCCCTTATTCATCAGGTTGGTAGGAAGTAGGGGTTCGGAGGAGATTGGGTAAGACACGCTGCATGGTACAGGAGGAAATCTGCACAAAAATATTGTTTACGGCCTGTCTGTTCTGAGTTAATTTTCCAACCCAAGGTCCTGTCGGGAGGAGTGTGGGAACCTGAGCTATCTTCAGACCAGCCTCAGCACACAGGATGAGTGTGAAGCCAGGTGTCCAGGAGGGTGACAAGGGGTTTGGGGGGCCGGACATCATAATCTCCTGGCCACAGTGAAGGCCTGCTTACTAATGAACTTCCTTTGTTCAACTCACCATAAAAAGCCAGGTGCACATGAACAGTTCAGGTGGTTTCATTAGGGTGCCCTGCCTTCTAGATTGCTGGCTGGCTAGTTAAAGCACACCTTAAAGATCCCATTCCTGTCTCTATTGGCACTGGGTGACAGGTGGCCCGAAGTCTGGTGTTCCGGTTACAAGGCTTCTGGAAATGTCGGGTCCTTCCCAGTAAATGAGGAAAGGTGTCCAAATGCTCCCCTTTGTGCTCCTGCCACTCGGCACTGGACAGTCCCATCCGTGTCTCCGGATCTGTACTGCATATAGCAGAGGAAGCTCAGGTTCCTGGTCTGCAGTTTCATCAGGTGCAAGGTTCTTAAATTCTGAGTCACCAATGGGACTTCTGCAGGTCCCGCTTTTCCTTACTTTTACGAAATTTGCGGAGACTCCCACATGTTCCAATATACTGTGCCTGCCACAACGCAATTCCCCTCGCCCAGGAGCCCCATCTGTTGGCGTGGGCGTCTGTCTCGAAGCTACAGCTGTAGGCTCCAGCCAGCAGACTCTGCATTTCATGTGGGCATGGCTGCCGGCAACAGGATGCACTTCACACCTCACCGCTTTCGGTAGAACATGTACAGGAAACGCCATTGCAAAGACGTGTAGATTCCACACGTTCAGTGTGAGCATAGACGTGCCCCATCTGGCTGCAACAGCAGGGGAGGGGTGTTCCTGCAGCCTATAGCTATGCTTGCAGAAACAACTGATGCAGATCCCCATAATTGGGGGCCAATTTCACATTTCAATATGAATGCTAATTTTCAATTACTAAACAATCTCCAGACACAAAGGTGAGAACTGTTGTCCTTTTGTTGATTTCTCACCAGGAAATAGTTTACAAAGCCACCTGTTCCTAAAACACAGCACCACAGCCTTCTATCACCCCGATGTTGCATCTATGTGCAGTATCCCCCTTTTGAAAATGTGATGCTTCTCACCAGTAAATTATCTGGGAAGGAGAAACCTATTTTTTCCTACTACATGAGCACAAGGACTGATAAACAGCTCAGTATGTCCTGTGATGTCTTGAGGGAAACTGCCATGGGTTCCCTTATCCTGTCTGAATGGAAGTTAGTCAACCAAGATGTCCGTTGGGGCCGTTCAGGTCAGCCCTGGAAGACGTGTTCTGGTCTCTGTATTATGATATGCAGTGCACTACTAGCTTAGTAACCAGATTCTATTTTTAGCTAAAAGGCCTACCTTATAGCTCCTCGTAGCATAAATTACTGTCTACGAAACAAGCATCAACATAACATAAAGTGGGTGTTAATAATAAGGCCCTGAAGCACCTGGTCTCCTTCTACCCAGGAACATCCTAATTGACAAGATGTGTCATATGTCTTTATAAAGACACATGAAAAAAAAAAAAAAAAAGACTCCAGCATAACGTTGTATCAAAAATGAAATCACTGGCCCCTCTGCTTTCCACTTTCCACTTAAGGGTCACAGGACACTTGAAATACTAATTTGTATTACCGTACCTCCCTGCCTTTGAAAAGAAAAGGCTGTAAAAAAACTGATACCTAAGATACCAAATGGAATGAAGCTGTGGCAAAATGCTGCAGCCAAAGTGACTGACTCAAAATGTCTAGCTATTTAATCTCCAAATGAGAACGTAAATGGCTTTCATTGCTGAATTACTACAAGTAGAGGATAATTTGTCTTTTATTACTTTCATGGGTTGTCCCTCTAATCTTGTTATTCATGTTAGAGACCATTACTGGAGTTGTAAAATCTTATTTGTTCAACAATAGACCCTAGAATGCCTCATGCTAAAAAGTTAAATGCATAGCAAATAAATGTATCCGGGGTTTCAGATGGCAAGGCTGTAACTAGGACTCAGCCAGTTACCATGTATGTTTGTTTCTGTAATCCGTAGCAACACGGAGTCTCTCAGTCTGTCTATGGACACAATGAGGAACTGACTACTTCAGAAGGCAGTTTAAAAGATCCAACGCTGTTTAAAGGTGATGGCAAGAAGAGGGGGTAAATTAGACCATTCTTTGGGTTCTCCTTAAAATTCTCTCTGGCTTAGGGCATTAGAGATTCTGAAATCTTTCACAGCTACACAGGATGACATCTTCAGACCTCTCCCTTCAGCTGCCACTTCTGTGTAGGGAAAGTTAATGAATAGCATTTCTTTTTTTCTTTTTGGTAGTTGAAAAATAACAACGCCTGACTAGAATTAGCTTAAATCAAAGTAGAAAAATGAGTTTGGTGCAAATGAAATATAAAGGAATCATGGTGGGTGGGATCTATAGGCTGAAATGTGCCTTTTTTGTCTCTTGTTTTGATTTTCCTTGAACTAGCTTCATTTTTGGGCAGGCTTCCACTGCTTGATAACAGATGGTTAGATACAAATCCTAACAGCTTTGTAACCCCCATGAGAAGAGAGCATCTTTTTGGTGTTCTGTCAAAATCCCAAGGAGCACTCCTGCCATATTGTCAGCTGAGATCATCACCAATCCTTGAACAAATCACTGTGGCTAGAGGCAGGGGGTGCTAAGCTGGCACCCCTGGGGAAACAGTAGCAAAACAGTCATTTGAGGTCCACATTAAACACACGACTGAAAAAGTTGATTCTGGGGTAGGGGAAGTATATGCTCAACAAAAGAACCTGAGATAGAGAACAAAGTCTTCTGAGGTCAGGCTCTGAGGCACTGACTGACCTCAAGTACAATCCACACTCAAAGGACTGCTGTAGTCACAGCCTCTGAATATCCCTGTCTCAAAGATCTTTCCAAGTCCTTTACAATGTAGATTCCTTAAGTGTCCTCTGATGTCTTCCGTGGTAAAGAACCTGGCACTAGCAGTGAGCCCCAAATGCACAGGTAGACACCGGCTACCTCAGAAAAAGCTGCCTCAGTTTCCTGTGCGGTATGTCAGAAATTACACAGAGAGGGACACGGACCTTGAGATGACAGCTTTATAAGGAAAAGTGTACCTTATTCAAGCCTGAGCCTCAGAGTATCCAAGCACAAAGTCTGACTAGTCCTGAAAATAAGACAACAAGCTGGTAGCTAATTCACCCCTCTTGGTGACTAAGACTGAAAATGAGACAGATCTACTCTATTTTTTTGTGGACAAAATTCTGGCCTTTCAAAAAGTACATATGTGAAATGAAAACTATTTATATCCTTCTTCAAATGACAAGATCACAAGAATTAACAATTCCAAGCAGTGCTGAAGGGTGAAGGGGCCACACAGACCAGAGCTCAGTACTACTATGGCTCATATTTTCTGATCAACTGGGAAATTTGAATTTTTTCTATAAATTGAAATGTGCCAGGGCCCTAAAAAAGACTTTCTTACATATCACTTCAAATCAATTATAGTAATAATATCTCCCCACTTTTATAATGTGCTCCAAATAATGACAATTAAAATAACCCTGATTTTTTAAAATTGAATATGTAGTTTTTTGAACGGAAACTTTACAAAGTCTTCAAAAGCAAGTGGTTTAGAACTCCCTCAATTCAAAACCTCAGAGAAACAAGCCATTTTAGCCTGGTATTGAATCCAAAAGCTTGCAGGAATGTGTGTGTGTGTGTGTGTTTTATATAAATATATACATGTATATATATATATATATATATAATTTATGTATACAGAACTGGGGTACAGGCCAGAGGTGCAGGGTCAGTGAGAGGATTTACCAGATGCAGAGTGGGAAACAGAACAGGCAGATAAACTAAAAATACTGCTGAAGGGAGCAGCGGGCGGGTCAGGAGAGGTCTGCCCGCCATATGGGTCACCTCCCTGGCCAAGGATTGAACTTGCATTGAAGCAGCTGCTGCATGCAAGCTTCACTTTAACCTCTTGCGCCACCTTGGAGGGCCCAGGATGTATATTTATTGGGGTACATATGTCATGGTCACAGAGCAGCAGATTTTTTTAAAGGCATGTGGTTTTTGTTTAGTTCTCTCTGTTCTCTTAGAAAATAATTATCATTACCTCTGTATCACAATAGATAGTTGATCATGTCACCCCCTTCCAAGATCAAAATGCTCAGCCTGGCCAAGACTATCCTTCATTGTCTGACACTGGCTTGTCTTCCCAACTGCACTCCGTCCCAACCTCACCCTTGTCCCAGTCACACCTGCCATCTTCCATCTTCCATGTCTTCATATGTGCCAAGCTATTTCTTCCATATGGAATACCCCTCTCCTCCTGCTGTCCCTACTCCAGTTCCACAGAGCCCTCAACCTAAGCAAATTAAGCACCTCTTTTCTTGGGCTCAGGTCTCTGCATTTCATAGTCTCCATGCCACCTGCTTGGTCTTCAGAGCACCAGCCCTCAAGCTAACACCCTTCCCCAAAATGCACAGACCATACAATAAGCTCCACCATGGCAGGCCTGTATTCTCTCCTCAGCATTCAGCTGAGTGCCTGGCACATACTCAGATTCTGAACATTTGTCACAAAAAGATTCCAGACAGCCTAAGACTAATGTTTATCCAGTAAGTAGATTTCTGCCAAACGAAATTCGTTTTGGCAAGATTCACTATGATCTGCATTCCTCGAACAGTCAGGAAGGTCACAGTAAGAGTGTTTTAGTAACTTCAAGAAATTCTTACATAATCATCAGGTTTTACCAACTGAATCCAGGTCAATGACAGAAGATAAACAATAGCAGTTTTACCACAAAAGAGAGAACATTTCTCACCAGGGTTGGAAGAATTGAAATGAACTCTCCTGGGTTGTTTAGAAATTTGACCTTCAGTATATATCAGTAGAGTTGATGTGCATCTACTGTGAAATATAATCCACGAGAAAGAAATCCTCCCTCTCTGTTAGACCACCACTACGGCTGGCACTGAGGTTAGTCTCTGGCAACACAGCATTTAGGATACAGGTAGTTCAAAGATAATAAAAGTAAGACCGTAGAGATTTTAGCAAGGGACATATACTTATTTAAATCATAACAAGCCTGCCAGGAACTGAATCAAAACTGGAAAAACAGCATCCCTGGTCGGCTCTGAAGTTTGATCTCAGTCCTGCTGGGATTCAGAAACACATAAGGCGGGCCCAAAGTCTGCCCTCTGTCTCCCCACCAAAGGTTCCTGAGCCATGAATGTGGGAAGGTGCACAAAAAAGTTAGACCCCCTAACAGGCAAGGTTCAACACGGTACAGGAATCCTTACTTCTAAGGCTGAGTTGGCCCACGATGGGAAAAGACCTCTGAGAGAGGCGACAGAGAGCCCACAGAGTCTCACAAACATGCCCATTGAGCTCACGAGCATGAAACCTGCTAGAAGGAATGTGTCTTTTGGCTGGCACAGCTGGCGTCTACACATCAAGCACAAGCAGGACGTCACACTCTGCTTGGGCATCAGAGCCAGGCCACTTGCACTAAACCTTCAAGCTCTTAACAGTTTTTGGTGCTATGAGTCTGTGATTCTGTTAACCTCTTCTAAGAGTGAGATCAATCATCAAGGAAACAAAATACAGTGAAACAGTTATCAAAATTTGAAAAGATGATTTGGTGACAGGCTATATGTTTTGTACTAATGCTTCAAATAAAAAAGAAATCTAAGAGTAGGTCTAATAATAACCATTTTAATGTAGGGATGGCATACATGAGTTTTTAAAGTGTCTACTAACAACAGTAAAGTGGCATGATACTGTCTGTCTTCCACTGGTGACATAGTGACAAGCACTTTTGAGACAACCAGTGTTTGTGACTTACATTCTTCATTAAAGACAATGTCAAAATTTCAAATTAGTGAAATTTATTAGTCACATTAGTGACAATAAAGAAGTCATCTTGTGGATCCAAGTTTGTATTCTCACTGGCCTCACTCCAGGTCCCCACACTCTAGGTGAAAACCTGTTTTAGAGGGACATTAAATGAATTCTAAAGATCCTTTACCTTTGATGGATCTACAATCCATTTGACCTACGTTAGGGTAAGGAAAACCACAATATGTATTTAGAGACCTTTGAGTTTTAAGTACAGACAGCTTATAAATTGGTAGTATTCTGTGCATCATATGAACCCTCAGATAGAATACAGGAATTTTTTCCTTATGGGCCAGTTATGGCCTCTAGTCCACTCCTATCCTGACAAGCAGCCCTGCTATCCTACTCCTACTTTCCAAATATTGTTTTGATCTATTTCCGAACTGTTGCATGTTCTAAAGTCCACAATTTTCATGAAACACCCATGACTTCGACCCTGATGGGTTTTCTTTCTGTGATCACAAGCACAGCCGTGAGGTCAATCGCTTTCCTTTTTCTTTGGAGTGTCAAGTAGCACACTATTCTATGGAACACCAGCACAATGCTTTCCCCATGGCCCCACGGATGGGCATCCTCACTGTTTCTGATTTCTGCCAATTACAAATATAGCTGCTGTAAATGTTTGCATCTTTCTCAGCCTTGGGCCTTGAACTGGCTGCTCTTCTATGTTTAGGTCCCTCCCTCCTCCTGAGGCAACAAAGTAAGCTCTGAATCTGTTGCAGGCATCTGCTTCGTGTCAGTGTGGGACTCTAGATTCAACTGCCATTTCTGCCCTTCCATTAGTGGCTTAAGCCTTTGCACTAAGGAAGAACCTGGGGTGTTGGTGGGACTTGTGTCTTTTTTTTAAAGATTTATTTATTTATGCATACAGAACTGGGGGTACAGGCCAGAGGTGCAGAGGCAATGAGAGGATTCACCAGAGATGGTGTGGGGAGCAGAACAGGCAGACTGACATAGTACACTGTGGAGGGGAGCAGCAGGAGAGACAGTAGAGGTTTGTTCTACCATGTGGGTCACCCCCTGGCCAGGGATCGAACTCATACTGAAGCAGCTGTGGCTAGCTTTTGTGCTGTGCTTTAACCCTCTGTGCCACCATAGATGTGCATATGGTACACACACACATTTTGTATATCTATTTATCCATCAGTAGAAAAGGCGCTTAGATTACTTCCATCCATTGGCTGTTGTCAATAATGCTGCTACGACCATGCTGGCTTTTATGGGAACTATTTATGGGTACTCTTCCTGCTGACTTTTTTTTTTTTTTTTTTTTTTTAAAGATTTATTTATTTGTACATACAGAACTGGGGTACAGGCCAGAAGCTCAGGGGCGGCGAGAGGCTTCACCAGAGACAGAGTGGGGAACAGAACAGGCAGATCGACGAAGTACACTGCTGAGGGGAGCAGCGGGCGCGTCAGGAGAGGTCTGCCACGCCATGTGGTCACCTCCAGGGCAGGCGGGAATCGAACTCATGCGGAAGCGGTTTTAGATTCTCAGTGCTGTGCTTTAACCCGCTGCGCCACCAGGGAGGGCCTCTTCCTGCTGACTTTTATGGGAACTATTTCTTCATGCTATGCTCTGCTAAAAGTGAAAGGGTTCATGAACTATCTCTCCTTGGAGTGACTGGTTCTTTTGATTTCACTTTTACTTGCTTATCTAGTGGTCTCATCCCTTGATGGGCTCAAGACAAGTTACGACTTTGTATATAATCTAGTTTTCTCTCATTGTTTGGGCAGGAGGGATCTGTTGTAGATTTCCAAGTTTCAGTGAAAGCATAACTCTGAAATTTTATTTTATTAAAAAAAATTCAAAATGTTGATAACAGTGAGAAGATAGAACTGGGATAAGGCAAACAGATTTTAGGAAAAAGAGAGAGAAGTTCCCATTTTCACATGTTCTAATCTAAGAAATTAACAGATAAAAGCAAATATCAAAAATTTGAACTCTATGTATTTAGGGTTATAGAGGCAAATACCCTCTCCCCCAAAATAGGTGCTTTCTATGAATAAGAATTAGAAATGGGGAGCATTAAACCAGCAAACTGCCAGTCTATCTTATAAGCCTTGGATGGAAAAAATTTGACTTGTTAAATATGTGCAAGATTAGTTGGGAAAAAAAATAAAACTTTAATAATCAAAATGGATTCCTTGAAATGTTAAAATGTAAAAAACGAAACAAAACAAAAATTGTAAAACAATGAAAAGAAACCCTGCCTTACTTTTCAAAGTCTGTGTTCCAGCACAAAGTGCAGGGGAAGGAGGGACATAAATCAAAGACAGTGGAGAAAGATCTACAGAAATTAATTTAGCACTCATTTTAGCAGTCGAAGAATATTCTGAAAGCTAAGAAAACAAGTTTAAATTGTTTTTAAAGGACTGCTCTGAGCAATCAGGATTTAGGCACTGTAAACAAGGCTAAGGCATATTCCTATGTACAAGTTTCCCTTTCTTAACATCCAAAAATATCTTGTGAACTGAAGTGAGAAGGGAAGACTCTGACACAGAGCAGCTGTTTCCAGGTGTCTAGAATGCGAAGGAGAGCCAGAAACAGCAAGAGAGGAAGTCCTGACAAATAAACCGAAATAAACCATCAGGAGAATTTTGACACAGAATTTATCAAATCTCAATCCTATATGCACTGTCCTCTTGATTTTTGAAAATATCATGCCATTGTACAGATTTATCCTTTTAAAGGAAGCTTTGTCATTACTGTATATGAAAACAAGTACTTAATATGAGAAGAAAATCTAAACTACGAATCCAAAAAAAACAAAATTATTTTGACTTCTAAAAGCTTTGCATCAGAAGCCTACTCTTCATGAAAATGGGAGAGGCACATGTAATTAGATATTTAAAAACTAGCACTAAGTTGAACCAAGTCTACTTGCTTTAAGAAATATTTAAAAAGTACAGAGTCTAAATCCATTCAGTTCAATAGGCGTTTCTTTAATGCCCAGGGTCATTTTGCATAAAACCAATCGGAATGCCCCATACTTTGAGAAGCATTGTTTTAACCAAAATGCCCTACAGTTTTCACATTAATCTATTAACTTCAGAGGTTCAGGGCTGCCTCTGCAAGCAAAGGCAGTCTAGAGGAGGCAAGGGGTTATCACTTACCTCTGGCCCTACTTGGTAAAATTGAAACAAAGAGAGGGATGATACATAAGCAAGATAATCCTGAACAACAGGTCAGAAGTAAGAGTATTCACCTGCTGGACAGGTCTGACAATGATCAGGTAAGTTCTCCAGGTAAATAACTCTCAAATTTTTATTAGTAAAAGAGATGCTGACTAAACAACAAATGTATTCAACAAACAGTTATTGATCTTGTGCTTTTTGCCAAGTTCTGGATTATTACTTATCACTACCCTAATGCCCTTCTAAAATATTTATCTATTTAATAAGCTGTAACTGCCATGTTTACTGCTACCTCCACCAGCACATAAAACTATACAGGATGCTCAAAAAAAAAAAAAAAGTTTTGGGGTCACTAGTCTCCTATGCATTTGTAGAAGGGAGTCTTGACTATGATACAATGTCCCTTCACATTCAGAAATCTCTTCTATATCATGCATGGCAGAAAGTGATCGTGCTTCTGGGGCTTCCAAACATGGAATCCTCACTAATGCTCAAGGTAGCCCATTCCTCTGCTGAAGCATACACATAAAGAATGTCCTTGCTTACTATAAAAGAAAATCAACCTTTCTGGAACATCTAGCCAGAGGTTCTGGCTCTCTCATAAATCGAGTATTAAAAACTAAATCTTCCATCTTGTAGACATTTGGAAATTCATATTATATTTACCAAGTTAATGTTTCATCATTTGTAAAAATGAGCTTTTTCTATGCATTCTCCTATGGACAAAGAATCATCTGAAAATGGGGTGCCTAAATCAAGCAGGATGCCTCAAATATAGATTTAAAACAGAACAACAGATTATGATATTCTTTCTCCACCCAAGTCATTTTCATTATACTTTGCTTTATCCATATCATACATGGACTAGATTGGATACTGTCCTCCAAAAACAGACCCTTCCCGG
The DNA here is from genome assembly GCF_000260355.1 of Condylura cristata. Lineage (NCBI taxonomy): Eukaryota > Metazoa > Chordata > Mammalia > Eulipotyphla > Talpidae > Condylura > Condylura cristata. Next base: position 22,519,482 of record NW_004567110.1, read on the forward strand.
ACCTTTAAAATATAAGCAATGCAACAACAGATTTGACATTTGAACACCCTGACAAAGGGTTAAAATCTCATTTCAGTGATATTTCAGTGGCCCCAAAAGTACCCTCAACTTCCTTGGCCCTCCAAAGAATTTTAGTTCTCAGTAGATGTAATAGGTTATGAATGCTTGGCTTATTTCTGTAAATTTACACTTTTTATACTGAAATATATTTCTTTCTCAATATTTACTGTGGGAAAGCCACTTGCTCCTCACCTCACTCATCACAAGTAGATTGTATCTGATAGTAGTCTAAAACTAGCTTTTTCTTTAAATCAAAGATACGTGACTTTATTTTTCCATTCTGAATTATTTTTAAACAGGGCTTATTTATGTTACCAAACCATAGGTGAATGAAAACAAAATATTTTTTATTACAAGCCCATTTTTCATGGCTGCTAACATTCTTCTGCTAAATGTATGGCATATGCTTGTGACACATCAGGGTGATGTATAGAGTTAAAAATAGATGAGAATAAAAATCTGTCATCTGTTAATATATTAATTCACAGTATATGATTATATTTTATCTTAGGAAACAACCTACATATAGGAGAATTCTGTGGTAACAGTACCAATGTGAACTGGTGATCTTTCAAGTATAAAGATTTAACAAATTAATGTGTAGACTATTTATTTCTCTGCCCATGTTTACCAGTTTGCAGACACTAAAGATTGTTTGTTACATAAGTCATAATAGCCTAAATGTCCATTACAATTTGGAGCATGGATGTAGGTCAGACGCCAATAAAGTCACCCATGATTCAAGAGATAAATCATTGGACATTTGATAATAACTTGTATAATGACAGCTAATCCTGGTGTTTTTTAAAAATGGTAATTTGATAACTGAGTTGCTAATGTGAAAAATAAATCTATTATTGTTTTAACATGTATGTATATTTGTTACCTTAACAAACATGTATTTGTAGCAGGTGAGTTCTAATGTCAACTCAGCTGGTCTAATGACATATACTGAAAAAAGGGAGCCAATATATACTGATTTCATTTAATCATAAAATTTATATTTCTCACTGGAAAGATATATTTGGTAATGCAGAAGCAAGAACTGTCTAGATGTTAAGCATAGGTGAAATCAAACTGTATCTCTAGTATTTTTCTTTGGGGCCAAACAAGAACAAAGCTGGCCATGGTGGTCTCTTAGTGTGTATATGCTTAACACACAGTACCCCCTCTCTCTGGCCTCTCAACCAGTGGATTCTATCCCTCTGACCATTGTGACTGGTGAAAGACAGGTTCTTTACTTGATTCAAGCCAATGGAAAGTGAGGGTGATACATTTCTGGAAACAACAGCTTCCTCTTCCCAGATCAAGAACTGTGAAAAGTCTCTCCCCTTCTTTAGATTTGATACTGGGGCTATGAAAATCCTGCAAACTTCAGGCATTCATTTTAGAACCCTATGGGAAAAGGCAATCAAGAATGGATCCAACAAGTGGGAAATATAGCTAAATACTGATCAGAAAACAAGGAACTGCTCACAGGATTTGAGCCCTGAGTCAGGTCCTACCTGGGCATATATAATTCCCTCCTTCATTCATTTCCACAGTCATTAAGTTTCTCTCTCTTTTTTCAACTCAAATCATTTGAATCTCACATTCTGATTCTTGGCACATTTATGTGACTCAAGCACAAATGATTATTTTCAAGGGCATGGCTGAGTGCGGTAGAATTAGCAGAGTACGCGGACCGAAAAGGGTCCCAGCATCATGGTAAGTAAGTATCTGTTTATCTCACGTAATCATCATAAGAATGATCTCCATAATCTTGTGGATGTGATTCTCTAAAGACAGGAGAAACCAGAAAGTCAAGTAGTTTGCTCAAGTTTCCATAGATGGTAACGAAAGAATGGAGACTTGAACTCGTTTGATTGTAAAGGAAATGTTCTGTCAAAGCTGCCATCTGTCCTGGTTTCAACTTTAAGTATTTTATTATTGCACTGACTATAGGTTTTCATCATAAATTACAAATAAGACAGCATAGATAATACGCTTTACAATTAGCAAAGTTGTTGTTTTTTTTTTTTTTTTTTTTTACTTTTTATTGACTCTTAAACTCAAAATATCACAATGGCAACAACACTGAACCAATTAAATACAAACTATTAACAATGCCCTCCTTGGTGACAATGGGTTAGAACGCAGCACTGCAAGCTGGCCACAGCAGGCTCAGTGAGAGTTTGATCCCCTCCCCAAACCCTACCCCCACCTGTGCCCTGGAGGTGACCCACATGATGCAGTAGACCTCTCCTGATCTGCCCGCTACTCCCCTCAGCAGTGTACTTCATCAATTTGCCTGTTCTGCTCTCCACTCTGTCTCTGGTGAATCCTCTCATGGACCCTGTACCTCTGATCTGTAGCCCAGTTCTGCGTGCATAAATAAATGAACAAATCTTAAAAAAAAAAAAAAACTATTAACATAGTAATAAAACTGCCATCAAAGGCCAGTCCTTAATCTCTTCTGTAATATTAGTAGAAAGACATCATTCACAGTGACATTTTTTTGGTTTTATATATGTTTACTTAAAGCCCTCTATATGTACATACCAATTAGGAAAAAGTGAAGAAATATTTAACCATTTTGATCATTTAGGTGAACAACTGTGTTAACTCCTACACAAATTCAAATATGAAGTCCATCAAGATTTTTTGAGTTTTTTTGCTTGTAAAAAACCTGAAAACACAACAACTGGAAAGAGAAGTTCTTGAGCTGAATAAGCATTGTTAAATACATAGAAGAAGCATGAATTTAACCAAAAAAAAAAAAAAATAAGTGATCTCTTAAGAAGGAAATTTGGGTTGAGACCTTAAAAAAAAAGCAGACTAGGATGAAATGACCCAGTTAACTGCTGACTTGACCAATTCACTTCCTAATCCTGAATCTCCAAGACCTCATTCATCAAAAGAGGACATCAGACTACCTCACCTCGAGAATCCCTTCCAAACTTATGATCCACCACTCTCTGGTCCTTTTCCATCTCATTTTGCTCATAGATGACACTTCTGAAACTTATGCACTCAGTTTACCCTTTCTGGAAAGTAAGACTGACACAGCAGAGCACTCTGACACTATGAGTTAATCGGTACTTCTGCTTTGGGAACATCCCTTCTATTCCTATAACAGAGTCTACAAAAATACATATAAATATACAATTCATTTCAAGTTACAAAACTAATGAGTAGGAGTGGCCAGGCTTGACTGCAAAGCTCTCAATCTTAGCTAAATTCTCTACCTCTTTCGTTGTAACAGTTTTTTCTAGCTCAATAGCTAGTCTTCACCAAATGTACCCGTTGATTTTCAACACTGGTCACAATACTATGGTTCAATTGAACATTGTTTTAATATAGTTTCATAATCCAGAACACTGAGATCTGTATTTTGGCCAGTGTGATCTCAGACCATGTCAAATAACATGCATATTTTTGTGTAAAAAAGGTTGTCAACACCCCAAACAAATAGCATGTCTCTTGCCTTCTTTGAAATGACGGAGGCAACGCAACATAACAAAATTAGAATGTCATCAGCCAACTTAATCTAGAATTCAATTTTCAAAGGACATCATATTGAGAATATTCCAGAAATGAAAGGGACACCCTACTTATAATGAAGCCTCAAAGCCTCAGGAAATGTTCTGGGCTATCTGTTTCCTAAGATGAATAAGCATTTATAAACAAAAATAATAACTTCTGCAAGCAAGGTTGCCTTTTCTCCTACATTAATAGCACTCATTCTTAACAAGAAACTAATATGAAGTAACAACAGAAATTCCCATTGCCTTTCTTATATCTAGCATACATGTCAAAATCTTGCCTTTGTCATTGCCTTATTCTTGAATTGTGCAAGGGGATCTTAATGCTTGATGAAAGTCCTACTCCTCCAACTATTCTTTCAGCTGGGACAATAATTGACGTGTCACAGTGACCAGCAACTTTATTTATAGCAAGAGGAGCTGCCATATTATTTCTTTTTCCTCCAAAAAAGTATAGTCTAATAGTTTAAATCATAGGTATTAATTACCTAATAATCAAAACAGCAAAAATAAGTTCCTTTCTTTCCTGCTTTGAGGAAAGCAGCCCATCCTCAAACATGCATGTCAATCTTGAATATACATTAAAATTATTCAAGTTGTATGTGACCAGATGAATTCAATCCAGTTGAATTCAATCTCTTTGTGTGGGGATTCCAGTACCAGTGGTTTTGAACATGACCAGGATGATGCCAATATGCAGCCCAGATTAAGAACCTCTGCTGTAATATATGAATGAAAAGAGGTAGGTAGAGGAAGAAGTATCGGAGATGTTCAGTTCTGCAATATTAGTTTTTTCACAAAAGTGACATGATATGCTTAATCTTTGAAAGTATTTGTCCAGCGTCTTTCTGAAGACATTACTAGGACAGAAATTATTTTAAATTCTGCTTCACTCTAACCATCAGAACCAGTCATTCCGCTGCCACCCTCTACCATCACTGCTACAGAAACATGAAACTGCACATTCATTCAGCAAATATCTTCAGGGAAAGAAACCATCTCTCCTTGCTCAGATGACAAGCAAAATCAATAGCCATTCCCTAAAGAAAGGAAAAGATAGACAAGCTCTAACCCCTTTCACCTCAAATTGCTCCCTCCCTCCTTGTCTATTCTATACAGAAATCCATGTAACATGTAACAATGTTCTCACCCCTCTCCAAAGGTTTATTTTGCCCTCTGCATTTCTCCAACTGCATTAAGTATTTTCAAGAATCAGGTTGTAATTAATTATGCAATTTCATTAAATTACAAATTTAATGAAAATGATACTCGCCCTTTTTTTTTTTTACAGGCACACTTTCAGAGACATCTAGAGAACATGTATTTACTTCTCTGAATGAACTTCGTTTTGCAAACTGACCATCATGCAAAGGCAGCTCTAAGTTGCAAAATTAGGGGTCCCAAAGCCTAGGTCAGAACCTGTAGAGCTGAACTAGCAAATGCTAGCTGAGTTCACAAATAATGATTATCATTGATTCAAATCATATATTTTAAAGGTTTATTTATTTACACATACAGAACTGGGATACAGACCAGAAGAGCAGAGGTGCAGGGGTGGTAAGAGGGTTCATCAGAGACAAAGTGGGGGGCAGAATAGGCAGATCGAAGAAGTGCACTGTGGAAGGGAGCAGCAGGCTGGCTAGGAGAGCTCTGCCACGCCTTGTGGGTCACCTCTGAGGTGGGGACTGAACTCACGCTGAAGTGGCTTTAGCATCTTAGTGCTGTGCTTTAACCCACTGTGCCACTAGAGAGGGCCCTCAAACATATTTTAAAGTTTTTACAAATCCATCGAGTGGGCAATGACCCTGAAGGTCTGTTTTCTTCTATTCTTTCACTATCCCTTTGGGACAGAGGAGGCCTTCCAAACATTGAGAATGTACAACTGAACTAGCAATGAAATCAAGCCTGCATCTTTGCTTCAAAGATGTGGATGTGGAAACCAAAGGCTTGCCCCATGGCCTTTTTCCAAGACAGAAACAAATCTCTTTTTCACTGGGAAGCAGAAGAGAGGTGTTTGTGTTTGCAGACACAAGAGAAAAGGAGCTGTTAGTGGGTGCTCCAGAGATTAAGAAGAAGTATGTAGTCTTCTGCTGCATCAATTCCTGAGGGACTGAGGGAAGATAATGGCCAAGAGTTGAGGCAACTGTTATTAGAACAAGAAGGGAAACCAGCAGCCCTAATGAAGATCCCTTAAGAATGAATTCTGAAACCAACCACCACCCAACAAATGGATGAAGTAGAAATAGGGGGGTGAGTGTAGAGAGAGAGGACACTTTGAAATTAAATCACTTTAGTTTCTGCAGCCTCAATGTGACAATGACAAAGCTTTACTAAGTTCTTGCTTGCAGGCACTGTTAGAAAGTTCCCTGATCTTATTACATTTATGAATGTAGAGAAAATATTGTTCTTCCTCACAGGCAGTGAGTAGACTGTGCTATAGGCTTGAAGCATTTGCTTCTTAATACATCTATTCTGTTGATTTAAAATTGAAACTAACTTGATACATGAAAATGACAGGGTGAAACTTACTTTACTGTATAGAGATAGACAAATACTAAAGTTTCATCTTCGAGCATTTCATGAGGCTTCTAATACTCACCTCACCTTCTTTTCTGGGTTCTACCTTACAATACATGAAGAATGCAGATTTGAAATTTTAATTAGATTAATTTCAATTAAAAAATTAAAACTAGATATCTTTTAAAAGTATCAAAACAAGGTCAGTAAAAAAAAGAGAAAAGTTTTAACTTGTTTTCATCAAAAATGATTACTCAGGCCATAATAATAGCATATAGTTTATCTTTTTAGGTATTCCTAATATATTTTAGGATTTTTTATAGTCTGAAATGAAGTTCTGTTGAAATGAAACTTATTTCCTGGCCCTCCTGGTGGCACAACAGGTTAAAGCACTGCACTATGAGGCTATCGGCAGCCACTGCAGCAAAAGTTCCATGCCCAGGAGGGAGCTGACCCACATGGCGCGGCAGACCTCCCCTGACCTTGCCCGCTGCTCCCCTCAGCAGTATATTTTTGTCCATCTTCTTGTTCTGCTCCCCACTGTCTCTGGTGAGTCATTTTACCCACCCACCCCCTCCCCAACACATCTAGCTTGTACCCCAGTTCTTGTATGTATAAATAAATAAATCTTAAAAAAAAAGAAAGAAACATTTCCTTAAACACGTGTTTTAAACATGGGCTCATTTTACAATGAAAGTTTCTTAAAATTAACAATTCTTTATTTCATAGGCTTCCAATAGGAATATGTGTAAGCATCCCAACAGGAGCTGCTTTTAATTCTAATCATGTCCTGTTCTAAGTCAGGACTTCTCAAATTAAGCATTATCGGCATTTGGGATCTGATAATGCTTTGCTGTGGGGGATTAGTCAGTGCATTTTAGGAAGTTAGCAACATCCCCAACCTCTGTCCAGGTGATGACAGCAGCCTACCCCAAGTTTGTGACAGCCCAAACCCTCTCCAAACACTATCAGTGTTTTCTGGAGGCAAGAAGGGGGGTAAGAGTGTTGGGGGGGGGACGGGAGAGGAGAGGGAGGGCAAAATTTCCCCAGTTGAGAACCACTGTTATAAGTCTATCAATAAGACTCATTTCTAAGCCAAAAAAAAAAAAGTGATTTGTAATCTCTTTTCTTCCCCTTTGTCTAGCATTTCTGTTTCATCAAGTCATTTAACCACTCTTTTTAATGCCTTCATCTTGGGGTTACAAGAACCCACTGACTATTTCCTAAGGCATACCACAACTTGTTCAATTCTGCAAGAAAACTGTCATTAGAATTTGAGGTTTGGGAACCAGACTGAATTCCCAATGCTTTGTATTACGAATGCAGGAGCTGAGGGGTCAGAAAGGAACCTTTTTCTCAGTTTATACTCTATTTAATGCTCCATAAAGAAAGTCTACACTTTCACATGCTCCTAAGATCTTCAGGTACCTAAGCTCTGCCTTTATTTGACACCTTAATCAAAGGAATCAATATTCCTTTTCTAACCCTCCAAGTACAGGCAAACATATGATTATGTTTTATTTAAATTCACTCTGGGAGAACAATTAATATAAATAATACTCATTTATTTTTTTTACCTTCACCACATGTTTCAAATAATAATGGGGAAAAAAAGTAATTAAAGCAGAACATAACAATCTAAGTCTTTTGATTAAACTGTCCATCTTTACCTATTTGAAAGGGTACATCTCAATAGTTACATAGAGAAGCTGGGCACATCCCTGTCACCTGAAATGTTTTAGGCCATGCTCTGACCATCAGAAGCCTCCTCTACTTTCTGCCTCCTCCCTCCACCGCTGTAACTGGGGACTCATCCTGCAAGACAACCCACCCAGGGGCCTCATCACTTGTCAGAGTTCTCACTTTTCCTTCAGCTGAGTCTCCCTCCACGCAGTTTGGATGTACAGAAACCTCGGAGGGCTGCACACCCAATCGCAGACCAGCCCTCTAAGACAACGGCAGAGAGCAGGTACTATTCTTGCTCCCTCTTCCGTGAGTCTTTCCACGGATGGCGCAGGTTTCCAGAGTCGCCTTCCGTATTCATTTCCCGAATCTGAAAGTCTCTCTTAAAACATGGCAGCGAAGACAGAAGGCAGCAAGCCGGATGGAGTCTGAGAAGCCGAGGATGTGGTGACAACTGCCGCCCCGCTCCCCCCCCCCCCTTTTAGTTCCCAATCCTGAACACTGTGGAAGCTTCTTCCCATCTTGCAGTTGGTGGCTGAAATTTCTGTCAGAAAGGCGGTTTTTGCTTATAGCTTTTTGCACTAGATGCTTGTTTATTCTACCAATGTGATTTTTACCTTTCTGAATTGTATTTATGCGTGAAGAACTCGGGGGAGACCTTCCCCCCATTCCGGAGAGCCCGTAACTCTATCAGGCTTCTCAGTTCAAATGGCCGTTTGAAGCCATCGAGCTTCCCAGGTCTGTGGGGGCATCGTCACCGAGTCACCTGCAGGGGCAGCAGAGTGAACTGCGGACCCCCAGAGCGACGCCCCAGGGACAGACGGTGGATTCCTAAGCCCCTCTAACCACGGGGACGCCTAGGATTCCCTCTCTAAGAGGAGGACAGCGGAGTCCTAGGGGGTCTGAATCGAACAACAAGAACTGTATCAGATTTGAGGCACGCGGGGGGTCGGGGAGAGGTTAAAGAGCAGCCTCACTGAACAGGCAAATGTGACCCTGGGGAAAGGAAGCAGGAGAGACGCAGGAAAGCACGTTTCCCTTAATCCCCAGCCCACGCTGCCTGTGGAGCCCGGATCATCCAGCCACGGGCCAGACTGCAGCAACACACCAGACCCCCGGCTGGCAACACGCACACAGGCGCGCACACACGCACACTCACATGCCCCGCTGCGAGTTGCACGTCGCAGACTTCTGACTGACTTCATTGCCCTAAACACCGCACCTCAGGGGGTAACTATGGCCTAGAACTGACACCACTATGCCGGAACCCCGCCCTCCTGCAACACACACACACACACACTGCACCGTGGGTACCAGGTACCACTTAGAAGCCCCCGCAGCTCTCCGGTAAATCATTACCTTCCAGGCTGCCTGATCTCTCCAAAGCTCCAACAAGCTTGGCTTGAACGAGACGTCCTGTGAGCATGCCAGGTAGATGTTGGCGGAACCTCAGTGCAAGTGAACCTCAGAAGACCACGACTAAGTCACTTATTCAAGGGGCCGCAAAAAACCTCCAACCCTTTCAGGAGCCTTCTGGCTCCACCAGCAGCTCTCTTCCTCCTCTCAGCTCAGCGATGCTCCCCTCCTCCCCATCACCGATCCCCCAGCAATTTCCCAACTGGTCCTTCCCGGCCACTTTCTGCATGCATCCTTTCTGCAGCCGGTTCCCACCAAGTGGCCTCAGTACTCCCGCGGAATACCTCTGTCCAAGGCTGCCTCTCTCCAGCATCATCGCGCCCTAACCTGGTACTGCTTCCCCCAAATTACCGAGTTCACTTGTTCTTTGGAGCTCACAGCTCCTACCGGCTTCTTTCCTCTCGTTCAAATCCGTTTTCCACGCGCCCACTTTCCCCCAAGCTTCCCCTGGTCGCTCGGACCCCGAGCTCACCCTTTACTATGCTCCTCACACCGCACCCCGGGAGACACCCGCTTCCCTCTGCGGCTGCATCCCAAGCCCCATGTCTCCAGGCTGCTCCAGTCCGCTCCCGGCCTGCGGATCCTCTCCCTGGCCGCGCGGTCCTTCCCCTTCCCCAGGCCGGCCCCCTAGATCCCGACAGTCAGTTCTGCCCTCCAGCTTTGCTGCTCCCCGCTGCTCCAGCATCCCGGCAGCCGCCCCCTTTCAAATTGGCCAACAGGCTAGCCCAGGCGCCGGGCACGGGGGCGGCGATCAGCCAGCTCCCTTGGGCACCAGCCGCGCCTCCCACCTGCCCGCCTCAGCTCCCCGGGCGCTAAGCCCTCGCCCCACCGCCCAACCGCCTCACAAACTTACTTGCGGGTCGCCAGGAGGGGGCTGCGGAGAGCGCCGCGGGGCCCACGGCTGCGAGTGCGCCCCTCTCGGCGGGGTTGGGCGGCGCGGCGCTGGCGCTGCGCTCCTGCGGCCGCGCGGTGAATGGGCTCAGCCTGACGCAGCCCGGCTCTGCCCCCGCCGCCGCCGAGGCCGCCGAGCGCTCGCAGACATGCTCAGTTTCCGGACCTGCCCGCGTGGACGCTACCAACAGCGAGCGGCGGCGGGGGCGCCGCGCAGCCGGAGGCTACCAACCTGGAGGCCGCTAAAAATAGCTCCTGCGGAAGCCAGGCTGAGGCGCCGAGCGCCTCCCCCCCTCCCACCTCCCGCGCGCGTCCCCGACGCCCGGACTGGGGAACGGGGAACCGGCGCCCGCGACCGCAGGAGGGACCCGAGCGCGCGCCCAGCGAAGTTCCTGCCTGGGCTCCGAATCCCACCCCCGGGGACAACGGCAACCCCCTCCTCCCCCCCCAGATCCGAGGGTTTCTCTGCAGCTAAAACCAGGCGCCGCGTTTGGGGGTCCCTGATTTCAGTCTCGCCCTGGCTCGACAGCCCCAATTTCAGGTTCTCACCAGAGAAGGGAAAGAAAGTTGGGTTCAAGCGCTAAAAAAAACAAAGAAATCCCCATAAACTCTGCCACTATGAAACTGGCTAAGATGTCAAGAGAAACAAAAAATAAAAGGTTGTTTTGTTTTGATATTTGGTTTTGCCGTAAAGAAAAAGGTGGAAGGAAACAGCCCAGAAGGGTCAAGGACAGTGTTGAGAAGCAGGCTGAAGGAGGTTCTAGAAAAAGCTGCTACATTTTATTGGGTGTTTATAACTCCTCTTTCTGCGGGGTTTTGCATCCAAACTCCACCAGCACAACCTGGGTGATTTTGTTATCGTTATTTTAACTTTTCTCTTTTCCCCACGTTCAAACTCCACTTTTCCTCCTCCAGCCCTCCCTAATTTGCAAGGAGCAGCGAGGAGGGGTGTAAACTGTTTGTGAAAAGATGCTGACACTTGAACTGAAACCTGTTTTTTTGATGACCTTGAGGAAAGAGGGGTCGGTTATTTTATCCAATCCACTTCAAGATTTGTCCTAGATCTCCTAAGTTTCCAGCAGACATGTTTCAAACACAGCTCTCTCAAAAAGACCACCATTGCAATTTAGCTTTTTCCGAGCTACTGATATTCACATATTCTGCCTTAATTCCCGATTATGTAATTTTTAAAAATTTCCTAGGTCAAATTACCATCTTATTTCATTCACCCCCACAGCCACCCCACAAGAGGTTCATCATTATTCTTGTTTGACAGATGAGGACACTGGAATTCAGAGCTGCTCCTTTCTTGCCTGGAATAATAATAGGGTGTTGAATTCAGACACTGCCAGACTAGAAACTTCCACAGTTTCCATATAACCTATTGCCCTGAACCAATAGCTTTCCCTGAGATAAATGTTTAAGACATTTAGAAATGATTCTTTGTGGAGGGCTAATAATTGATAACAGCTGACTACAAATTTTGTTCATTATCCTCTCCCTAAGTCTTTTAGTCATACATGACTTGAGTTTTGTATTTTCTGTTGAAAATGGCTGTTTCATTTTTATTTCTTCACTCAAAAATAATTTACTGAGAATCTTCTAAAAGCAATGCATTTGCTTGGAATGTAGTTTATATTATCTCACAGTTCAGATTCTTTATGAAGGGTGCTTGCTTTTGCCACTACTATATATTAGTGAGATTTGCTAATAGCACTGTAATGAAGGTAGGTATTCCATTTTCACAGAGATGTAGCAATGTGCCTCTAATTGGGTCAAGTTGCCTCTTTTCCATCTCACTTACAGTTTAGTGTCATCTCTTGCTCAAAATAGATGATCAGTCAATGTTTGATCTTTTACTTGTTAGTATCCAGCTCCTCCATTCCTTCTACTTCCAAAATGTCTCCAAAAGACATCAGCTCCAAAACTAGAGCACTTTGTAATCTTCCTAATTCCTATGGGTAATTCGCGGGAAATACCAAATTGGAATTCCCTTAAGTATCAAACCAACACAGCAATTCCTTTCTGTAGGTAGTGAAAGAATATAAAAAAAAAAAAATGCTTAACCTTCATCCCAGTGGTTTTATTTCTTTCTAAGTAACCAATCTTAGGGTATATATAATTATCTTAATATCTTCATTTTACAGCATGTACACTAGGCTTAATTATGAAGCAGGAACAGATTTTGATTTCAAAGTTAAGACTTTTTTACTTCTTATTTAAGTATATAGTTTGAAAACACTGCACTCAAGACACTTCATAGCACAGGACAGAAATCCAACTCTAAGTAACTTAGGCAAACAAAGAAAATGCATCAGTCCTTGTCACTCAGAAATACAAGGGGTGGCAGATCTGATCCACAGCTTATCAATAAGAATGTTTCTCTCCTGCTCATTTACTCTTAGCATCACTTTACATCTTGGCTTCACTCTCCATGGGGCTGTGCCTATGGTGCCGTGCCCAGCCTACATACATTATCTGGTTTCCCTCTTACAGAGAAAGCAAACCTTATGCCTGATGAGCAGATCAGTCTTTGGACAGACTCAGAGAGCTGTCTTGTGTCAGTATTACCTATGCATCTTGGGGGAGACATCTTCTCAAAAGAAGAGGAGGTACTCAGCCTATGGAAGAGAGCTGGGATGCTCGCAGGGTGGAAATAATAGATATCCAACCACAGCCACAGACGAGCCTGGTTCCCCTCAGACAAAAAGGGACAGCAGTTCCCTTGTGGGGTGTATTTGCTGGTTTGGGTTATTGAGAAATGAGTAAAAGAATAATAATTTTTTGAAGTGTTTTTTCCTATCACTTTTTTGGTTCCGATACTTTGATATGTCTGCCTAAGCGGTGTGGGGCAGGGGCAGTTCATCCCCTCTTTGTGGCCTTTTCATCTTTATTTCAAAGCACTGGTTACTTCCAAGGTGATGCCACTCATTAAAGTCATCTAATGAGCCTCCAGCCAGCTGAGGGCTCCAGTCCCCAATCTGTCTCTACAGGAAAAGGACACTTGTCATTTTTTATCCCATATTCTTAAAACACATTCTTCTTTTTTTGGATTTAATAATGCCTGATCATTATGTAAGCCGTTTAGTAAACTAAAAAGTGGACTTTCTCTTTTGCTCCCAAGCAGGAACAAATCTATTTTTCTCAAGTAGTTTGAAAAAAAAAACACTACTGTTCCTTTAGTAAATGTAATATGTCTTTCACAGGGATCACTGCTAGATTTAGATAAATGAATATTATCACCCCTTTTATCTTCACTTATCACCAAATCCACAGACTTCATATTACCTCTATGAGTACTGTTGAATAAATATACCTCTATTAATACTGTTGGATAAATATAGTCCGTGAATCACTTCATCTAAATTACACATCAAGTTCTATGAAAATAATCAAATGTACCATCTTTTGCTTAATCTTCCTCCTTGACTTCTTTACCCACGCTCTTCTAAGAACTCTCCCTTGTGCTTTTGTCATACTGGGCCTTCTTATGCCACACCTCTAGTTATTTTTCTTTTCCTAGTTCTCCTTTTCCTTACCTTTTAGTTCTTTGTCATTCTTTTATGCCACTCTCCCACTTGTTTTATTGATTCCCTTTTCTTCCCCCACTGCATTGCCAGTTCAGGGAGGATGGGGGGTATGGCAAATTGATGTGTATATGCATTTTTATCTTCAGTGCTCAGTATATGCTCACTGAAGCATTCCTGGATTATAAAGGGAAGGAGGATATTTACATCCGGAACACAGAGACTCATGGGCTATATCATGTCAGATTTCCCAGTGTGGAGAAGAGATGGGAGAGAGGATGCTAGAGGTAGGCTGATCTGGTCTCTTTCACCATTTTTGTCTGGGGATATCTCCATATAGACACCTTTCCTTCCTCTATATTTTTTGGGTGTGTTTTTTAATTTTTTTTTTAACCAACTCTTTCTAATATGGAAATCCTTCAGTATGATCTCAGCCACACTGCTAGGCATCTCTAATTTCCCCAGGTATGGATCAAACACTCAGCACATTCCGCTTCTACTATATGGAGGCAGCCCAGTTCAGATACTTGGGCCTTTTATACCAAATTTGCTTTTAGAAAGTCAGATCTAAATTATGACTATCTAAGTATTTCATAAATGTGTTCTTTAAAATAAAAGGAATATCAAGATGACATTAATGAAGGGATATTAAAAGCCTATCCTCTTGATGCCTATTTTTCCATTGCAGATAAAAAAATTAATATGGAGAATTAAATGGTAATAATTCTAAGTCACTAATCTCAAATTATTCTTTCATCTCATGACTATAGATAAATATAACAGATCTACTAATGAAGTGCACTGAAGACATTAATGCACAAGTCCTCCTCGCTCTTTATTTCCAGGCTAAAACTACCCCAGGTACTAGTCATGGAACTTTAAGGATGCTCATGGTATGTGTGAATTAAAAATACTAAATACTCCTTGACTACAAGATAGCTCTAATGACCCTTTCCTCAGGGAAGAAGAATGTGGACAATTACTTATTTCAAATATCAGGTTGCTCTTTTCTTGCCTCTAAATCTACACATGGATGACTTAGTTATTGTACAGGAAATAAGGTCTTGATGTAGCTGCAACTCTTTTATCTTTTCACTGAGACCAATGTTACAATAACATGATTTTACTGTATGATCTCAGAGTCTAAAGTATTATCAAGACATTATTACCATTAATTTATTTACATAATATACTTGAATAGATTAATTTAAAATACTAGTCTGCATTATGAATAACAATATCCAGCACTTATTGGTATTTCTATGTGTGATGATCTTCAGTAGTTACTTACTTTGCATAATAGTTATCATGTAATTCCCATATCAATCCAATGAGGTAGTCTGTTACTTTTTGGCAGTACACATAGTAATACAACTAAGCCGGTTTAGATGAAGAGGGAGATATTCTGGCACAAAGGTGGCTCAAAATATAACTTCCAGAAGGCAGATGGCTTCCCTGAGCCTCACAGGGTGAAATGCTTTCATGATTGTTGATTTCTTACCAACCTCCTTTCTTGTCAGCTTTATGTTCCCTTCTTACGGAAAGGCTTCCTCTACAGCAGGCACCATCCTACAATGTTTGGCTTTAAAATTCCCAGATAACTTAGTAACTTGTTTCAAAAGAATAAGAGTATAGAAAGAGGGTAATAAAAAATTTCCAGTGGAAATCCTAGGGCACGCCACTTTAATCAAGCGATGAAAATTAATGTCACCAGTGCTGTAAGATGGAAATCATACAGTTCCTGCTGTGATGTGGTAAGAAGGGCAGCTCACCTCTGTGGAATTATTTGCAAAAGCTATAATCTAGCCTAATCATGAGAAAGATAGTGGACAAACCAAAATGGAGGAATATCCTACAAAATACCTGACTAGTACTCCTTAGAAAGGACAGTTAAAAAAACAGGGGGAGGCCCTCCCTGGTGGCGCAGCGGGTTAAAGCACTGCACTGAGAAGCTGAAGCCACTTCCGCATGAGTTCAAATCCCGCCTGCCC
>NW_004567110.1:22535269-22587635 GCF_000260355.1 Condylura cristata
CACAGAATATAGGAGACCAAGGAGATATGACAACTAAATTCAGTTGTGATATCCTTGATTGTATCCCAGAATAGAATAAGGATACCGCCCTTAAAATGCATGAGATTTGGAGTTCAGCTATAGTTATTTACCAATGCTAACTTTCTAGTTTTTTTTTCTTATTTTTTTAAAGATTTATTTATTTATGCATACAGCAATGGGGTACAAGCCAGAGGTACAGGGGAAATGAGAGGATTCACTAGACAGAGAGTGGGGAGCTGAACAAGCAGATCAACGAAGTACACTGCAGAGGGGAGCAGTGGGAGGGTCAGGAGAGGTCTGCCACGCCATGTGGGGCATCTCAGGAGCCTGAGATCCTGCTGTGTCCCTACCCATTGTGCCCATTGTTAGGGAGGGCCCTAATTTCTTAGTTTTAATGAATATAAGATGTTACTTACCCATAGGGAAACTGGGTGAAAAAGATAAAGGAATGTTCTATACTACCTTCACAATTCCCTGTAAATCTCAAATTATTCCAAAATAATGCTAAAAGATATCTTAAAAATATAATTTGAAGTACATAACATAATGCAAAAAATTAGTCAAATTCCCAAGAAAGAAACATGACTTATCAGTTTTATTAAACATCGTTCACTGGCTTCTTATATGTCCATCCAAGAGCAATAAACTGTGAGCAGGAGGGATGGTCATCTACAGGGGAAAAAATGGCCCTGAGTTACATATTTGCTATTGCAGCCATTCCCAGAAAATGGAAGAGACAGGGAGGGGTACAGTAGATAATGTGAGTAGGCAGTTCCTAGTTGATGAGAAAAGTTAAAGGTTAAGTGCTAACGGCAATAACCCAAACAGAAACAAACAAACGTGGAATTTCAGTCATGGCAAATGTGACTTGTGCTACTGCAGAAAAGTCATCACTAAGAAATATTATGAAGCTAGAAAACTGAACTGGCTTTCTGAAATTAGGATCAGGATCTGGCTATCTCATATACAATATACATGAAATGTTGTATGTAGCACTACATTTTTGAAACCTCGTTTTCATCATTCAACTCAAATAAAAAGAAGCTAGGTTGATTTTAAAAGTAAAATTTCCTTAACTTTGTACCTATAAATGAGGTATTATGAAACCAGTAAACTTAGGCATTCGTGTTTCATCCTTTTAAGAGGTAGAGACAGAGAGCCTGACCGTTCAGTTCTTCAATTCATAATCATTTACTGACATTTGTTATTAGTACTACTCAAGGTTCTCGTGATACTGTATGATAAAAATATGTATTTATCCCTTTTTCATGGAGATTTCATGGTGTAATTACAAGTGAGTCAAGAGTTTAAACTATAGAGGGAACACAAAACCAGGGACTTTAGCCTGGTTTGAATGGACAGAAATGACCTATGGAAATGGTGCTTAAACCAAGCATAAAAATATATTTTTTTTAAGGCAAGCACAAAATTTTAGGAACACTTTCTGTGGCCAGGCTCTATATGTGGTATTTTACTCAGTGTGATAAACAGTGTTCTAGTCTGCTCATCAAATGTTCAGATTTCTTTGTAAAAGTTTAATTGTAGGTAGTTTAAAAAGTTTAAAAATCTACCTGTTCCCTGAAACTGCTTACCTTGCTTTATTCTAATGACTATTCTAATGACTTTTGTAAAAACTGGATTTATAGATTATTTCTTCTCCATAACATAGTAAGTTTTATTTCTTCTATCTGCCAATGATTAGTCTGTATTTTGGTGCGAGGTGTATTTGCAGGACATAAAGGAAGGGAAACTGAGAGTCTGTGAACTGACCTGGTTGTATTTAAGGAGGGCAGTGTACTACAAGTTCATAATAGCCAGTGGTGAAATGTTACCTATATTATAACCTGGGGTTAAATTAGGAGCTGTCATTAAATGAAAAAAAGAGCTTGATGAAAGTACAATGTCATGTCCAAATGGGAATCAGAAACACAGAGAATGTGTGATGAGCTTCATATAACTGTCACCATAATGAAAGAAAGGAAAGGCTTCGTGATTTAAACACTTAGCTCAAGGTATAATCTGAGAGATCCAGAGTTTCTAGAATGGTTTTACAAAATAAAATAAAAATACCACTTACTTCTTGTTGGATTTATATATTTAAAAAAATCAGTTTCAAAACCTAATCCTATGGATCCTTGAATTACAAGTTAGTTAAATTTATGGTCTGAAAACAAAGGGACTGATTGGGAGAATGGGTGGTCCCAAGGACTGTAATGATGACAAGTATATGCAATGACATTTGGAAGAACCCCCAAACTCCACTGAATCTTACATGACTACAGAGGTGTCTTTCTTTGATTGCTTCACCCATAGGTATCTTGACTGAGGTAGCTTCCTTAAAAGAAAATCCTATCATGCTAAGGAAGTAGAGTTGGAGGTGGAGACAATTACAGAGTCAATCCAATAGGAATACCAGTTACTTAAAAGGTACAATATTTGGCTATTTTTTAAATTATATCAGCAAAACACAGGTAGGTGTGTGTGTCTGTTCTGAGGGTCTGAGTCTAGGAAGAAAGAAGGACAAAATTTATCAAGGGGTACTTATCAGAAAATCTACATTTGGTGCTCTAACTGAAATAGATGGAAAAGACCCTAATAGTTTTTGCATTGGTTAAAACTAACTCTTGGTCTGAATGAAGTTGAGATGCTGGAAAGTTCTATGTTTAATATAAAAGGGATCCAATAAATTACAGAAATAGAGGCATTGGAGTGGCAGCTGCATTCCCCCATAAAAACTCATCTGCTTAATTTATGCACAAGCTATATGGATGCTGGAAAGAGAATTCTCAGAAGCTTGATTAGGTGATTACACCAATTGCCCTTGATTTTCAATGGTGACATCCTTACTGAAATAACTTCAGACAGACCCTGACACCTGGCATTCAGCTATCTATTTGCCAGATATGTATTTTATTGTTTGCATAAACACCCCACCCGAGAAGGTACTTGCTTTCACCTTTACTTGATAAAGAAATGGTACCACTTATTTCTTGTCTCAAAGTAAAATCAACTCTCTGGTTCTGTACCATATATCCATTGTGTAGAGGCTGCTTGTGCAGGTCACCATGTCCTTGCTTTTATGCTGGAAAACCACAGTGATATCTGGTGACTAGAAAAGAGTAGACATATTATGTGCTTTTGGTAAGATAAATGGGTGAGATGGGGACAGATTCAGATAAAAATTCCATATATGTAAACATACTTTTGTGGGCATATGATTAACAGATTATTTATTTATTTTGCTTCTTTTGGCTAGAATGTATGTTCCATGAGAGCTGGCATTGTGATTGCATCAGATGGTCATCTGTTTCACCCACTTCACCCACACAAATCTGCTCCAGAGAATAAATTTTCAATGGAAAGTTATGTTTTCACCATATACCTTTTCCTAAGGAACAGTGAAAGGTTTATGACAGCTTTTTTCTTCAGGTAGAGATAAAGTTTTACTGTTAGGTGTTATAATTCGGACAGTTTTGAATTCCACTAAAACAAGATTTGATGTGAAATCATTTGGAGGAAGAAACATGGTTTAAAATAGGTAATGAGTCTAAATTTTCTCAATTCTCAGTGACTTTGAAAGAAGATACATTTTTGAGAAGAGGCAGAAAACTTTAAGAGGTTCTAAGAAGATATTGTTCACATAGGATAATTATGACAGTTTACATTTGTTATTTGCTTTTACTGTCTAGTATTGAACAGACCAGCCCATGTAACACCAAAATAATGCATACTTAGTTAGAAAGCCAATAAAACAAAAGAAAGGTGTAACCAAAAATGAAATATCCTGAATACATCGTTGCTTATAAGATCTTCAAAGAAGTCATTAAATGGGGTAAACATGGTTTCTTTGATCATATAGATAAACTGTTGGTGAATTTATTTACAAAAAATTCAATTGCATTGTTTTAAAGCTTCTAGGGAAAGATGGAACACAAAGAAACCTCATCTTAAACAACTGACACATAAAACCAACAGAGAAAAAACTGCACTAGAACCCAGGGATGGTCATCTGTGTTATATTTTGTTATGTTGCTGGCACACATGCATTTATTTCATCTACCCAACTCCCATCACCACCTAATATCACCTAAATTTCACTTCACTGACACCCTCTCCTCACCATGCAGAGTTGGGCTGGATGCTCTTCCTACGAATTCTGTATTCAAGGCCCTCCCTGGTGGTGCAGCCGGTTGGAGTGCAGCACTGCAAGCTAGCTGCAGCCACTTCAGTGTGAGGTCGATCCCAGTCCCCAAGATGATCCACATGGCACAGCAGACCTCTCCTGACCCACCTGCTGCTCCCCTCAGCAGTGTACTTCGTCAGTTGGCCTGTTCTGCTCCCCACTCTGTCTCTATTGAATCCTCTCACTGCCCCTGCACCTGACATGTACCCCAGTTCTGTATGCATAAATAAATTTAAAAAAAAGTGAATCACCTTACACCATTGTTTTGCTATAAACAAAAGTTATCTTTTAGAGGAAAAAAAAAGAAAGAAAGAAAGACATCAGTCTTTCATACTTAGCCCCTTATTTACCATTTATCTCCTTAGGTCCACCTTTCCACCTGGCATCACTTTCCTCACTTAAAGAAGATCCCTCCCCTTAGCAAGTTACTGTGCAACACTGACAAGATTAGCTACATGAGATTCTCAAGAATGACAATGTGGTCAATCCTACTTGACCATTGTTTGATCAATTATTTTTGTTTCATAATCCAAAAGGGCAGGTTTATTATAAAAGGGAGAGAAGAATAAAGGGCACTGGCATAGACAGCAGGCAGAAAGGGCCACCCCTGGAGGGGACAGGTTTTGCTGAAAGAGAGACCTGCTTAGTCGCAGGCAGGCAGAGCTGCCTCTGCTGCTTTGCACAGAGAGAAGGTCAGTGAAAAGAAGCTCTGACATGGTCACAGGTCACAGGTGGGCAGGTGGCTGCTGCCTTGTAAAGGAGAGAGTTGGCAGCCAGAGGACCTGCATAGGCACAGGTGGGCAGAAAAGCTGCTGCCACTTTGATCAAGTGTTTTTACTATGTAATTTCTTATAAGCTGATAGACTAGCTGCCATTAGATACCGAATGTATACTTGACCTAACTGGCAATAGGTGGAGTGGAGTATGAGTCACAGAGGATCAAATATTACGACCAGAGTTAACGCTTCAACAGAGGCTGTAGTTAGGCAAATTTGCCCTGGAAACAATATTAATAGCAGCTATAGCTCCCTGAATGTTTCTGAGCTTCGTGA
Source organism: Condylura cristata (assembly GCF_000260355.1). Taxonomy (NCBI): domain Eukaryota; kingdom Metazoa; phylum Chordata; class Mammalia; order Eulipotyphla; family Talpidae; genus Condylura; species Condylura cristata. The sequence goes on from NW_004567110.1 coordinate 22,540,526, forward strand.
TTAACAAAGATTATTTATCTAATTCTTACCTTCCTTACTTTAGGAAGTGGTATTTTTACTTCTTAATTAGATCAAATAAATTTCCAAAAGTCATACTATCATTTATTGTAGAACTGAATGTGAAGACTTAGTTAAATGACCTCAAAGATAAAGCCACCGCACCATGATATTTCATATAAAACTAACTAGTTGTCAAGGGTTGTCTAAATAATCTATTTGAAGACATGCTATGAGAAAAGGGAATGAAAACTGGAAAGGTATCACTAAAAAATGATGAAGATTTGGTTGAAAAGTTTTGACATTATAACTATTTGTACATGTAGACCCAATGCTAAGAAATTGCTTTACATGTGATTATAAAGTTAACTATAATATGTCTTTTTACTAGAAAAGATACAACATGTAATAGACATAGATGATTAATTATAATTAAATAAGTGTTGTACTTTGCATGAAAGAGTTTTTAGAAACATTTTGTCCTTGAGACAAAAATAATGACAGGAATAAAAGAATAACAAACCAGAATTCCGAAATGATGATCTCTGTGTGGTGTTTTATTTGTTAAATTATTTGTGTGAATCTTTCAAAACAATAAGGGTAAGCTTTATTATATAAATATATTTTCCCTCTGATGTCATACAAGGCTCAAAATCCCTGAAATATGTAGCAGCTATTATCTTTTCTCCAAAAGTACTTCTGTGCAGGAGGTGTTACCTTTGAGTCAACTTAATCCAGTCAAAATTCCGCCCTACTACAAAGATGGGGAGTTCAGACTTAGGCATTCCTGGGACTCTTCCCCACAGCAAAGACCTTGAATATTAGATAAAAATCCAACATCTGAAGGCCCACATTCATTATTCCAAATTAGTTATTGCTGAACTGGCCAGTTTATATGAAGACATGGTTCTTGAAGACAATGGCTATCTTGCTATCTTGCCACATAACCCATAAGAAACTTTGCCATTTTCTTCAGGTCCCTCTATGTTATGGTCCTCTTCTTCCTCTTAGGTCACAGTTAATCACCTTTCTACTACTACTCCTATCTGCCTCAAAGCCCTCATCTCTCCTCTCTTCCCCTGTGGGATAATTTCCTCTTTAATTAAGCCTTACACAAAAGAATCTTGACTTCAAGCATTACTACAAAAATCTCCATTTTGTTCTCTATGATGAATACAGAGTCAAGGATTTTGGGCAGTGGGTGATGAAAATAACAGTTATTAGCTAAGTTAAAAAGTAACTCACAACACAATTGGGAAGACAGACTACCAGCATGAATAAATAATTAGCCCGAGAGACCAGTATACAAATATTAAGTAAAAATTGATGGTCTCTTTTCCAATGTCCTTAAATATTTTCCATATCTTTTGATTTCCCTTTCCTTATCTGTGATACATATATTCTGTGTTTTTTTTTTAACTTGTCCTTAATCAGCATCTTAGTCCTTTTCTCCAAATGAAAGTAGACAGATTTCTTCCTTCCTACACAGTTAACTCAGTGGTATGTCAGATGAGATTTTGTTTTTCTCACAAAACAAATTAGAAATTTGAAATGTCAGGTAGACAGATGTGTTACAAGTCCCTGTTAGGTAGAGGAAGAGAGATGAGTCACCACCTATACATCTAAGAAATAAAGGATAATTCAGTTTTATTATGTTTGGGAAAAATATATCTTATAAATGATAGTTCTGAATCATTTCAACAGAATCTTTACTCTTTCATAGAGATTTCCTGGAATACCACCTTGTGAAAATAAAAGCAAAATTGCTCTTTCATTTCATTCCTTGAGTTGTCAATTAATGATATTTTATGACCATATATTTATATGTTCTTTTTGTAAAGATTTATTTTTATTTATTTTTGCATACAAGAACTGGAGTGTTGGCCAGAGGTGCAGGCAGGGGGTGAGGAGCACAGTAAAAGGATTCACCAAAGACAGAGTGGGTAGTTAGTAGAACAGGCTGATTATTAAAATATAGATCCCTACTGCTGAGGGAAGCAGTGGATGAGATAGGAGAGATCTGTTGTGACATGTGGGTTAGCTTCTTGGTGGGAACTCAGGCCAAGAGGCTGTTGATAGCTTGATAACACTGAGACATAACCCCTATGCTACCAGGAGGGTTCCTATGTATATCTACATAAACCTTAAGTATTCCTTAAAGAGTTAGTTCATCCAGGACCTCCCTGGTGGTACAGCAGTTTGGAGCACTGCAATGCAAAGCTAAGCCAAGCTGTGGCTGCTTTAGGGTAAGTTCAATCCCTGACCAGGGAGGTGACCCACATGGTGCAGTAGACCTCCCCTGTCTTACCCGCTGCTCCCTTCAGCAGTTACTTTGTCAGTCTGCCTGTTCTGCTCCCACTTTGGTGAATCCTCTCACCACCCCTGCACCTCTGGCCTATACCCCATTTCTGTATGCATAAATAAATATTTTTTTTAAAAAAGAGTTAGTTCATCTGATACAGTATAATCTTACCTAACTTTCCCTGTCACATTAGTGACTTTTTAATCCATAAGGAAAAAAAAAAACTGTAGAAAAACAAAAATAATAGGTTATAGTTACTCACAATCTAATATAAAAAGATTGGAACTAAACATAGAGAAAATCATTTTACTTTCCTCCTAAAAATTTCCCTTTTCTCACCTTTCTTATAAATCCACTACCAACTTGAAACAGACAATTCCTAGACTTTTCTATTTTTCAGAACCTTAAGGAACCCATGAACAGTAATATTTTAGTGCATGTTGTATTATGCATTTCTCTTCTAAGTTCAAAGAAGTTTTCTTCTTGAGTATCATAGATTTAGTGTCAAAAGAACTGAATTCCAGTCCTCACTATTATATATTCAACTTCCAAGTTTTGCTGTGAGGGGTATAAGATGTACTGTAAACATTTCACAGTGTTCACAGCATTAAAAAAAAAAATACAGGGCCCTCTCTGGTGGTGCAGTGGGTTAAAGCACAGCACTAAGAAGCTAAAGCCACTTCTGCATGAGTTCGATTCCAGCCTGCCCCGGAGGAGATCCACATGGCGTGGCAGGCATCTCCTGACCCGCCCGCTGCTCCCCTCAGCAGTGTACTTTGTCGATCTGCCTGTTCTGCTCCCCACTCTGTCTCTGGTGAATCCTCTCACCCTCCACATCTCTGGCCTGTACCCCAGTTCTGTATGAATAAATAAATCTTAAAAAAAATACATACTTGGGGTTTAAAAATACTTTCTTTTATATAAGAGATAAAATATCAGTAAGGACTAGTTTATGACTTATATTTTCAGGTTTAGGATTTGTCTATAGACTTTTCCCTCGTCTGGCAGTACCTGAAGAGTTTTGAGGAGAGTCCTTAAAAGTTGATAATTCTGGGGCCTCCCTCGTAGCACAAGGGTTAAATCTCAGCACTATGTAGCTATCTGCAGCCACTATAGCACAAATTCGATCCCCAGCAAGGGAGCTAATCCACATGGCACTGCAGACCTCTCCTATCTCACCCACTGCTCCCCTTCACAATGCATTTTAGTAGATCTGTCTGTTCTGCTCCCCACTCTGTCTCTGGAATCCTCTCACCCCCCCAAATCTGGTCTACACTCAGCTCTTATAAACACAAATAAATATGATAAATCTTTACAAAAGTTGATAATTCTGTGAAGTTTCCTCTGCAAAACTCTGTTATTTGCACTATCAATTCTTCTCCCTGACTTCTATTCATGCTCTGTGATAACTTTTGGTGTTTTCCATTTCGATTCCAAATTAGCAGTTTCCCTTTGCCACCCTTATTTTCTTCTCCTGACTTTGCCATGTACCTGCTCTTTTTGCCTCTAGAAATTATCCCGGCAGTGATGTCGGCAGAGTTCAGGATTGTGCTTTCCAAAGGAGAATGGGAATTAATTTCCAAAAGCTACTTTCGAATCAGAGCCAAGGGAGGAAAATGTTAGCTTCAATAATAATGCTAGTACTTTGTAACTCAGTATTTGTTTACTTATTCATTTAGCTCTTCTTTAAAAGAGACTTCTGAAACTTCATCAGACCTAAAATGAATGGTAAACCTTACATGAGTTTTAAAAGACAGTGTCTTAAGTCAGTGTCTGAAACTGTTAAGAGCTCACTATATTTGCTTACTTGTTCATCCAGTTTTAGATAAGGACTTGATAAAGAAAACACACTAGAGTCTGTATGGGCACAAAGGTGAATCAGAGGTCGACTATATTCTGAAGCATTGCATGTTGAATAAAAAGCAAAAATTCCAGAAGAAAATGAAAAGGGAAAGTTTAGAAGAATAAATTTCATGGGGCTTTAAAGGAAAAGGATGTTACTTCTAGCTGGGAAAATCTAGAAAGCATTTATGTAGGAGGTGTTGCCTATTTCTTCTTTCATTGTTAACTGGTAAATTGTGAAAAAACTCAGTGGAGTCTTTTTCTGTAACATTCTGGTTCAAATATATTTTTTTTAAAAATCAAACAAATTTTGATAGTCTCTTTAGCATAGCTGAGCTATTTTATAAAGAAAACACGAAGAAAAATAGGCAAAGTATATACTGTTAAATAAGTGAAGCAATGATTAAGGATAAGAAAAGGTAAATGTATTTAATGATAACATTAACTTTGACTTCCAAATTTTAGCAGAGGAAAGGTGAATTGTTTAGGTACAGGACAAGAATCTGACTGTAGTTTAAGAAAGGGAAGGCATTGGGTCAAATAATTGCAAAGACCAGAGGGTCCTTTCTTTCATACATACTAGGATCAAAGCACTCAAACACTGTCATCAGACCCCTCAGGCACCCTCCAGTTTAACCTGTTGACTGTGCTTCTTCTGCATTAACTTTTTTTTTTTTAAGATTTATTTATGTATGCATACAGAACTGGGGTACAGGCCAGAGATGCAGGGGTGGTGGGAGGCTTCACCACAGACACAGCAGGGAGCAGAACAGGCAGATTGATGAAACACACTGCTGAGGGGAGCAATGAGTGAGACAGGAGAAGTCTGCTGTGCCAAGTGGACCACCTTCCGGGCAGGGATCGAACTCTCACTGAAGTGGCTGCGGCTCCCTTGCAGTGCTGCGTCTTAACCCTTTTGCCACCAGGGAGGACCCTGCATTAGCTTTTTATAAAGAGCAGGTATTTATACAATAGTCATATGGCCTACTATTTACACTACTCTCAGCTTCCCAGTAGTGCCCAAATACTTCAAAGGAAGACAAGTGCCTTCCAGAACAATTCAGAAGCTCACATAAACATCACTGAAACAAAGAAGATCCACTGAGCAAAATGAGATGTAAGGGAGGTATCCTGACCTTTTCCCCTTCTAAAGAATTAGTGTCCAGAAGAAACACTATTTTTTAGGACATGGTGGATAGTCAGCAACGTTTGGCTTTGCTATTATCACTTTGCAGAAGGAATACAATTTCTCCCCCTTCTCTCTTTCTTATCTTTCTTTTACCTACTCCTCCTTTTTTTTTTTTAAATATTTTTTATTTTACTGATCAAGAACAACAACATCAATGGAAAGTTTTATCTAAAAAATTCTGGCATAGGGTACAAAGAGAAGGGACCACCTAGCAGTGTCAACAAACAAACAAAAACATTGACTGTGTGGACCCTCCCTGGTGGCACAATAGATTAGAGTGCAGCCACAGCACTATGAAGAGATCCATAGTCACTACAGCATGTGCTTGATCACAGGCCTGGGAAGTGATCCATAGGGCACAGCAGACTTTTCCTGTCTCCTTGCTGCTCCCCTCAGCAGTGTATTTCGGTTCATCTGCCTGTTATGCTCCCCACTCTGTTTCCGGTGAATCCTCCTACCCCCACATCTCTGGCCTGTACCCCAGTTCTTATGTACATAAATAAACCTTAAAAAAAATTCGATTGTGCATATTTCCCCCATTGCCCTGTCACTTGGCTCCATGTCTAGAACTTGATCAATGGGATGTTACTACAGGGTCCATCCCCAAGACAATCTTTTTTTGGCAAAAAGTTTATTTCATTGGAAGAGCTCTGAAGGATGGGTGGAGGTTACTTTTGAAAAAGATACAAGATAAACTTCTTTAAAAGTATATAGATCTGGCCCTCCCTGGTGGCGCAGCGGGTTAAAGCACAGCACTGAGAAGCTAAAGCCACTTCCACATAAATTTGATTCCCGCCTGCCCAGGAGGTGACCACATGGTGTAGCAGACCTCTCCTGACGCAACTGCTGCTCCCCTCAGCAGTGTACTTCGTTGATCTGCCTGTTCTGCTCCCCACTCTGTCTCTGGTGAATCCTCTCACCCTCCTCATCTCTGGCCTGTACCCCCCAGCTCTATATGAATAAATAAATAAATAAATCTTTTAAAAAAGTATATAGATCAGGCAAGCTTTATCTCTTTAACCATTTCCAGTGGAGAAGACAAAAAAAAAATCATTGTTTAAAATCTTGATCACAGAAACATTTATTTCTGCATGTTTTTCTCCTTTCAACTGAATTGTTCAAATACCCAAGTTTAAAAAAAAGATTATCAGCTGCCATTTTATAAATAATTTCAGACTCTTTGGGGTTATAGTCTAAAAGAGAGAGTATCTTACTTCTCTCTACTCTCTTTTGTTAGAATCACTGTAGGCAGTCAAATGTCAATTTCTGCATCTGTTTTTATGTTCAGAGCCTAACTGACATCATAGCAGAGGGAGTAGAACAAAGTGTGAAAGGTCAGGTCAAAACACATCTTGTTTTGTAATAATGAAGGGCTGGGACAGCTGGAGAACTTGTTTGCTCGTTCTTGTCAGATGATGCTGACTGTGATAGGTGTTCTCACACTTGTGTGAAAATTTGTCAAAATCTTGATGACACTAAATAGGATCTAAGCAAAATAAACACCTGAAAGAAAAATGTTCCCCCTACACTATGGGTCATTCATTGCCTTTATTAAAATCTCATAATAACAAATCTATTTATGTCACTGTAAAGACATATGTGGGACATGATGAACCCACAGCATAGCTTAGTACTGACACTGCAGTTTTTTTTTTTTAAAGATTTATTTATTTATTCGTACAGAACTGGGGTACAGGCCAGAAATGCGGAGGGTGAGAGGAGTCACCAGAGACAGAGTGGGGAGCAGAACAGGCAGATCGACAAAGTACACTGCTGAGGGGAGCAGCGGGCAGGTCAGGAGAGGTCTGCCTCGCCCATGTGGTCGCCTCCAGGGCAGGCAGGGATCGAACTCCTGCGGAAGTGGCTTTAGCCTCTCAGTGCTGTGCTTTAACCCATTGTGCCACCAGGGAGGGCCTGACACTGCAGTTTTAATGAGTCAAGATAAGCTCAACTTGATTAAATGCTATACTCTTTCACATTTTTAGAACATGGTATTTCCCCCAAGAGATATAAACAGCTTTTTACATGAGATCATGTAAATTTTTGAACCAATATTTATGAGTGAAATTTGTTGTTGTTGTTGTTTTTAACCCCTTATTACCCCTATTAGGACTTTTTTGTTTGCCTTGCTTCTTCGCATGTAGTTCTTAAATTAAACCCCAAGATGGTTAATTTTATGTGTCAATTAGAGGAAATGAAAGGTGCCTAGATCAATCTTTGCTTTGGGTGTGCCTGTGAGGTACTTATGGATAAGTTTAGCATTGGAATGCTTGGACTCATAGATTGCCCTCTTCAACCTGGTTAAACATCATCAGTCCATGGAGGGACCAAATGGGGAAAAAAGGCAGAAGGAGGGGTTTGTTTCCTTTTTTCCTTTCTAATTGCTTGCCCTAGAATATTCTATCTCCTTATACATTTAGAGATAGACACAGCCATCTCCCCTGGTCCTCAGGCCTTTGCATTAGACTGAATGACACCACTGGCTTCATGAGGTCATCTTACAGACAGTATCTCATGAGACTTTTCAAACCTTCTTACCTGTGAGTCATTTTCTCAGAATCTATATCTGTCTCTGATATTTATTGAATGTCAACTATGTAAACATATACTGTTATCAATTTATGCACTGTGTTTATATATATATATATGTGTGTGTGTGTGTGTGTGTGTGTGTGTGTGTAGATATATGTGTGTATATAGATATATTCTGTTTCTTGAGAATGCTGCACTAATGAAAACCTCCTATAATAATTTTCCACTTTGCATGAAGATGTCACTGAAAGCAATAAGGGGACCACTGTTCCTCCTGAAGCTGAAACCAAACCAAAAATTTTGAAGGCCAAGAAGAGCAGTGCTAAGACATATTTACAGTCACAAATGAGAGACGCTCCCCATGTCAGCCACATTCCAAAGGCTCAAGATACTGACTACTCTGAAGGCACCCTAAATATCCTCAGAACAGATACCCAGGAGAAACAGGTTCGACCACGGTGCTGCCCACCGAGTCAGCCATAAAGACAACAGAAATCAACACACTGATGCTCGGGTGGACGTGGATGTTAAGGCCAACAAGCACCAAATCAGCCTTGTGACATGGACAGCCAAGTCAGTGCTTGGTGGGGCCTGAGGAAGAGAAGTGGTATGATCAGTTAGCTCCAGATGATGATGCTTTCTTTGGATATTGCAAGCAAAATTGGACCATTTAAGCTGAGTCCAGGCACATAAGATACTATAATTCTTTTTTCACTGTTAACAACAACAAAACAAAATGACATTCTACCGTTTGTTCCCTGGTCTGAGGTCTGAAAAAAACTATTAAGCTATCACTAGAATAGTTCTCCATTGTTAATCAGTTTAGAAAATACCAGGTATTATGAGACAAAGAGGCTTTCTTTTATGCTTCACACTTTTAGATTGGCTACCACACTAATGCACACATGGCTGACACCAAGGGTGGGCCTAGCACATCTCCCTAGCTTTAGCTCCCATACTTTCCTAATACACTTCTTCCAGAACTAGTACTCCTTAGCACACAGCCCATGGTGGCGCCGTCAGGAATCTGGGAGAGCAGGCATTCTGGCTAGAAACAGGCTTGGGGGAACAAGCTTGCTTTCTTATGGCTCAATCATTCAGAATCTCTAGTAAGTAGATAAATTCGGTAGTTCCAAGATCTTTTATTCCATTTTCTGTTTGCTTGTTTACTGCCCACTCAAGTTTCCACATAAGAAAAGTAATTATCAAAATGTCAAACTAGAATAGTTCAGAGCAATTTTGGAAAAGTCTTATAAAACCACACACATTTTTTTTTCCATACAGATTTTCAAAAGAGTGAAGTATCAAGGATTTTTTAAAGAGAAAAAAATAGTTTCCAGAAGGACTTTACTTTTGAGAAACAAAGTATCTCAACTATTTGCAACTTATTTGAAGCACAGAAGTGATGCCTGCAGTAACACTGTGGTCTTTCAAGTGTGTTCTGAAGAATTTCACAGACATGAAAAGCAGAAATGGCATCACTGTAGTTTCTTGTCCCACTAACAATGTGTGTAGTGAGCTGACACTTTAAATTTTTAATAATTTTTGAAATAAGTGAGGCAAAGATTCTGCATTTTTATAAAGAAACTCAAAGAACATTTACCAGATAGATTTTAGAGTTAGACATTTTTTCTTAAAGAGAATCTTGCTGTGAATGATCTTAGCATCTTTGAAAATATAGACTTTGTTGCCAGATAGTTGTACTTTCTGGGAATTTTACTTTACATTTCATTTATTCATATATTCATTATTCATATGTGATGCCATATATATGAATTTTAAAAATTAAATATACTTTCTTTTGAGCTCAAAAATAACCATTTCTAGCAGTTAGTACTAACATAATTCCTTCTTTCTCCAGTGAGTTGAGAATATCTGAACTAGAGAATAGGCACTTGAAATCTTTTTGTGATTTTACTGTTATAATTTAAAATTTAAAAGGAAATTATATATTTTAAAGGCTTCCAGTCAATGGATGGTATGCAAAAGGTAAAAGAATATCCCAAACTGGTCTTATCCTCAACATACTGGTCTTCAGGGAATCCTGTACTTGGTTCACAGCAGCCTGAAAAGGGAGAGCATTACATCCGCTGTCCAGTCTGCCAAACACTGATTTTGCATGTTTCCCATTCTGATTTGTCATATTTTTGGTGTCACAGTGGGTCTCTTGCTGGTCTGTATATATGCCAAGGCAGCCCTATCAGTTGACCAGTGCTTAGCAGTGACTTGTTCAACTCCTTAATTACTGTAGTACCTGTTGGTTATGTACTCATAGTTTTGCAAAATTTCGAGGAAATTTTACAAATTCTTCTCTCTGAATGATCATTTCAGTTTCTAAATCTGGACTTTATTTCTTCCTATTTTATTGTTTTCTTCTCCAACCATTCACACCCATCATTGTATAATCACTTCTATGCTTTATTTCTGCAAAGGTTTGATGGGTACGTGGAGATGGCAGTCTTGGAATCAAGTAGATACAGCTCTGAGTTTGGGTTATAACTCTTTAGCTAGTTGTTACTTAAAAAGTAACTCAGGGCCCTCCCTGGTGGCGCAGCGGGTTAAAGCACTGCACTGAGAAACTAAAGCCACTTCCGCATGAGTTCGATTCCCGCCTGCCCCAGAGGTGACCACATGGCGTGGCAGACCTCTCCTGACCCGCCCGCTGTTCCCCTCAGCAGTGTACTTCTGCCTGTCTGCTCCCACTCTGTCTCTGGTGAATCCTCTCACCCTCCGCATCTCTGGCCTGTACCCCAGTTCTGTATGCGCAAATAAATAAAAATCTTTAAAAAAAAAAAAAAAGTAACTCAGCCTCACTATCTCCAATGACAGAATAAAAATGATTGGAATTATACCAATCTCACAGGGCTGTTAGAAGTATCAAATGATGACACAAGCTATGCAACGGCTATCGTCTGACAGATTCCAGGTAGCTAGGGAAAAGCTCTGAAAAATCATAATTTCCACTGCTAACTTATGTTATGACCTCCCATTTTTGTATAATCATAATATCAAAAAATATTGTAGCAACATCAATTTGTACCTGGATTGCCTTAGCTCTAAATTGGCTACCTGGCCTGGGCAAAGTACAAGCTGAGCTGCTCCTGGGCAGGAAATCCCTTTGACTGAAGACAAAAGGCAAGCTCTTGGAGAGATAAGATCCCAGTCACGGAACATCAAGACTCCTGGAAAGCTTCCTTGGTCTTTTGACAAAAAGCAAATCTTAGATAACTCCCAGGGCATAAGGACTCATGGACAATTTCCTAACATTATCAACACAGGTTTTGCTTAATGCATAACTATGTGACTTCTTTTTAACTTACTCTTTTCCTAAAACAATCACTAACTACTCTCTGCTAGTCCTATTTAACCTCTTTCTACAACAAACACTAGCTAACCTTGGTTAAGTTAGCTATTAGCTTCTCTTTAAGCTATTACTGACGACTCTGCTAACACAATTTATTCCTTCACTAGGACTCCTAAATCCTTTGCTAACAGCTCATCCTTTCCCAGACCCTGATCCTTTAAAGTCATAGTTAAACATCCGTATACATGAAAGTTATCACAAATATGTATAGTATAGTGTGTCATAAAGTAGCAGGAAGAGGATGCATTGTTCCCCTCTTCCTTTAAAACTTTTATGCTGATTTCTTATTAACTTACCTGATGCATTATTGTAACTAAATCTTGCTAAACAGTATAAAGACCTGCAAAAAGATGAGCAGGAAGACTTGCACCCAACTCTGACTCCCGTGTCTTCCTCACTCCCCTTTCCACTTTTTCTCCTTTTCCACTTTTTTAGCAATCTCCGCTCTTCGACACCTTCCCACCTTAGGGTCCTGCTTGTCTTGCCTCCAGCCACCTCAATAGTTGGAGCTGGTCTCCAACAAAATGATAAAATATTTGTTAAAACCCAGGCACATATCATTATCTGCTATAATACCAAGCCAACGTGGACGATTCTTTCTGTTCAAGCTCTACACTTTTCTACAATTATTTCCAACTTCCAAGGAAAGCAGCAGAGTCAAAATTATTGTGATTGCACTTGACTGTTGAATGCAATACAATAATTAGGAATTTATTTAGTTAGTACTTACTGTGAAATCCATATGGATTGCACTTGCTGAGAATAGTAAAAGGAATTTAGAAACAGCTTCTGCTTTTTAGAAGAAGCATTACATCTGTTTGGGTAGATAAATTTTGAAACAGCAAAGTGTAATTCAAGGTTTTATGTAATTAATTGCAAAAATGAGTGCTGTAAGTGCTGTGGAATATTTTTAAAACTGGAGATATTAACGTAGGGATGTTTAGAGAAGTCCTTTTGGAATTAGCTGAAATCTTACCATCTACAAAAGAATCCTTATGGTAAAACGATCTCATCAAATTCTACTTTGTTTCAAGTATGATATTTTGAAAATTCCATGTTTGATTTTCTGAATAGTTTTTCAGTTTCCCCTGTGACAAAATCAAATGATTGGGTCTTAGAAATAAGATGTCTTTTTAAGTCTATGGGAAAAGTAATAGCACTTTAACCAGAAATGAGATTATGTAAAACTTTTTAAATTTAAATTATAAATGAAAGGCAAAAGGTTATTGTAGTTAGATATGTAATAACTTTTAATATTATTTTTTAATAATTTTATTAAATAACTTAATATTATACGTTGGAAAGTGCCATGTCTTGATGCTGTAGTTCTAATTCATTTTGATGTACTGTTTAATTAATCCATCCAATTGATACTACAGAATATCTTTCACAAATTAAAGGTGTCTTTGCCATTTGGGTGGTGATGGTTAGTATAAGGGAAACAGGAATTTAAATACAAAGATGCAACAATAACAATAATTTAAAATTCCAGTGAATGGTAACTGAGGGTAGGAATGGGTACTTTAGGAGAGGAAAATAAAAAAAGGCGGCAAAATTTAGATTGGGGAAGGAGTCCAGATAATCAGAAGATGTGACTAAGAACTGGAAAAGAAAAGGATAAGCAGGACTTAGCTGTGAAGAGTAAGGGAAGGAATACCAGGCTCAGAGGACAGCACCTCGAAAGTTACTGGCATGTACAAAGAAAAGCACTATTATGTTGGAAGATATCTGAAAAAGTTCAATTTGTTAAGAGAGAAAGAACAGAGGTAAAGACATGAGGAGAGGTCCAGAGGCTGGAATTTAGTCTGAGTAAAAGAGGAAGTCATTCAAAGATACCATTACATCATGTTCACTACATAGTAACATGTAATAACTATAAATATTACATTGCTCTGTTCTTAGCAAATACAAATACATGGCAACTCGTTATTATATCACCATCAATTTGAAATGGATTAAATATGAGAATTCCATTTTAAGGTGGACTTCTTAGAATCTCTGGTTACTTTTCTTGATCTTCTCAATTCTGTATGTTGACATGAAAAATTAGGACCTATTTAAAATTTAACCTTCAGGAAGTAGTTCCTAGAGATGTTGGAATCCTGATATCGTAAGGCTATCAATATGCCAGAATTCATCAATGAATCAAGAAATTCATTTTAAGTGGTAATATCAATACATAAAATATTTTGTTATAGTCCTTGAGCTGTCACCATCAACTCTCCATCTACATATATTGATATTGTGGCATAGGTAATCAAGTTACAAATGCATGTAAGAAAGAGCCCAGGAAGTATTTACAGTATCGAGGATCAAGGTAAGAATGTATAGGAAAAGAAAGGAACAAATTGACACATTCAGACAAGGAGTTACCAAGAATAGAAACAGTCTGAAAGTCTTTCCTATAGGAGTTAAACTTAAAATTCAGGCCAGGCACTGTTCCCCTCAGCAGTGTACTTTGTCAGTCTGTTCTTTTACCCACTCTGGTGAATTCTCTCACCACCCCTGCACCTCTGGCCTGCACCCCAGTTGTGTACGCATAAATAAATAAACCTAAAAAAAGGGGGACTTTCATGAAAAAAAAAATTAGGCCAGGATAACACCCAAATACTCTTAGAATGTTCCTAAGTATATATCATCCTATGATGTTATTTTGCTCTAAGGTATTAAAATATTAGTTCTAAATGTATTATTCAGAGAAAGGAGTCTTCTTCCTACACAACTCATCAGTGAGAAAAAATTACAATTGGAGAAATTCACTCCAAATATGATTAATTAACTCAATAGAAATTTCACATTTTAATTAAAAGCAGAAAAAAACATGAGAAGAGCTATTTTGGAGTCAGTTTTAGCTTTAATAAAGGCAGTCTTTCAAAATACAACTTTTTAAGAAGGAAACCATAATGAGAATTCTTCATCAGATCCTAATGCTGTCTTTATTGTCAGAGAATCATTTAACAAATTTAATTGTGTTTCTGTGCTGTATAACTAGTATTGAACTTACTAAAGGTTTTCCCCTTATTTTTTGGTTAATAAACTCATATATTTAATTTACCTCAACATTTTCATTACAATTTTAACTTACATTTTAAGTTAGCTCCATGTAAAGATTTATACTTTCACTTTAATCTTGATTTTTTTTTTCAAGCTTCAAGGGGTGTTACTTTATCCAGGGTATGGTAACCATGTAGCATTCCATTTATCTATTCCCTACAGAATTTGCTCAGATCTGGGGAGAAATATTCCCTATTGAAGGGACTATGAAATAAGACTATAGGAAAGATATAACTGGCTTTTAAAGAAACAGACTCAGAGCTTATGAATCAGCCTATTCTCATTCCATACTTAAAAATTAATAGGCAATTTTAAAAGAAATGTTTAGATTTACATAAAAATTTAGTGAAGTATAGAGAATTCTCATTTATCTTCTATCTCCTCGCACAGCTTATTAACTTACGGCATTAGTGTTGTGCATTTATTATAATTGATGAGCCAGTATTGTTACATTGATGTTAATTAATACAACTAGTATTAGTAACTAATATGACTAATTTGTATTATAAGGATTTTGGCAAGTGTACAACAAGAAGTCCACTACTGCATTATCATAGAAAGTTCAAGGCTCTAAAGGCTCCCTGGACTCCATCTCTTCATCTTTCCTTCCTTCCTTCAAACTCTCAGCATCTACTAATCTTTCTACTGTCTCCAGAGTTTTGACTTCCAAAATGTCATGTTGGCATTGCAGAGAAGGTCGCCATTTCGGATTGCTTCTTTTCATTTTAGCAAACACGCATTTAAATTTCCTCCATGTCTTTGCATGACTGGGTGGGTCAGTTCTTTGTATCAGAGTAAAATTCCATTTTAGAATGCACCATGCTTTGTTTATTCACTCACCTACTGAAGGGCATCTTATTTGCCTCCAGTGTTAGCAATTATGAATAAAGCTGCTATAAACATTTATGTGTGCATAAATTTTATACACACCCACTTAAAACACTGCCTGATACATAATTTCTCTACATGAGACTGCCTTTATTGCAGTTTGGCTCACAACTGAGTATTTTACACTATGTATAAAGAAAATCTATAAAGGAACCATTGTTTGGATCCAAATGAACTTTGAGTTCGGGCAGAGGTTGTCAGATCTACATAAAGTTAGTCATGTCTTCTTCCCAGACACACAAGGAATCTATTTCTCACAGAAACTTCTGTGACTAATTTTATAAATGTCTAAATTTATATCTAGCTGACCGTCAAGAAGATGTGGTGTCTCTACACCATGGACTACTATTTGCTTTATGGAAAAACAAAGTGCAATTATCAGCAGGAAAATGGAGGGAGTTCAAGGGATAGAAAAGTGAATGACAATGACAAATATTGAACATGCACATGCTAGATGATTTGATAAAGTACCATAAAGAAACTAGCTGACAATAATTGAGAGGGCTCTTTGGTTAAAAAAGAACACAAGGGAGAAAGAACAAAGACATATAAGGAATTGTGGGGGGGGGAAGCATTAAAAAATAAACAAACAGGGCTGCCCTGGTGGTACAAGGGGTTAAAGGGCAGCACTATGAAGCTATTGGCAGCCACTGCAGCACAAGTTGGGTCCCCAGCCAGAGAAATGACCCACATGGCACAACAGATCCCTCCTGTCTTGCCAGCTGCTCCCCTCAGCAGTGTATTCCAGCAAATTTGCCTGTTCTGCTCCCCATTCTGTCTCTGATGAATCGCTCTTCACACTTCTGGCCTGTACCCCAGTTCTTGTATGAATTAATAAACAAATCTTTAAAAAATATATACTAACATTTTTATTAATCCACGGCATAAATTTTCCAAATTATTAAAACACTGTTTCAAATGGTCAGCATTGCAGACTTGAGGGTTACCTTAGTAACACCAAACTTGCACACTCTCAATGAGTTCTACCATCTGCCACATAAAGACAAAGCATATTAGTGTGCATAGAGAGGCTAGAAGAAAGTTTAACACTCAAAGTTATCCATCTCCTTGTGGGTGAACAGGCAGCTAAACAGGGCTGGCCCAAACAGAGGCTGAGGAGGCTTGAAAACTTGCCCAAGTCCAGCAGCAAGCATGTCCTCCTTCGTGTGTCTACTCTTATAGGTCTCCTCCCATTTTCCTCTCCAAGTCCTCTTTTAGTTCCTCAGCTCCACCCCACCTTTATTACATGGGGCAAGGCCTATGGAAACCGATGCTTTTTCTGGAGATTACACTCTAGCAAAAAGACTAAGTCACAAGAATACGTACAAAATTAGCTACATGCAAAAATTATACGGTTATTGTGAAGACAAATATACAAAAAAAATGTCTTCTGATCTGTGTCATGTTCCTTGTTATGAATTGCAAGAATTATTTTTTGGAGAAAACCTGCTATAGCAAACCTTCTTAGTGGTGCTTTATCAATACCATATTTTCAAATAAGAAGGAAGCAATGTCACATGACAAATAACTCTTTAGTTCATGTGGCAGGAATGACCAAGAGATCCTGGCATATTCCACATCTCAATTCTTTCCCTACTGATTGTGAACAGATGGGAGCTATACTATTTAAGGAATAGTGAATCTCTGTATTTGGCCATTATCCAAAGCAAAATGAAAGAAGGGGGCAGCATTCAGCTGGCTCAGTAATAGAAG
Source organism: Condylura cristata (assembly GCF_000260355.1). NCBI lineage: Eukaryota > Metazoa > Chordata > Mammalia > Eulipotyphla > Talpidae > Condylura > Condylura cristata. Next base: position 22,557,407 of record NW_004567110.1, read on the forward strand.
ACAACTAAAAATAGGCACCTGGTTCAATCACAGCAACGCTTTCAGTTGCTAGGAGAGGACACATTTTCTTCAGTAGCTTAGGGGCTCCCATTCACAAGTTTTAAATTGGCTACTCATTTATCAAACATATTTGCTTCATCTTTGTGATCATTTAATCCTCCTTATGGCCCCTCCACTTTAAATTAGCCTAAGAGGGAGATCAAGATCATTTATAAACTGAAGCAGGTCCTGTTTTTATTTTGAACCCATTAAGTCCAGGTAGAATTTTACTCACTCTAAGAAGTTTCTACCCAAATGTTCTAGCATCAGTCATAAAAGCAACATTTCCTTACTTATCAATCACACTATTAATTAGGGTCTCTGTAACCTTTAAGATGTGGTCTTCTGAGAGTTACTAATGTTAACACTGAATGTTTAATAAAGTCACTACTCATTTCTTGAGCAATTTTCAAGATTGTTAGGCCTTTCTCCATGGATAGAATGGTTCAATAGGTAATGGCAGCCTCTTGGTACAGAAACACATCATAAGGAGGGGATGATTTCATCTCTATGAGTGAACATAGAATTTCTAGATAGACAAGAGCTGTTTCCTGATAAGCTTACACTTGGATGACTCCCATCAAATGACATTCTCTGTAGGTCATCAGAAGGGAAGAGTGATTGCTTCTTTGGTTAGGAAAGGGTAAAAGCTTGGGGAGAGACTTCTTAGATTAGAGAAGGGAAAAGGATACAGATAAAGGATTTCATAGCTCTTGTAATTTAAGATACTCTGCCTGCCAGGGCACAGTGTCTGGAGGAGACCAGTTCTGAGAACTGTGGTATAAGAGGAGCAAAGAAGATCCACCTTTGAGTCAGCTTGTGGCATGCAGGGCCTTCAAGGTTCCACCCTGACTTTCTGATCAGATTTCTGGGAATGAGAGGGTGAGCAGACCTACCATGATGACCTTTGGAGATTGAAATCAAGTGTGCCTTAGGCTCTTGCTTTTCCAGCTTTACTTTGCACTCTGGTGCTGCTGATAGGACAGACCACGGCCAAGCACCTGCCAGGCAATTCACCCTCCTCCTTCTTCCCCTCCCTCTTCTTCTTCCTCTGCCTCCTTAACTTTCATTCTTTCTTTTCTGTCTTTCTACTCTCCTTGTAAACAAATGTTTTCTTTTTAATTTATTTCTGCATATCTACTTTTGGATCCTATCCTGTGTTCTTAAATGTAGGGGGGTGGGTTTGGATTCATAACCTAGATTACCCCTACATTCCCCAGGCTTGCCTGTAATATTTGGGCAGTCTGTTTCAGGCATCTTCAGGATAATGTTTTAGCAAAAGAGAATAGTCATACAAGTATTGTCATACTAAAAAGATATGAAACCTCATTCATAATAATACAAATGGCAACCAGAGATGTTACTTTTCATGTATAGGACCAGCAATATGAAAACATTTAAAAATATCATGTGAATGAGGGAAGGGATGCAAATTGTCACAACCCTATGCAGTACAATTGGGCAATCACTTTCAAAATTACAAAAACATTTCTACTGTAACTTAGCATTTCATTTTATAAGCATATTTAGCTGAAAAATAAAAGGCTCAAGAATAGGAAGACAAAGAGTTTATAGATAATCAAAGTGGGGTCTTGGAACCTAGGAGCAGTCCAAAAGATTTTTTCTCTCTGAGAACTGTTCTGCAAACCTTAAATTTGAATTTAGTTTATATAGCTAGTATATGTAGCTGACCTTAAGAATGTAATTATTGTTCATAGGAGGGGTTTCTGATTGTAAAGTTTCCTGATCTTGAGATATTGTGATGTGGGCCCTCCTTGTGGCACAACGTGTTAAAGCGCAGCATTATGAAGTTCTCTGCAGCCACTGCAGCACAGGTTTGACCCCTGGCCAGAGAGATGACTCACATGGTATGGCAGACCTCTCCTGTCCTGCCCGCTGCTCCCCTCAGCAGTGTATTCAGTACACTGCTAAGTCTCTGGTGACAGCTCTTATCTCTTGCACCTCTGGTCTATAACCCAGGTCTTGAATGCATAAATAAATAAAATATTTTTTAAGAAGATATGGCGATTGCAGAGGAAGGCAATGCAGTGTTTAATCTCCCCCTTCTAAAGAAGCCCCTGCAGAGATGCATAGGCTAGGTGACCATTGTTGAATCCTATCTGAAAAGACTGACTTATTTCTTCAGGCAAAAGATCCTTGTATATAAGATGCAGCTTATGAAGATGGCTTGACAAGTTATCACTAGACCAGGGTTAGTGCCCTATAAAATTTTACAGTATGCTGACATTTATTTTACAGATGTATTTGCATTATGCAAGATGATGTGCAAAAAAAAATCATGAAAAATATTAAAGCTGTAATAGCAAAAGACTGGAAGTAATTTAAGTATCAGTCAATATGAAATAAAAACAATATGGGATAATATAGATGATGGAACGACATGCAGTGATTTTAAAAAATGACAGGGAACTTTTTTATATATTGAAATGGAATGCATTTCAAGATTCATATGTCATTATTGCAAAATGCCAAGATACAAGATACAGTACATGGTCATTTAAGGAAAAAAAGAAAAAAAAAAAAACAAGAAAGCCCAGTGAGACTAATCAATATTGCTATTACTAGTAGAAAATATCTTTGATGGGATATTCCAGAAACTGATAACACCGGTAGCCTGGAAGGATGGAGCGTTTTCATTATATACTTTACTTAAGTTGTGAGTTTTGAAGTGTGAGGATTAATTATCCACTCAAAAATTAAATAGAAAAAAAAAAACAGAGGAAAGTGCATTTTCCTGATCAGTGATCTTATCCAACCAAGATTTAAAATATCATTCTGATAATAGAAATTCAGGTCCATGGAAATTGCAATTGGCACAGTACATTTTTGCTTCCAACATACACAATTAATCTGCAGGACCTATCAATCGTCATATTAGACAAACTGGCTTTTTAAAGGGCATGTCAGTTGAATAGATTATCCAGTACTCCTTACTCTCAAATCTTTGTTGGTGATTTTAATTGCTCTTTCTGGGTCCTGGAAGTGTTTCTTATATATAATTGTGATGTGGTGGGGTTGTTCCAGGTTTCTGCTTTCTGTCCTATTATCATCCCTCATAATAACTGCATTACCATCTTCACATTAAAGCTTTATTCTTTTGTTAGGTGTGGATAAGTCCACACTGAGAGGTAAATCCACCTCGACGAATATCTGCAATTTTCCCTGTTACAGACACATCTCCACAAAGGGGGCTGGGAGGAAGCAGTGGACAGATGCTATTTCCCCTGCTCCCACTGACATGCAGCTGACTTGGGTTACACGTCTCAGTATCCCATAACTGGACGTCCTGAGTAGGGGACAACCGAGAAGGAACAAGTTGGTTTTACAGGAGATGACATGGAAAAGATACATGAAAGAGACACACAGACATGCTTGGAGACACAGTGGAGAACAGACACGTGAGAAGGTGGCTTCTATTCCTTGGCAGAGTCAATAGCAGCTGTTACCTTGACCTCATGTTGGATTGTGTGATATGTTTTGAATTTCGAGTCTCTCCCTCTATCTTAGCTGTCAGAGAACTGCATGATCTCTTTCTCATGGTGCTTTGCCAGGAGGCACCTTAGATTTATGGCTCTGAAGCTTTTGAGCCTCAGAGGTCCACTTCAAGCCACTGATACTGTTTGGCTTAGTATCTGCCAAAAGGGTATGTGTCATTTGGGGAGTTTTAATAAGAAGTTATTATTTTAAATCCTTTCTCCTCTATGCACACCAATTCTACTGAAAATCTCTCACAGGAGTAAGTCAGGAGGAAAAACAAATACATTGGGTCTTACATATATACACAGAATATAGAGGAACCAAATGAAAGTTCAGGAAAAACACAAACCTTGCAATATGACCATAGGTCTGCAGCAAACATCAGGGGAGGTGGAGAAATGGGTCAAAACAAGGGAGGGAAGATAATAAGGGAATGTGGGGATTGACTGTGGGTGCTATGGTGGTGGACAAACTATGGAGACTACACCAGACGAGAGAAATCAAATACTGCCCCAAACTAACAATAAACTTATAATTTAAAAAAAATATAAGCCTAAAATAAATAAGAAAAAACACCCTACCTTTTTTTTTTTCTTTTAATGTCAGTGAAAATAATGCCATATGGTTATCATAGTTTACCATGGATACTTGGCTAAACAACTTTTGCAAATAAAAATATAGTTTATTTTAAAAAATAACCTTTCACACTAAGTGTGTTTTCTTTGCATTTGTATGGGTGTATGGCCAAACCCCTTCTAAAACATGCACCCCTTAAGAGTTTGGGGTCTGTAAGTAACCCTCAGTCACACACTAACATAGCCAACCAAAAAGTGTATTATGACTCAACTCTGAATCCATGCTTCTTCAACTCCTGCCTTGATCTTAGGCGTTTCTTTCATTTTGAAATTTTTGCTCCCTCTGAACCTGAAATGATTATTTTTACATTTTCTCCAAGATACTCAGACACAGGCATAAATTAACCTACTTCCAGAAAGACTTGGTATTGCCACAGAGAGAAAAATAAAACAGCCTATTTATCTTTCTACTTATACTAATTAATGAGGAAAAAATGAAATTAGTTTATCCTTAGAATTATCTGTCATAATTGAAAGGGAGTATAGTATGGTTTACTACTAAATCAGGTGATCAGGTGTTTTTGTTTGTTTGTTTGTTTTTGTTTTTTTTTTTTGTGAGCTTGTTAAGCATACACCTGATGTTTAAGAGAATATGGAAACATATAATTCAGGTTCAAGAATTGCATTTTTAACCTATAAAGAGTATACACTAATTGTATGGCACTAGCAAGTCTGGGGAAGGATGCTGTGGAGTTTGGAACTGACTTCTTTGCTCTTTTCAAATTATTCTCAATTTCCCAGAAGAACAGGATATCTTGGAAAAGAGGTATCAGGGGATACTTCTCTTATGACTCCTAGGAAACAAATCAATCTTGTTAGATTTCTTTTCTCCCACTCTCCCAGCCTTCGATGAAATGCTTAGTTTCTCTGTGGTGGATTGCCAAATTCTTCACAGACTTTGAGACAGTTTTCTGGTATATTATTCCATTCGGTTCTAGGATGGATGAGGAGGTAGCTTGGGGCAGAGTCATTGAATCCTGTTAGTGGTTACTGAATAACCAGATTTTCAATGCTGGGCCTCAAGAGTAACTCCACTAATGCTGAGTCTCCTTCCCCCCACTGGTCTTGAATTATATGACTAAATGCTGCTTTTCTCTCTCTCTTTTTTTAAATTGGTGTTAGGACAGGAAGAAGGGGTAAAAACTCACTCTGCTCTACACTGTTTCAGGAGGAAGAGGCATCTAACATTTAGCCCTTGGTTAAAAGCACACTTGTTTAATCTAGAGTAAAATTAACAAAACATCTTTAGTTTCACTCCCCTTGACTTCTCTGTTCCTTATAATTCTGTTTTGCTCAAGAGAAGTATTTATCTTCTTTAACAGTTTTTCCTAGTCTCAGCTCTTTACTTAATATGAATAATTTAAGCTATGCAACTAAGAACATCAGAAAGCTTACAGTCAAGCTAATTTATTTTAATTAAGATTTGATTTACAAAATTCAAACTGGTCCCAATAGGCAAGGATATGCAGCCAAATTCAGAAGATACTTTGAGAGCCTGGAAAAGCCAGTCAGCATTTCCAAGGACTAATACAGATTTAAGATCATTAAAATGACCTTAAGGAAAGTAAATAGTAACTGGAAAACAGATGTAGATATTAATGTATATTCAATTTTTGGTCTGGTGGGATGATAGACTCTGGGCTTCTAAGTTTGTAAATACTGACAATTCTGGGGGAAAAAATCTCAAAATATCTAAAATGAGTTATATAATTGCAAACTTTGGTTCTAAATTAAGGTTAAGGTAAAAAATGGGTATATTGGGGCCCTCCCTGGTGGCGCAGCGGGTTAAAGCACTGCACTACGAAGCTAAAGCCACTTCCCCATGAGTTCAATTCCCGCCTGCCCCGGAGGAGACCACATGGCGTGGCAGACCTCTCCTGACCCGCCCGCTGCTCCCCTCAGCAGTGTACTTCGTCGATCTGCCTGTTCTGTTCCCCACTCTGTCTCTGGTGAAGTCTCTCACCGCCCCTGAGCCTCTGGCCTGTACCCCAGTTCTGTATGCACAAATAAATAAATCTTTAAAAAAAAAAAAAATGGGTATATTCCTGCAATTAAGAACAAGAATGATAGGCCTGTACTATGTGAACAGTTTTTGTATAATTCAATTTCAAGAGTCATCCCTGCATTAACTGTATAATAAAAAGGATCAACTAGTTATTGAAGCCCATTTTTTAACAGAATTATGCCCTAGATTTTTAAAATCTATTTCACTCCAAATCCTCATGGCAATGTTAGCCACTCAGACACCCAGTTCTTTAATGCTCTGGGCATTGTCTCCTAGCTTACAGCAGTTTATAGTTATTTTAGGCTATTCAAAATTGCCTGTAGTTAGAAAATCCTTCTCAGCCATGGCATGCTTGTTAACTTGCCAGTTGCTGAGTAACACTGTGTCTTCTCAGAATAGCTGTCTCAACCGTCAGTTGAGTGGAAGATCCCGGGACTCTTGATTGGGCCCCACTTTTAGCAGGTTATTAGTTAAAGAAATGAAGCAGATGTTCAAAACTTCCCATTCTGATGGACTTAACTATTATTCATTATTTGAAATGAAGGAGGAGTGATACCTTTTAATTATGTGTGATGGATGGCTTTCATTTGATATCCTGCTACATTCTGTGTCTGTCCTTACTTGTTATTTGCTATTCATGTTTAGGCCTTTGGAACCAACAGTTTGACCAAAGTTTCTGTCCAGTTTATTTGGAGTGGAGGGGAGGGAGGAAGACAGAGATAGAGAGAGACTTCACAATCACAACTAGAACAAGGGCTTTATTGAAATTGCCACTGGTACAAAGTCCACATTGCATAAGCTCAAACTCCTATTAAATGCAATAAAGAAAAATGGAGTTGAGACATGTAGAAGAGGTCAAAAATAGATGAACTAAAAATTAAAATGATGGTTATTGTATTTTTTTTTTTAAGATTTATTTATTTGTGCATACAGAACTGGGGTACAGGCCAGAGGCTCAGGGGCGGTGAGAGGCTTCACCAGAGACAGAGTGGGGAACAGAACAGGCAGATCGACGAAGTACACTGCTGAGGGGAGCAGCGGGCGGGTCAGGAGAGGTCTGCCACGCCATGTGGTCACCTCCGGGGCAGGCGGAAATCGAACTCATGCGGAAGCGGCTCTAGATTCTCAGTACTGTGCTTTAACCCGCTGCGCCACCAGGGAGGGCCCAGATGGTTATTGTATTTTCTAAGTATTTGTAACTGTTGTATCACCCAGGCTAAGTTTTAGCTCTGAGAAACCCTTAGAGATTTAACAAAGTAGAAGTAATGGTCTTTGCTGAAAATTTCACTGTAAAAAGGTCTGATTTACAGTTACATAAGAGAAAAAATAGCCAGAGTGTGACCTAATTTGGAGAAGACTGAGTGGATTTCATCTTTCAACACCACAGCTCGCATTGAGACATAACAGACTTGGTCTATCTACACAATTTCACCCCAGAGTCAACATAACTTATGTAATGTCTGTGAGAATTACTTTCTCCATAAAAGTATTAAAAATCAAATTAAATTTTTAACTGGTATATGACAAATATATTATGGATTATAGAATTTTTTTGATTAAACTTTTTTTATATTAAAAACATTCAAACATTTTTGCAAGTTCATGAAGGCATTATAACCCTGATAGATGGAGTCAAGTGGGAAGAGAAACTACTCTAAAGTGGAAGTTCAATGAGTTCATAGATCCTGGGCCATTTATAATGACATCAAATTGTAAATGAAATGGAATAAGTAAAAAAAATAGATAAATCTATGAATCAATATAAATAAATAATATTGCTAAAACTTATTTTATTGCAGTTTTAAAGTGTATTACTAGAAATCTTCTAATTTGTACAATTCAAGATGGATGATCTTTCTTTATAGGTCATAAACTTGAATTAAAGTTAGCTTTGCAAAGGACCAACAGTTAATGGATGTATGTTGATTAAATACTATGGAGATCTTTTCAGATGAATTTTGCACTGAAAGGCAATATAATTGTAGCAAAAAGCCCATATCAAAAGTGAACAGCTCATCAATTATCACCAAGTGAACCTCCCAGAAAATGCCATCAACATTTCATATAAAGAATATATACTGTTTGGAATTTAGAACCAAACATTCAAAAACAAACAAACAAACAAACATGGTTGCATATATACTCTGATTCTAAAAAAAAAAAAAAATCACTAGAATAAACATGTTTGTTCAATTTATATTGTTATCACGGCATAAGGTATATAAAATACCCCTCACTGAATTCTAATCCTAATCCTTGACTTCCCCCTCATTCCTGAACTGCATATCACTCTGTCTCCTTCCACTTTATCACTGGCTTCTCTCCACATTTACCCAACCATTCATCCATTCACAAATATTTGAAGACCAATTGTGTGCCAGGCACTAAAATAAAGCAGTGAACTAGTATAGACCATCCTGAATCTTCCAATTCAAGAGATACATTTCAAGAATAAATAATTAAAGTCAATTGTAATAAAATACTAAAAGGGAAAAATATAGTAAGATATGAGAGTAACAGGGGGGCTGAATCTAATTTTTGAGGTGGTCTAATCTATTCTTACCCATTTTTAGGGAAGTCTAAAGATAGCAATGGCCCTACCAATGACCAGTGACAGTAAGGATGAGACTTTGTATAAATCATATAAACAGTTTCATGTTAAATAATAAATGATGCTGTTGTAAATCCTGCTGATATTTTTTGTTGGGCTAAAATGTTTAGATAATTGTCCTTTGGAATTGCAGCAACAAAATGAGTGTTTTAAGGTCCATGGTATACAAATCACTGTGTCAAATACGCTTCATTTCCTCTTTTTCTCTTTCATTCTCTCTCTCTGTCCCACATTCAGTCATACTCCACAGCAGGCCTTCAAGTCATAATTTTAAGAAACTTGCAGACCTCCACATTATTTTTTCTCATTATCTCAAGACACAAATTTAAACATCTGGTCATTTGAAAATTCCCCTAGTTCTATAGAAAACAGAATCAGGAGGCACACATGTCACTACCTGAACAACCTGAATGGTTCTGCTCACCAACCTTACCTGTAAGCCTCCATCGGGAGCTGGTAGACAAAACCACATGGGTGTTCACTCCCCATCTGAATGGATTCTGCTGTATCAGCTGCTCTGCAAGGTAAGGCAGACCAGCTTGAATAGGGTGTCCTTCCTAGCAACTGCCCCATTGTTCTCAGAGACAAATGCCTTTTCAACTTTCCATCTATTTCTTTCTCATTATATTCAACATACAGAGTTGGAGTTTCTCACAACCTTGGATTGTGTAATTTATGTTCTATTTAGAAATCTTTCCTGTGACTTTGTGGTTGGCAATTCATGGAAGAAAATAATCACATTCCTTCAGAAACATCTTGGCCTATGTAGACAGAAAGAGGACAGACATCTAAAGATCAAATTACCTGTCTCTCTTCTAGATTGAGGCAACTCACTCCTTTGTCTACCCTGTTACACAACTTTCAGACACTTTCTGGTAGCTCTGCACTGTCACTGTTCCAGGAATCTTTTTTCACTAAACTTTCTGCTTACAACTTATCTTATGCTTAGATGTTTCATCCCTGAGTATTCTTGCCTTCCTGTGCAGCATCAGCAGGCTTCAGCTTGACCATAATTAAATGGAAGACAGGTCTTCTGTATGTATCATCTTAATTCTACCATTCTCCAAGGCATACTCATGGTAGGGAATACAAATATAATTCTAAAAATTCATAAAGATTTAAGTGCAATTATGCCCATTTGTTTTTCTTCCCCAGAGAGCAAATTTAGGGCCCTGAGTTTGGGAAAATTTTGAAACAGACCATATTCCCCTAGTGTCTAGACCAGCACCTGGCAAGAATAGGCACTCAGTAAGTGTTGGCTGAATGGATGGATTTGTTTCCTTTATTTTTTTCCATGTACTCATTGAGCCAGCATGATTTCCTCTTCAGAAACTGGGTTAGCTTAGGTTAGAAGTTTTAATGTGCGCAGTGGCCCAACACTTGACAATGATTCCTGACTATCATTTCCACACTCTCCTGGGGGTCCATCCCCATGTTCAGGGTCTGGTTGACACACTCTCATCTGTTAGCATCACTGGACTTGTAAAGAATGTGGGCTTTTTTTTTTTTTTTTCCTTTTTCATTTTGGCTAACATTTCAACAATTTCCTCCCTGGGTAATTTAAAATTTGCAGGTAGGTACCATCTGCTCTCATGGATTTAACTACACTTAGTTTGTTCATAATTTCCAGAATAGCCTGGGCATTTGCCAGTCTTTTCACAGTACCTCCTCCCTGTACACTTCAAAAGCAACTTAGGAGTGAGAAGTCTCTTGACATCTTCTTTCCTAATAATGTTGATAAATAATTTGTTAACTCTTTCTGCCATCATTCTCTGTTCTTTTCCTTTCAGATGTCCAACATCAAGTAATCATTTTCTATATTTAAAGACACAGCTCTTATACCAGTGTCACTGGAAGGTCATTTTTGCTCTCATTTTTCATTTATATCATACCTGCTACATTCTAATGTACTACAGTTCTCTTTATATTGCCTAGAACTATATTTGTGGGAGGAAAGGGGATATTTTTCTTAAAATTTTCCACTTCAAGACTATTGTTGGTTGTTATGGTTATTGTCTGACCATAATTCAATTTGATACCATTTAATCTCAAGATTCTAATCTGTAGTCTTGAAGAACTTAAAGCATTCTCACAGATTATTGAATTTTCATCTAGTTTCATTCCATTTTGCTCACTCATTTATCAAAAATATTTATTTATAGAGGGAATATTTGCACATGGATTTCAACAAGAGAAAATATTTAGTGATATAAATATGGGCAATAGAGCAGTGGAACAAATAATTATATCAAGTGAAGAGTTTGAAGGTGGAAATAAAATGTCTTTAGGTGTCTTTGTTAGAGAGATAAAATAATTAAGGGGTTGAGTCAACCTTAAGAAAGGTATCTCAACTCAGGTTACAGGGTTTTGCTGTTTGCTTTAGCTAACTGAACAAGAGTTCTCATGTAGGCCTGATGTAAATTAGGTCTCAAAAATCGCATACAAAGAAAAAGAATCAGCCTGTTTTCTTAAAGCATCTGTGCTATATCTCATGGATGTGAGGACTTTTTGTGGGATTTTATTTGTTTGTTTGTTTGTTTTGGGAAGTACACTGTCAAGTTCTGGTAGAGTAGGGTAAGCACTGTTAAATGACAGCTAGTTTAAAAGCCATAGTGAAGTCAGGATTAAATGACCAAAGTGGGAACACCAAAGTGAGAACATCAGAGATAACTTCAGATGCATGCCAGATGTGCATGAAATAGGGAGTTATCCTGAGCTCTAAAGCTTACTAGGACCAATAACTGGGTCATAAGAGATTACCAGCCTCAGTTCAACATAAATTTTTTAAAGGTTGTTCCAACCCAGTAAAAATGTAACCTTGCAAGGCAATAAGTTCCCTCTTGTCAGAACTGTTAGAGCAGGTGCTGAACAAACTACTTGTTGAAATACCAGAAGTTATATCAGGGAGAGTTTTAAGTAAGTTCATAATTTCAACCTCCAAATTGGAGATGCTCCAGTTTAATTCCATTTCCCACAACAGAGAAATAAGACTGATATTAAGTGCTGCACTCACCTTCCAACTCACCCTCTCCCATTTACTAACTAAGCTAACAGCAGTTAGTCAGATGGCTGTGGACTAACACCCCTGGGCTCTGATGTCTAGAGGAAATGTTAAGCTGAACCTGAAATTGTGAGAAGCTGTTGGCTGTCTCCTTTCTTTATAAGTCTATACAAATATCTACTGGTAAAGGGGCCACACTCACACCTGATGCTGCAAGGGAAACTGTAGTGGCCCCTGGTCGTTGGCTGACCCATTTGCCCTTTGTTTTCAGTCCTTTCTCCTAACCACCTCTCAAGAAACAGAAGCAGAAACCTGTGGTGAAATTCCCAGCATCCTTTGCTTCCCTGATGTAGGCATTGCTATTTCCTCTTTCTTCAGGGCTGAGTCACGAAAACTGGTGATGGAGCTGCAGTAGCTAAAGCACCCCCTGAGCAAATGCCTCTGGAGACTGGTAAAAACACTGACACTGACAACTGCCCTATGAAGATTTCTTACTGCTTGAAGATTTCTTCTCCTCTTACCGTTTAAAGATTTCTGCTCAGGCTTTTTTTTTTTTTCTTTTGCCAGAAGCTGAAATCATTTCACCAAGACATGATCTTTCATGATTTTCCCCCTTGGGGATAAACTTTCTAGTCATATGATTGCTTAAACATCTTGTACAATTAACTTCTTAAAATAACCCTCATTTGTGATTGAGAGCTCAGAGGAACATATCTGATGTATATGAAATCATAAAAATCTTAAAAGTTAGAAGGAAACTTCAGAGTTCATCAATTTAATAAACCTCAGAAGAACAGAGCTTTCTTTTGTAAGATCCCCGGTGAGTGATCATTCATTGATGCAGCAATTCACAAAGCATTTCTACTAGATTTAAATGTCTCCTTTAAGGGATCTCAGAACCTATCAGATAATGGCTGTCTTTTAGAAAAAAAAAAATATTTATTGACATGACTGCACTGCAATGCTATGTGATTTTCAGGCATCATTATGAATCATATCTGTGTACAAGTTCACTAAAAGTGCCCTTCCATCTTTCATCAAAGTAATCTTTGAATATTGTTGATTGACAGAAATTCTTTTGTTTATCAGCCAAAATATTTTGATTTTTATCATTTTTTTAAAAAGCCTGGCTTTAGAGACTATGGGATCTCTAGAATAGCTATTAATACATATTATGGGAAAATGACTTGTCACTGTGGAAATCACATCTTTGCAGTAAAAGAGAGCAGTTACAGACCCTGTAGGCATCACCATCTCTTACTGCTGTGAGACTGGAAAAGTTATTTGTGCTGGTTGCTCTGTCTTTGTCCTCACCTCTGCCCATTTCCCTTTCCATCCTTATGCTGAACTTCTCAGAGGATGTCCCCTAGGATCCTTTGCTTTCTGTGACTGGTGGGGTTTTGTCAATGGGTGGCAACTGCAAGAGACTGAGGGTGGGAGGAAAGCGGGCAGAGGGTCAGGGTCTCTGTTCTCCATGTGAGCTTCCCCTTCCTTTTGATTTTGCCAGTAGCTGCACTCCTTCTACTAGTCACAGCTCATTTAGGGTGGCCTAAAGGGCTTTCTCTCCTCAAACTTCCGGAGGTTCTAGTAGCATCCATCTCTGCTCGCCCCCTTTGGACCAGGTGGGGTAAGTGGTCCCCTTCTATAGCAGGTTCCTATGGCCATTCTTGCTGTGACTTTTCATGAACTTCATTATCTCTTAGAGATTACCTTCTCCTTGTTTCTACCTATGAAAAGTATCTCTTTTGACATATCATTGGTTTCCTGTTGGGTACCCAACTGCTATATAATTAAATCTCTCTGAGCCTCAGCTTTTTCATGTATAGGGGATCCTGGTAGCTATAACAAAGTTCCTTTGATTACTGACTCTACCTGACCTTTCTAGAGTGGAGAAGGGTCTATTCATATTCTCTGACAAAGTTTTGATTGATTTGCTCAGTTTTTTTGTTCTTAAGTTGTATAATATGAAAAAAATGTTCATTGCTACTATTTGAGAAATACAAGTCAAAACTACATTGAGATATCACCTCTAATATGTGGAAATGGTTTATATAAAACAGGGAAGACACAGTAAGTGTTGACAAAGGAGCCGAGAAAAGGGAAGACTTCTTCATTGTTGTTAAGAAGGTAAACTGTGCAGTCATAATGGACAACGGTACAGAACGTAATATACACAGATGCCAAATTTTCATGCTGCACACATGGGATCTATCTAATGTTTTATACTAATGTTATTTCAAAAAAACAATCAAAAAAAAAAAAACACAGAGTTCCTGTGAAGGATTAAATATCATTACCCCAACAACACAGTCCAGTGTCTGGCACACAGAAAGAAATCCAAAAATGTAAGACTATGCACATGTAGTTGAAAACAAAATTAACACTGTAAGAAGTACACCAAGGGCATTCTTCCCTTTGTAGTATATTGGCAGCAACCTTTTTCTACAATATAAATGTAACCTAACATACAGGAGTAGAAATCATAGTGTTGTTGGTGCTATAAATGTAACAAGGGGCCTCTCTTAAGCTCCTTACTTCCCCCAACCAAACTCATCTATCTCTTTCTCCCTGGGTGTCTGCTTACTCAAGGATGAATAATAGGTGATGTTTCACAAGCTGAAAGGAGTGCCACCTTCATTCATTTTATGACCAGTATAATTGCTAGACTAAAGACAACTTAAAACACCACATCACTATCATTGATTTTGTTTTTTATATGTGCAAATTAAATGCTTATTGGCATAAACACATTTGTACACAAAGATAATCTCCATGCTCATTCCTCCACAACTGCATATTCTACCATTAGAATCTGCACATACTACTATGTGTCACTTATACCACTGCCTGGGAGTTAGTTGCCTGCATACTGTTCTGTGAGACTCTTTCACATGTAGCACCTTGCAGCGTGGCCTTTTGCACAGAAGACACTTAATGAACAATTGTTGACTGGATGGCACATACAGCTTAGCAGGGACAAGTGCTTTTATTTAGGATCCAGAGTAAGACACAGATGGCTTGGCAGATGGCATGGAAGGTCATGCAATGCCTTCCCAGGGAGCCTGAAGTTAGCACAGAAAGCCATTGCATCACCTCTGTGACCAGCTTGAGCGCCCCTGCATGTGAACAGCATGTTAGCTAGCAATAAGATAACTAGTGGGGGAGAATTCCATATCCTGCCACCGGCAGCCAAAAGACAAAACCCAAAAGTAAAAGAAAGAGAGGTCTGAGGACAACATGGCCAATAAGAGCCATACCGTAGGCTGCACCGCTGTTAGGGAGAAGCACACAGAAAAGGATGGAGCACATTTTCCCATCTACCTGAAATCTCTGAGGCTTAAATGATGAATATGCTAATAAACCTGTTGATCACAGACAAACAAGAACATATGATTATGAATGACTTAAATTCACAGTTGAAAACATCAACACAAATCCAAGGACTATTGACATTTCTTTCATTGAGATCATTCTTTTATGATGCCTACTGTCACTGTTGAAAAGATGTTCAGTGACTTAAACAGAGATGGGACTTTATATTGTCTGGTTCAGCTGTTATAGTGCAAAGGGAACATTAGGAGTGATATGTTAGAATACTTTCTACTAAGCCACATGTTTGCTAATCCTTGTCTCAGAATCGAAGTACACTATTAGAGAGAACTAGCGGTAGAAAGTAATATCGGGGTGAGATTTAGAACAGGTAGCATGGCAGGTAGTAGGGGCCCCGGGGGGATACGCAGATCAAGGAATCCCTGGCACAAGATCACGGCATGACTGGTAAGACTCCCACCTATGGAAAACCCAGTGGCAGCAGGAAGAGAGGAATGCATGAGCTGTGATGTGTGGAGTGTTGACTCAACACTCTACTAGTTTTTCAACTGGTTTCCCTATTTCCACAATTTCACTTTTCCTGGCTTCAGTTATCAAAATTAATTGTGGCTTGAAAATATTACATTCAATAAGGTATTTCTAAAGATGGGGAGAGGAAAAGGAGGGAGAGAGACCACATTCATAAAACTCTTATTATCATTGTCTTGTTAGCTATTGTTAATCTCCTACTATTCTAAGTTATGAATTGAGCTCTATCATAGGAATGACTCAATAGTATGTGGAGGGCTTGGTGTACGCTGTCACTGGAGGTCCCCTTGGGCAGGAGAAGATGACTATATGAGGAAAACCACAAAAATGCTAGAGTTGGGTGACTCTAGCTTAGCTTGATTGATGCTTGATCGAACAAAAAGCTGAGGATGGTTAATCTTCATTGAAGAGCAAAGTTTGAAAGCAGAGGGTTATTTGTTATCATGAAACAGGCTTTTATCTTCGACCTAGTAGGGCACAGAAACCAAGAATACAGTCCAGAACTGAAAAGTGACTGAACTCTACAAAGGCCCAAATCCTTCCAGAGCATGTTGGCCATGCCAAGATCAGAGTCTTGGTGGGGGTAAATAATGCCTGATGCATGGTGTGGGGCTGAATTTCTGGATCTCCTTGCATTTTCCTGAACTTAAAAAAAAAAAGAAAAAAAGTTTATCCTTCCATACTAAAACCTCACAACCCTCCTCCATTTGAGAACAACCTAGAGTATTTTCCCATCAAAGACAAAATGCATTTCTCTGTTTTCCCAGGAGCTGCCTTCAACTCTGCTGAGTGTCTCATTTGTTGTTCTCAGCCCACAAGTGCTACTAAAATCTCTCATCCTCACTTATCCCACAATCATCCAGTATCCCCTGCCCTTTGTATGGTGACACAGATCTCTAAAATCTTGCCTGTGGTGGGTATTTCATTGTTAGGCAAATGAAGGGATAACTTTATCAGGTTATCCTGATAAATAGCAGCACACAGGCTATAATTCCCTACCCTTCAGGGGTGACTAGATATTACCTCACTATTTCCTGGAGGCCCTGTACTGATGACATTTCTGACACCATTTTCTGTAAAGTTAGGACTCTTATTTCTAGTAACTGACTTTAGCTGAATTAAGCAGAAAAATAAGCTATTGATTTTGAAATGCCTTTCACTGTTATCAGAGTAACACACTGGATATGAAATAGGGAGGCCACATTTTAGTCCAGGACATGGGAGGTTTCAGTTTTGGTCAGAGGAAAGAGAGCTGCATTCAGAGGACAGAAAGCAAAGCTAAATTATCCTTCTCATACAGCCAAGCACAGCATGGCAGGGTTTTAGAACAGAATTTGATAAGAAATGGAACAAGTCCACTTGAACGGACCTGTTGTATCTCTTAGTACCTTGGAATCTTAGACCCTTGGTATAGTCACAGTTGGATAGGACAACAACAGCAACAAAAACAAGTAGAGAAAAGAAGTGACTGATTCTCCAATTCAATAATCCAGAACTTTTTTCAGAAGAGGTCAAGAGAAAAAGAAGATAAATAGGCTTAATCATTTAGGTCTCTAAATTCATAAATAAATTTTAACATTTAACGCATTTTATTCATTCTTTCCTTCAACAAACTTTCCAAATACCCCCCTCCTCTCTTACTCCATCCATTTAGTTATAGTCAGTGTTATCAGCATAAAACGTGGACTATTTCTGCTGTAAGTTAGGAAGTACTTGCATGCACCTAATTTTTCTCGGGTATACCATTGGCCCTGGGTGAATCATATGCATATTGAGACTCAGTCCTATTTTCTACAACTATAAAGCATTCAGACACATCCTGATTTTTCCTCCACCATCTTCTTTCTCATGATATATTTTCCCTGGATACTTTTTACCCACCCTTAGTCTTTAAACTCCATTTCCACATTGATGACTTTCACGTTCATATGATCAGCCTGAACTTCTTCACCATTATCAAACCTTAAAAAATTGGTTAGTGAACTTATCTGTCTGAAAATCAGAGCTTTCTCATACTCATTTCCAACTGAAATGAATGTTCTCATCTTTGCTTCCTAATGGATTTGCCTCATGATCACCAAAAAACATTTCTTGACTCACTTGTTGTACCAAGCTGGATGATAGGTATTTTGAGTAGCACATGATGCATATGCCAGTCCCTTTAGTATCTTACTTTTGATTTTATCATCTAGTTACAAAATAAAAAGAAAAGAAAAGAAAAGAAAAACTCAGTGATAACTGTCTTAGTTTTATAAAATTCTGCATTTTTGGTCACATACTTCAATGGGGTAAAAGTTTTAATTAGTGTAGTTTTAAAAACCCTGTTTTCATTTCAACAGTAATGCCTTTTGAAAGAAACTGGAGCAATGCCAAGTAAATGATTTAAAAGATAAAATGACATGATAAAAAATGGTGATTTTATCAAAATGATATGTCTGATTGGCAGTGACCTTAAAAGCTTTTATGGAAGTTTTAAAGTGACATAAGTTAGGGAGATAAGACAAAGAAACAATGGCTAATCTGTATTAAATGTGAGATTTCTTACTCAGAAAGCCAGAAGTTAGTGATAGTTCACTGAACACTCCCCTGGGGCTCTCACCTGGGGCCCTCTCCTGTGGCCTCCCATATGTCTAAACATGGAGACTGACCACTGAGATGAGCCTCCGAGAAAGGAGTACCTGAAAAGGGAGGACGTAGAATCTGCACTTTCCAAGGGGTGGACTTGGAAATGGCAGTGCAACTTCCATTGTGCTCTAGTGTCAAATGTTTCAGGGCCGGTCAAATTCAAACAGGGGAAGTAAAGTTTACCTTGATGAGAATAATGAAGACTTTACAGCTAACCTTAACCTACCCTACATAGGGGCAAAATAAATACTAGGAAACAAGAATCATTGCAGGACCAAGGAGATCAGTTGGGTAGTTAGAAAAACCAAAGGCAAAAATACGTTTTTGCTATAATTTTTAAAGTTTATATATACTGGGTAGGAAGGATACCTTGAAATAGCTGAAAATAAAGGACAACTCCCATAGGTAAATATTTCTAAGCCAAGTTTGGTGAGAAAAGGAAAAGTATCCTACCTAAAAAGAATATTTTATCAATATCAAAGCCTGTAGCAGAAAACTACAAGAAATTTCCCTCATCTTACAACTACCCACTACTAGAGGACATCTCTAAAACAAAGGTTCTGAGGAGAGATCACATAACTTGCCAGGCTAGATTGGAGCTTGGAACTATTTTATGTTATCTTTAAAGATTTATTTATTTATGCATACAAAAACTGGGTGTAAGCCAGAGGTGTGGAGTGGATGGGTGAAAGGATTCACCAGAGACAGAGTGGAGAGCAGAACCGGCAGATCTACTGAAATACACTACTGAGGGGAGCAGCAGGTGAGACAGCAGAGATCTGCTGTGCCTGTGAATCACCTCCCAGCAGGCTGGGGGATCTAACTTGTGCTGTGGTGGCTGGCAGTAGTGATAGTGCTGTGCTGTCTTTAACTCTCTGTGACACCAGGGAGACCCAAGCTTGGAACTATTTTAAAATTTTCTGGCAGTGACTTACATTGAGAAGTGACAAAAGATTGCTTGAAGTGATTTTTACATATGTATTTCATTTCCCACTTGATTCATACTTTCAGCATGAAATTAAGGCATCGTTTTGGCCAAAGCAATTACAAACACAATTCAAATGAAATCAAATAATGAATAGAATGTTACACATTGTAGTCAAAATAATTAACCGTTATATTACCCTTTATTTTCATTATTATAATATTTCTAAAATTTGGAATAGAACAGAAATATTTTTTAAATGAAAGATGTACTAACTAATACAAATGCAAATTTGGAATAGTGGATTCCTGAGGTCTTCAAATACCAGGCTTAAGTACAAGGCCACATAGCATATAAGTTTAGCAAGTTACTATACACATTTGACACCAAATTTGGTAAGAAATCGAACCACTCACTAATGTATTCATTCATTCTTTGACACACGTGTGTGCTGTAGGCTACTATACATCTTGTGTTAGGCCATTTGGTGTACACTGGAGTGGATAACAGAAACATGTTGTCCAAGTTCATGGAGGTTGCAGTTTTGGGATTCAGACTATCATGAATTAGATATATAATAACAAAAATAATTATAATTAAATTTTCAATTAAATAGGAAAGGCTTAATTTTAAAAGAAATTATGTGAATAACCGTCATAGAATTAAATTGTGTTTTTGTTTGTAATCTCTCATGTTTTGAAAACTTTGGAACATTGTATTTGTGCAGACAGTATTCTTCATTGGGTATCTAGAATTTTTTTTAAGTTTGTCATCTTTATAGTAGCTGAGTCCTATCACCTCTTCTGTGTACCTTTTCTTTTATCTTAATACCCATCTCCTGGTACCTGCATGCATTCCTGCTACTCTCTGTCCTCATGACTCTACTGATTCTCTCTGGAACCTACAGGACTTTATGTTTCTTTTCAATTATCCAAGGTCTCGAGGTCAAATCCTTAGTCTTTCAGTGCTCTTAAAAGACAGTGGGAGTATTTTACAATATCTTTGAGCAGATGATTTTTCAACATAAATATTCTAGCTCAGAGTTTCCCTGTGTTCCATCATACATCTAGTTTCTCTTTCAGGTTGCCACTGGGATCTGGAGCTCAGAGCTTTAAAAATGAAGCTGACTTCCCTGTGACATTAACAGTTCCTCCTCAAACTCACAATACCCATTCACCAGGTATTCATTGAGTACCTATAGTCTAGATTGGGTGCTGGCTCAAACAGGCTACATTATAACTAATACATGTTTTTCCCCTTCTCTGTTTGCTCTGCTCATAAAAACATCACTGCTCTGTAAGGTCTTAGAGCATTTTTGAAGAGCACAAAAATTTATCTTTTTTGAAAAAACAAAAGCAGAAATGGGTTTCCCAAAGGACTTTACTATTCAAGTCTGCTTGCATTTATCCTATTTTCACTTTTTCCTCTTCAATGTCTCTAAACTTTGTCTCTGATAATTGTCCTTAATTGATCTTTTCAGCATCCAGAGACCCTCCCTAGGTTATCTCTATGTAAGGTTCGCAATTGTACTTTTTGTTGAGTTTTTATTTCTAGCATTAATTGGACACTTATCAATAGCTTGCAGACCAGAACATATAAAAAAACATGTTTAGTTATTATGTACCAAATAGGTAAAGGCATTCATAAAGGATCTGTGAAAATTACTGAAAAAAATATCTTCAAAGGGCATAATGTTGTGCAGATCTAGACATACAAATGAAAATACAGTCCATGAGAAATGCCTGGAAGAATGGACTGCCTCTAAACTGTGATTCTTAGCTGGTAAAATAAAGAAAAGTCAAATGAAATTGAAATTAGTCACCATTATCTTCATGACTCACATAAAGGTATAACTGCTAGAAGGTTCTTCTTTAGTTTGCTAAACCTCTTGTAAATTTATAGGTGAAATTAAGATAATGTTCTTTCCTTTGGTTTACCAGTGATGTTATTTACTTGCTACCACAAAAGATGTTTTTCTTTTATATCCATGTTTAGGAAGGAAAAAATGTTTAATACAAATCAAACCTGTTTTTGAAAAACTGGAAAGAAACTATATGTGGAAGGATTACTTAGGTAATTTGCTCTGCTTGTGAGTTATTTTGTCTTAGAACATATTACTGAAGAAAATCTCTATATAACCTCTATATAACCTCTATTTTAACCTCTTTTTAAATCAAAAATTTTAAAAAGGAAATGTAAACTTAAGCTATTAAAGTGGCTAATTCAAGTGACCAGCTTAATTGAATAGGCTGTGAAAGATTTACAATTAGACTGTAAGCAGCATGAAGTCGGAAAACATGTCTGTCATACCACTCTTTAGCACCTCCCAGCAAAACTTGAATATTTAATCCACACCTTTTGGATCAATGCAATCAGAAGATGATTTTGTTACACTTTTCTAATTACTAAATCCATGAAGGATCTTCAACCTTGCATTTGTCTTCATTGCTTACTTTTGTTAAGATGGTTATTAAACAAAACAGTGGGCTGAAGGAAACACAGTAGGAAACCAGAGATAACTGAAACTATAAGAGCCAAATCACATGACAAATTAGCCCTCGTCAGAGGAGAAGAGGGAAACCATTCTGTCTATACCTGAGAATCCAGCAGTGATAGCACACAGGTGATGGGTAAGAGGGCATGTGTGAAAGCATTTTTTGTTTGGTAGTTTATAGAATAAGGATGCTGAAAATAGACGATAGACTTAAGGCCATTAGCACAGATATCACTGGCTATTAATCCCCCTAGTCACTGGCCTGAGATTCAGGGTCAAGGCTCTTTTCCTAAAGAACCATGGAAATCCCTGTGATTTTCAGAGGAGAAAGGAAATTGAAATTATAGCTTACCAGGTCACAGCTAAGCACTATCTGGCCCAAGAGGGACTGAACTACTGAAAAAATAATGAAGTTATTGCTTCTGAACAAACAAAATGTGAACCACTAAAAGTATAAGTAGGTTAAGGATTTCACTTAAACTTTGGTTTCCTTTGGAACATTAGCTTCCCTTGGTTACACTTTCAATAGGACATGTCCGCAAGTAGAAGCAGAGGTGTTACCCTTAACATAATATTCAGTAAGTAGGACCAGATAAAAACTGTGGTGGATTGATAACCAGCATTATTTCCAGTCTCCTTTTATGCTCTTATTCTGTCAACAACCCCACAGAAATACCTTAAAAAGTTTTTAATTTATGGGTCCTCCCTGGTGGCGCAACAAGTTAAAGCACAGCACTAGGAGACTGCCTCAGCCACTGCAGTTCAAGTTCAATCCCTGGCCAGGGAGGTAACCCATGTGCTCTGCTGACCAACCCTGCTCCCTTCAGCAATGTATTTCAGAGGATCTGCCTGTTCTGCTCTCCACTCTGTCTCTAGTGAATACTCTCACCCCCCACACTTCTAGCATATACCACAGTTCTTGTATGCATAAATAGTTTTTTTAATTGTACTTATGCTAAACATAAGTATACAAGTTTTGACAATACAAGGATTTTGCCACCAAATTCTTTGAAAGATAAAATTAGAATGTTCCAGTAGAACTTTTAGACATATTTTAAAATTTAACAATTATGAATGATGAATATACTTACAGCTAGTGATAGACTCCACAACATAGACAATGTGATAGATTGTTATGCAGAAATTAGATTTTAGATCCTTACTAATACTGACATGAAAGTAAGTTCAGGCACATAAACTAAGGCCTGAATTGAAAGACTGAGGCCAGATAGCCAAGCAGCCTTTCTATTTTACTATCTTGAAAATTTGGGCTCTTACAGATTTTTTTTTGGATAGGCATTATATTTTTTAAATGACATCATACATAACTAATATAGCAAATATAACAACTTAACAGTTAATACTGATTGCTGCTGACATAGATGACATTGGTTGGGGAATTGCTGATTTGATAAATACCCAGGGCAAGAAGAATATAGTAACAGAAATCTAGATAATTCTAGACAAAAATGCTAAGATCTTGGTTCTTTATTTCTGGCCATTATTATCTGCTAGCTTAAAAGACTTGAATGATCTCATTCATCCACTTACTAGGGTGCTGCACTAGGGCTGATTTACAGTTTTCGGTGAGGCACAGCTTTCAGGTTCACAGCATATGGAGAGAGAGGTGGAAACCTACTTGCCCTTTACGTTTGAAGCCCAGACACCGACATTATTTCCATCTGCAAGCTTAGCCTTAACCACAAATCTAGGGCTGCATCTCTATGTGTTACAATTTATGCAAACCTATGTAGATCATGGGACAAAATTAAACAAGCCTTGTAGCAGGCGACTGTTTTGCCACTGTTGCCAGTTCTAGACCCTACGCTTTCATTTGTGTCTTTACAAAAAAGCCCCTCTAAAGCTGCAATTCTAGAAATACTAATATATATCTGTCCATAGGAAAAGACTGAGGTTCAAATGATTTAGTAGCAGGATTTGTGACCTGTGGTAACTGAGTTTAAGATTTTTAATGAAAAAAATAACATTCCCTTAGGTAATACTGGATATCAGTCCTTTGTGGGCAGAACTACCAGCATATTTTTTCCGAAATGGACAACCCAGAGTACTGGATGGGCTCTTTTTAAATCTCTCCTATGTGAGGAATATAGATTTGGGCTGTGAGAAAGGGAAAGGGACAAGCTGTTTCAGTAGTGAAGAGAGGAAAATAGTTGGGTAAGTCAAACACACTGTATACTCAGTGCAATGTACATTTTTAACAGCTTGTTGAACTGGAAAGTGGTAAAAAGATTGATAAGAATATTGTTATTCTGTATCTAGGCTCCATATAAGTCAATGAAATGTGTTAAATGACTGAACATGAAGTGGACCCAAAATGTTACCCTGCTTATAGGCCTCACAGAAAATTGGCATAGTCTTCTCTGCCAGTAACTGAGGGAACAGCTATTAGAGACCATTTATTGCATATATTTCTTTATGTACTTTTTTACATCAATTTCCATGCTAAGTTACCCACACATATATGTGTACAAGCCTGAGTATTTCCCCAAGTGAGTTTTAAAAATATATATATCTCAGAAGAAAGGCTTTTTCATAAAAATGTAAAAATAGTTGGAAGACCTGAGTGTCTTCAGTCCTTATGCCCTAGCCCTGCAATCAAATCCTGCACACTGCTATTTCTGATATGCTTATGGATGATGTCACTCTTTTCTTTTTTGTACAACACCTAGGAGTTTTCAATAATACACAGTTCCCCCAAAATATGGTCAGCATAAATATCAAGCAGTAAAAAGCATTCTGTGGTCAAATGTTCTTAGAAAATGCTAGGTAAAATAAAGTTAAACAATTTTTTTGGTAATATTTTGCAGAAACTCAAAAATGCTAAAAGTTGTCATGCATCTGTGAGAAGAATTAGAATCTTGTTTGAAAACAGAATCTTTCACTACTTTTTCTACCCTTAAAAAGCCTCTAAACTGTAGTGTATGGAAGCACATTTTGGGAAAAGTTGCTGTGTCACCCAAGGAGAAAGGTTTATTAACTAGTTTTGTTTTTTTTTTTAATTCTTTTTAGTTGATTCCTCCTTTGCTGCTCTAAAAAACCAGGAGGGAATAGTCCTTGTTAGTCAGATTCCATGATTCAAGCAAAGAGCAGAAATTTCCCTTAAAAGTTATTACTCTGCATCCCTATTGGTGTGTCTGGCCCTGATCCTACCCTGTGAGGCATGAAGGTTCCTTGCCTAAAATAGAAAAGGTTCCTGTAATCAGTGAAGCACAATCATGGCTTGAAAAGGCTCATTTTTGGATCCTCTTTGTATAACAGACATGACAGCTATATGCTAAAATCTACTGGGGATATTCTTATAAAAACAATCCTAGGCAAGTTAGTATATATTATTGGATGTCCGACATGTTAATTTTATACTAAAAGTACATAAAGAAGTAAATGCAATAAATAACATCAGAGAGAATAAAATGTGATATGAGTTATAAATTGTTAATTTGATTTCCTGAAAAGATGGGATCTTGTTTATAAACTAGCATGACGCAAGAGTGTGTGTACCTGGATTTTTGAAACTTGAAAATGTTTTCATTTTATATATTTTGTCAGTGACAGCAGTAGTGAAGACTGAATAGAGCTTTACATTTGCAAGGGGCCATAATCTTTAGTCCCTGAACTCTATGAAGTATATATACATAATTACTAATATCCTTTCAGAGATGAAGAGGATAAGTATATAATTGAATTGAAACCAACTAATAAGACATAGAGCCAAGATATGGGCCCACTTCTACAATACCAATCCCAGTCCAAGTACCACCCCTGTGCCATTTGAATGACTTTATTCAATACACTGAGCATAAATGACTTTCTGTCTATTGATTCTATCTGTGTGTGTGTGTTTGTATTTAATATATGTAATTAATTCTTGAGTATTTATCCAAAACAAAACTGGACACTGTATCCAATTATAGAATTAGCAGTCACCTTTCAATTAGGTTGATGATAATTCTTTTAAATTATGGATTATTTTAAATTCCTTCCTCCTATTCCCCTCCCTTTATTTATTCTTTTGTCATTTCAGCACACTAGAGTAAAGGCAGTGAACAATTTACTGTAAGATGGTTAGAAGTAGTTTTTCTAAGTTGTTTACAGAAATTTGCTGAGTAATTTTGCCTTGTACCCACTGCATGCTAGGTTGCCCAACTCTCCAGTGATCATAGCACTGACCTGATAGCTAAGCTGCCATTAATCTGGATAAATAAACCATTGTGTTACATATCTGGTCTAGTTGTTTCTATCCTCCTTAACAAGGATTATACTTAACCCTGTGTGTTCCTTTTAAAGCACCTAAAATCCCGGCAGGGACTGGAGATGTTGACACATCTATATCAGATTATCATATAATTTGGCAAATGTTAAATCAAAGACCTATGTGGCCTATTTGTCAGGCTTCCCCATGGGAGAGATGACGGCGGATGACATTCTTTCTTACCATTCTGACCAAAGATTTTAACATGACATATACAGAAATATACAATTCTATATACAACTTCCTCAAAGACTCACCAGATGTCATTGATAATGTATTCTATAGTAGCCATTAAACCATAGATGATTTGTTTACAAATGTTTCAAATGGATCCATCTCTACCAGCTCCCCTTGCATCTAATGAAACATATTATCTTTTTTTAAGAGACTGTATTTAAGTTCCTGCCTTATGTAAATTCATTCTCATCACCCCATACGAAATCCCAGTGGGGGGGGGGACATATATTAGGATCCCCTTATGGTGTATTAATTCTCATGAAATTTTATTCTTACTCATATTAGGCTAAATGCAAAAATACCACAGTTTATTTCCATGGTATTTCTATGGGTAATTCTATTTATTTGAAAAATATCCTCATCAAGTGGCAAATCATTTTATGGATAGGAAGACTGAGCCATAGAGGCATTAAAGTTAACATAAAATCACAAAACTTGGAAAGGAAGAAACTGATCTTCTATACCTTTGTTCTGCTTTTAATGTTTTATATTTGACAGAATGTGGAAGCATGGTAAGAAAGTGACTACTGGGGTGAGGTTGATGAGCACAGGGCTTGAATGTGGCTGTCAGTCACTATGGTAACTAGTGTTGTACATGTGGTAAATTATGAGTTCTTTAGACTTGCATTTTATTATTGGCTGAATGCTAGAGAGAATGTCACTGATCTAGGAAGCTGACAGGAGCATTAAGTGAGATAGTAAATGTAAAGTGAGATAGCAAATATAAATGTACCTGACATGGGTGGCCACTAACTGTTAAATGGTACTTGTAGATTTCTAAAGAGGAGTTTTACTAAGGAAAAATAACACTACCTGCCTAATTTAAAAGTCTGACATTAGGATAAGTGTCTGTTGATGGGGAGAAGTCTTTGATTTTAAGATAAGACTGACATGTCTAAGTAAGTTAATACTCCAGAGTCTGGGTCTCCTGCCACGAACACTATACTAGGATGTTGTGTTAATGTGAGAAAAACTGAACAGTGCTTCCTAGGAAATGAGGCCAATGCACTGAGCAATTTAATCACATCCTCAAATATGAAAGAGGTGAAAGAGAAATTAAGAAAATACATAAAGACTTAAAGAGATGTCCTTTTTTTTTTATAAAGGAAGGAAATTGCTTAAAATTGGGCCATGAAAATGGAATTGAGTATAGGGCAGAGTAATCCCAAAGAGAGAGTTGGAAAGGCAGAGTCCTTAGTTAAGAGTAGCAGGACAGACTGTAGTCTCAGGGCAGAACAGACATGGGCTCTACTGTCTACACTGGAAACTTGAGGTGAGCTTCTGGTCTGCACAAACTCCTGCTGTGAGAATTCTCATTAAGGAAATGGCTTTGAGTCAAAGGCGTTGATGTGAGGTTTTACTGACTGTACTGTAATCAAAAGATATAAGGAGACTGCGGAAAACTTATCCAGAAACATGATGGGATTCCAGAGCTGGAGACAGAAGAACCTGAAAGTTAATTCAGATAATGCATACTCTAGTCATTCTGTAAATCTTCATTCTTCTAAGATTTGGTAATGAATGCATCTAAACTTATTTATATTGTAGAACAGCACTGCCTATATTAGGCTTAAATTGTTGATGTTTATAATGTGCTAGTACCACAGTCCTAGGAGGCCAAATGTTGGCTAGCAAAAGTGGATTGTAAAAGAACACTCCAGATAGAACAGAAAACAATGAGAGATTCAATAACAATTGAATACCAACGAGAGGGTGATATCATTGCAATGTGCTGTAACATTGATGGGGAGAATAAACAATACATTAGACTACATTATACTAGGTGTTTTAAAATGCAACTTTAGAGAACTGGGAAAGTCTGATCTGGTATTAAATCATTCAGAATATCATATATGGTTTCCTATTCCTTTCATAATATATTTTAAAACCAAATCCAAATTATAAAGTTGAAGGGGAAAAAACCTATTGCTGAAACAAGTTTTATTTTAAGCAGGCATTTACACAGTTCCGCAGCATGACCAACAATTTATATAATCCCAGTGAGTCACCAAGGGAAGCTGGCATGATTGACCTAAATGCTTTAGATATGCAACAAAGGTGACTGGAGAAGTAATGAAGTGCCTCGGGAACCCACATTAATGTTCACAACTTTGGAAGGGTTCTTTCTCCCCCTGGTATCTTCTGCAAGACTCATCTGACACCATATTGATCACATACATTACTATTAATTAAGATGAGACATAAACCCCATTTTTCTCTCTCTTGCTCATTTTGTGTTTTCTTAAGAGTGTAAAGCAATGATGGGTCATTGCTACAAAGGAATAGAAGACAATTAGCCTCCTTATCTAAGGTGTCTTCTAATAAGTTGTTTTGTTTTGACTCTGTTTTGATGAATTTTGGACTTGGGAATGTCAGTGTTTTCAAGAATGCATAAAGATCCCTAGTCTGACAATTTGTAGGCCTCTCAGTCATTATCAGCCAGGAAACACTGGCTATAAAAAAAATAAGGTATTGAAACTATAATGGATTCCCCCCTCTACCACACAAACAAAAAAAAAAATACAGAAGCTGTAAATGATTTTTTTTAATAATTTAGAAATCCTGAAGTGAACACAGTGAGAAATAAAAGTATCACCCTTTATCTCCTATTTTCTCTTGTTGACAGTATAGTACATATGTACATATTCCTAAGGAAGCTTTCTCAGTACTAATCCAAGCAAATATAGTGGCTCTATTGATGGCATTACAAAAACTAAAATCCAATCAGACAATGTATATATTTCTTCTCTGAACTATGTAAGTTTGAAATTATTCCTTGCTATAATGGAGAGAAATATCTCATTCTTTTTAATAACCACACAATATTCTGTAATAGAAATATGTCATAATTCATTTATACTTCTTCTCTTAATGAACATTCATATTGTCTCTAATTTATTTTACCTATTTATGAAGTATATATACTTTACATATACCTATATATAATACTGTAACTATTTCCAAATGACAGATGCTTAGATATAAAATTACTAAATAAAAGAAATATTTTGATAATTGCTCCCTACAAGATGATGTTGACTTACATTCTCATCCCAGAATGTCAGTTTCCTCTCATGCTTGGGAAAACACAATTGTTTTTAATCAATGAAAATTTGATTAAAATATGACAAATAGCATGTGATTACTGTTTTAAATTGTCACACACACAAAAATGATATTTTTATTCTTTATTCACTACCCATTTTCTTGGTCAGTGCTTTAGATAGAATTACTTTATATCCAACTGTTTTCAATCTTCCATGTATTCCCTTTGGATATCTTATTATAGAATTATAGCAATTTGGAGTGAGAAGGGGCCATGGTAGAAATCTTTTCTTTCCATCGCTCTAGTGTTGGTTAATACCACCAGGAAGTGTTTGATCAGCTTGCGCTTGAACACCCCAAATGACAGAGAGTGCGTCATCTTCTGAGGCAAGCTGTTTCATCTTTCAATTGTTTAACTTTATGCAAACATTTTCTAGGGAGCCAAAAACTCTCCTCACATCATATAGTTCCCCACATGATGTAGCTTATAAACTAAACTTCCAGTGTGCAGGCTAAGGTGCAGGTGGCGTCCCTCATCTTACCAATTCCCCCTGGTCTTGCTTTGTGCTTTGATGCGCCTAAGAATTAGCTCAGATTAGTACTAGCTGGAAGTCTTGCTTACATTCTCTGAGATACTTCAAACATCTCAGATTGAAGGTTTATTTTTTTTTCTTGGCATCCAATGGTTTTGCACAATCTTTGTTTCTCTGTTTCCTATCATTTTCATTATTTGTGGCTAGAGACACTATATCACAGAAAGACCCACGTTTCTTAAAATATATCACAG
The DNA here is from genome assembly GCF_000260355.1 of Condylura cristata. NCBI lineage: Eukaryota > Metazoa > Chordata > Mammalia > Eulipotyphla > Talpidae > Condylura > Condylura cristata. Next base: position 22,587,437 of record NW_004567110.1, read on the forward strand.
GTAATTAGATATGTTTACTGGGGAGTAAATGTCTAGAGAACAGAGAAAAGTTTTGTTTCCTTTTCTTATTTTGGGTGCTTTTCAACCTTTGTGAATTTATGTTTTCTTCATATGTTTAAAGATGAGATATTTAAAGCATATGTTGTCACTGGTTCTTGTTTTCCTTTTCCCAAGTTGGAACTGAATTTATAGCAAAGTT
>NW_004567110.1:22587735-22596942 GCF_000260355.1 Condylura cristata
GCCTGCCCCGGAGGAGATCCACATGGCGAGGCAGACCTCTCCTGACCTGCCCGCTGCTCCCCTCAGCAGTGTACTTCGTCGATCTGCCTGTTCTGCCCCCCACTCTGTCTCTGGTGAATCCTCTCACCCTTCACATCTCTGGCCTGTACCCCAGTTCTGTATGCACAAATAAATAAATCTTAAAAAAAAATAGAAAAAAAATGTGTTGGTGGAAAGAATTTTACTTAGTAACACCCCTATTTTGTGAGGTTGATGATCAGTAAGGCATTCTCCCTGCCCTGCCCCTTTCTACCTGCATCAAAAGGGAAGAAACTTCCATTTTGGGCATTTTGGACAAGATAGAGCATGTTGGCGGAGTGTGGACTTATTAACTATAATCAGTAAGGATTATCTTTCTAGCTACCTAGGGAAATATTTTCAAAAATAATCTTGAATAATAAATGCCTGTCTGGGAACATTTTTCAGCAACACCTATAGTCTCACCTCCGACCCTCACTCCCATTCACCCAGACCCCCCCGGAAGTTACCGCTATTACCAGTCTCTTCCAGAATATTCCAGAGCTATTCTAGACATATGCAGGCACACCTTATATGTCATTGTGCTTCACTTTTTTGTGCTTCCTAAGTTCTGCATTCTTTACAAATTGTGCTTGTGGTAACCCTGTATTGCTCAGGTCTTTGGGGCCCACGAGAGCCTGTGCTCACGTGATGTCTCTGGGCATTGTAAGGTCTGTGCATTGTTTTTTAGAAATAGTGCTATTGCAGACTTAACAGACCACAGTATAGTATGAACATCACTTTTATATGCACTGAGAAACCAAAAATTGCACATGACTCACTTTATTGCCATATTTGCTTTACTGGGTGATTTGAAAGCAAACTCAATATCTCTGAGGTGTACTTCTACAAGAGCTTATGTATTTATGTAATTTTTCCCTATAAAAAAGTAACACACTTTGCACAATTCCCCACCATGGTTGGAAAATAAGATTTTCTTAAATATTAAAAAAAGAGAAAGAGAGCCCTGCACATTGAGAAATTATATATATATATATATATATATGTAGATTTAAATCAGCACAAGCTGATCAAACACTGCCTGGTGGTATTAACCAATACCACAGAGGTGAAAAGAAAAGACACCTACTACCAAGGCCCCTTCTCACTCCAAATTGTGTATATATATATATACATGGTCTCTCTTTCTAGAGTGGAGAAAGGAGGCCTTCCTCTCACTTGGGAATGGAGTAGGAAGGGAAAGTGTTTGGTCATGGTTTTATTTTTCCTTTAACTGCAAGGCACCCAACTTTGATGTTGTGGTTGTGATAGTGTTTCCCTTTACTATGCTTACTTGTGCTGTACTCTGGGTAATTTGAAGAGCATAATAATCTTAATGTTGGTTAAAATGGTTTCAGATTTTGTCCACTCTTGTTCTCAAATTTAACAGTTACAAATGGGAATGAGGATGTTTGGAAAGCAGGATCCTGAATTTTAAAATTAATTCAGAACTTACAAGTTGCTATCTGACTCTTTGGATCAATCTATTAAAAGGCTGCTGAAATGAGAGAACAGGTGGCAAAGTTACTGAGATATAATCATGAAGTTAAAGCTATCTTAGGCTTTCTTCTAAAGAAAGTATGGCTGGATTCTATTTCTGTTTAAAAAATTACATGTATAACAGCAAGATGCAAGAATTCAAATATAAAATAAGCCTATTCAAGCCCACCACTCAGAAAGATTCTCAAAAGTTGCCATCTGGAAAAAAAATGGAGCTCAAACATTGCATACAATGACTAGTCTTATGAGTTTGTGAGAATGTATCAAGTAAAATTCAGTACACAATTACTTTAGACTGTCTGGAGACAAGAAGTTTCAGTTTCCTCTTCAAAAAAGAGATAATTATTAGAGTATGTGCCACATTAATGTGCTCCATAATTTATGAGGATTAAATGGTGTCATTAAATAGAGAAATGAGTGATTTAAAAATAGTAAATCGGATCATGTTATTTCACCTCTTGAAACATTTCAAAGGCCTCTAATTATAACTCAAAATTCTTCTTATTATTTTGAACAAACGATATATTTATTATGCTGCCCAAAGACAAATCATATAAAATTTTAAATGATTGGATAATTCTGGGAATAAAGTTATACACTAACAACTTCATCTTGACTTGCAAAACCTTTTGTATTTTGAAACAATGATACTTTCCCAATTTTTTATCTACAACATGAACTCATATCTTTTTTACTACACACATGTTGGTCTTTTTTGTTTTTCTTCTTGACAGATTCTTGAATATGAAAGATGTGTTTCCACTTTAAAGTGTCTTAATTTATTTTCCCCCCTTTCTGAAGTGTTCTTTTCAAAATTTCATCTCCTCAGAGAGTATTCCCAACCTGTTTAAAATAGTACTGAATACTCCATGTGGGAGGGTGGAATATGTGCTTAGTCGTACTGAATGAAAGTAGCTGCCAGCCTAGCGTCCCATGTCCCTTGAAAATGCTTTGTAAAAGTACAGGTGGAGTAAGTACATTTCATTAAGCCAAACTATAGTAACTTGTTACTACAAAACAATAACACAAACCTTTTAAAAAGCAGTATTTCAGAGAGATATTTTCAATCAGAAGAAAAAATAATCTTCCATAAAAATAAAAATTTAGAAAGAGTATACTTTTTGTAAATGCCAATGGATAGTGACTATAGAAAAAATAATTGAAATGTTTTGTAGAGCTTAAGTACAAGGGCTACAAAAATATACCCAACCAATGTTGGGTCAGAGCTATCAACCTCTTTGACCTAATTAATATTTATAAGACGACACTTGAAACAGAACAAATGATATATTTATTATGTTGCCCAAAGACAAATCATATAAAATTTTAAAAGATTGGATAATTCTGGGTATTATTTCTGAAGGAATAAAGTTATGCACTAATAGCAATAAATAGAAAATCACAAAATCTTGGTATTAAATAATATACCTCGAAATAATCTGCTTGAAAGAAGAAACCACAATATTAGCTAGAAAATGTTTTTAACTGACCGATAATGAAAATACAGCACATCAACATTTGTGTCTAGCAGCTAAAGCAGTGCTTAGCAGACACCATAAAGAGTTTAATGCTTATTTCAATATTAATAAGGATAAAGGTCTAAAATAAATATCTTAATGGATCTATATCAGGAATCAAGTAAATAAAAGCAGGATACAAACAACTAGAAGGAAATAATGAAGACAAAAGCAAACAGAATGCCCAAAATAGATTTCAGCAAAACTGATTAATTTATAACTAGTCAATAAAGAAGAAACAAATGAATATAAGATAGTAAATGTTGGGTAACCTTAGCAAATCAGTCAGTTTAAGTCTTATTATTAATAGTAAGTAGAAGACAAACCATATGATCATTTTAACAAATCTGGATAAGACATTTGATAAAAATCCAACATCCATATAAAATAAACTCTGAAGAACTAAGAATAAAACATTCTTCAACATGATAGAGCATATGCAAAAAATTACAATCACGTAAGATTGTAAGTGATATTGAGCTTTTTCCTAGCCTTTGGAACAAGGCAGGTATGCCTGTTTCAATCACTTCTATTCAAAGTTTTATTGCATTGAAAAAATTATTTTCATGAAGCTTACTGCCACTGCAGGAAAGAACAGTGTGTAACTGTGTGTAAATAATGAGTGGTAGGATTCTTAATTTTATAAAAGGGCAAATATTTGTGAAGTATTAAGTTAATTTTGATTGCTGCTGGTCTAGATAAGAGTGCTTATCTCAGAAAAGGAGAAAATGTTACAGCATTCTAAGTACAAAAAGCACACCATTTTAATTCCTATGACATCTTTCAATGAGGCCATGATTTGCCTCCCTACATCAAATCTGGTGCAAACTGAAAATTGTATGACACTTTCAATGGAGAGGGACTACCACATGTTGAAAAAAGATAAGAGATGTCAGATACAACTGTTCAGTTGTTTCAGGACATCCTTGAATTATAAAAAATATTGGGATTTTTGAAAGCATTTTTTCCACACAAGTTTGTGTAGGAAGCACCTGTGAACAGTCAGAATATTTCCAGGTAAAAAGCGTGTTCTGGCATATATATATATAATAATAGCAATGTGTTTTGTTCTCCTGTTTCCATTCTTTTTGCATCCCAGATAAGAGAAAATATTTATTTTTGGTATTAAGGTGACTCGATGCCTCTGTTTTTACCTTCATGTACATGTTGCTAGAGATCTAGCCCTAACTGGAAGCCAAGAATTGGGAAGCTGTCTACAAATAGGTTAAACGTTATTTCAAATTGCACTGTAAACCTGGGTCTCTCTTTTATTTCATAAAAAATGTTTCAAGGGAATGCCCTTAGGTATTCTAAGAGCTTCCTATGTTCAGTTTCTCCAGAAATCTAAGAAGAGGGATCAATTGTGGAAGTATCTGCCTCTCTCTATGCTTTGCTGTCCATTTTCTCCCAGATCTCTCCTGCCTCAGCTTCTGCTTTCCAATACACTGAGTATGGAGCCTGAGTTGCAGTTTTCTTGTACAATACTGCAATAATCTTTGAATTGTCTATATGCCTGAATAGGTTTCATACTGTGGGAATGAAACAATATCAACTTGTATGGATTTTAAGGAGGGAAAAAGAGCTAAAAGTAGCCTAAGACTTCCTCCTTTACTGTCCAACCGTGCTTGAAACTTACATAATGTGTATCTCCTTAACCAACAGAAGCTACAGTCTTCTGTGGGAAGAGCTTCTTTATGAGATTAAAATGGTATTCTCTTACTAATTAATTATTGTTTATTATTCATTCATATGGACATAAGTTGTTCAATTGAAAGACATTATTAATTTGGAAGGAAAGAGATGTTGGCAAGGAAGACACTATTTTAGACTTGCTTGAATTTTTACATAACAAATTTCAGGCTATGGGACATCTTCATAAAAATACCCTAAAGACTACTGGGATTGTAGAAATAAACTATAAATGGCAGATCAGTAATGGAAATATATACTTGAGAATCAAAGAACAACAATGTTTCCTTGCTTGAAGGGAAATCAGACAGTATCTGGTACATTCCTCTCAATTTACAAATTACACAGTTGAGTCTCAAGGGCTTAAATTGTATGCCCAAAGTCATGAAGCAATTTAGTGTAAAAGCTAGAACTGGTTTCCAGATTTCTGACCATCAACTGGTTCACATTCCTATCATACCATTGTACTATTATCAGGATAATGATTACCTATGCTATCAAAGAAATAATTCAGAGGCTAGTGAAAAAAAAGGAAAATTAATTCAGGGATATGGCAGAGAATGGTGATCCCATACTACTGGAGAATATGTACAATTATGTGTGAAGAAGGAAGATTGGTATATAAGATGGATGGATAACTCGGGAGCTGCGAGACAGAAAAAATATTTCCCTAAAAATTAATCATGCAATGTTGTGAAGAGAATGTATTACTTAGATACTTTTATATTTAAACAAATAAATTTCTTTTAGAGAGTGTAATGACATCTAGTTTGAAAAAACAGTATCCATGGTATTAAGCTTAATCTTTCCTTGTCATGAATCTTTTGCATATTTCAGAAAAATATGCTATACAAAAATGTAGTCATGATTAGCATATTTAATATCATTGTGTTCTGAGAACTAAGAATTGTTGTTATATTTAAATGTGACATTTACCCCTCCAATTTGTTGAGTCTTAGGATATTGAAACATAAGCACAGATAGAATACAGAAAAGTATAAAGAGACAATTATTTTATTTATATATAATTAAAAATTGTGTCTTCATAATATCCTATGTCTTTCTGTATTCCAACTCTTAATAAATTTCCCATTATTTGAATAGTTAGTACATACAAGGCTTTGCGCTAAATGCTTTTGTGTTAATTCATGTAATTTTCACAACAATCTTAATAGTTACTCGTATTGTCCCCACATATGAGGAAAGTGAGGCACAGAGACAAAATTGTAGAAATAGAAAATGGAATAGTTAAGATTCCAACCCAAGAAATCTGTCTCTGAAGACTACAGTGAATCACTCTCTTTCACTGCCCACCGTGGAGAAATTATTTCTGTTAAAGATATTTCCCACTTATCTCTATACAGTTTGGGTTTTGCCTGCTTGGGATTTCTTAAGTTTCTTGGATCTGTCAGTTTATAATTTCTGTTAAATTGGGGGACATTATTTATTCATTTACTTTTGTTCCACCAGATAATCACTCATCTTTATTTATCTTCTAGGTTGTCTTTAAATTAAATAATATATTTTTTATTTTATGTTTTATATCATTTTTCATTTTTGTAAAATATGCACTTTTTCATTCCAGTTATAGTTGGGGACATTATTTTAAAAGATTTTTCCCCCCAATGGCATCTATCATTTCTCCTGTTCTGTAATTCCAATTGTATATATCTTACAGAACTTCTTATTCTACAGGTCAGGCGGAATTGGTGCCACCTTTTATCCAGTTTCTTTTTTTTTTTATTATTCTGATTATATGGTTTCTATTTAACTGCTTCAAGTTTACTTATTCATTCTTTCACGTATTCAACCTGTAACATCCAAGAGGGATGGAGAGGGCAAGGGAGAGAACCACAGACAATGGCTAAGAACTATCTGAGCTTTGGTGGTGAGGGAGTTAAGCAGAGCACACCAAAGGAGAGAAATCCCATACTGTCAAAATACTAACAAAGATATATAACAATAGCACTTCATTAATAAAAAGTGAAAAATAAAGTGTTATGGAAAGACTGTGGGGTTCTCTGCAGAAGTGTGATGTGATCAAATGTATTTTAAGAGATTATTTGTTTACTATATGCAAAAGAGATTGCGATTGCGGGAGGAAAACAAAGAATTGAGCAAGCATCAGTTGTTCATGCAACTTTAGTGAAAATGGCATCCTTGTGCCCCATTTACAAGGGCTTCCATTTCCGAGTTATTTGATCCAGGAGACTGGGTCACAGGATCTATATCTGCAGTTTAGGAAAATGGTGAGAATAAAAGGTCTCCTTAATTACCTAACACATCTGAAACCCTCAGTTTGCTAGAATGACCCTGCTCAGCTGTATAAATTCCACATATGTCTCTTCACTTACATTCTTTCTTTAATATAACAACAATCACTACTCCTTATATCATTCCTCCTGCCTCCAAACACACACACACACACACAGGCAGCTGCACTGATCTCTATTACTAACTTCTGTCTATCTACTCGTCTTAATTTTTCAGTACACTTCAAAACTAGGTCTATGCCCAGGCTAGGAATTCTGCTGATTTTTTCTTTTGTATCCTAGTCTGTAACTCTAAGCCTGGAGCTTTGTTCATATTTTCAGCCCTTCAGCTAATTCCCATTATTGTTTAGATTTCCATTTCTAGCCTGTGCTTGACTCAAATACCCTCTTTGACCTTGTTCTCCACAGTGAACTCAACTCAGGGCTCTCCTGTGGGCCACCTCTGCCTGGTGTGACTCACTTTTCCCCACTCCCAGCACTGATTTACCCAAGCAAGGAAGTTCTTGTGTGTGTGTATGTGTGTTTTCTTAAGACATGGTCTTTCCATATTAAGCATTCTCAAGTTGTCTTCCCAACATTTTTCCAATTCCAATTCAATTCAAGTAAGGTGATTTCTCTAGTGCCTCCTTTCCTGGACTTTTAAGAGTAATTAGGGACAGGCAGGACTGAAAAGACTGAAGAAAAGGATCAGTTCCTGGGATTGCTTTAGTGATGAAAAATCCAAGTAATTGATAGACCAGTAACACTTCCATTTGAAACCATAACAAAAAGTTGAAAAGCATGTACAGAAAGGGAAAATTTTAGTGGACAAGGGAGGAAAATATTTTTTTGTGGGTTATTACTACAGGATAAAATTATACTTTCTGGTAATGTTTTCCAAGAACATGTAAGGATTGGAATTATTTATTTTTTTTATTAAACTGCCCTATACCAGCTCCCTCGTAGTCCAGCAGGGCTACTTGCTGCATTCCTTCCTGACTTTCAGTTAATTACTTTGAAATTACTGCCAATTAAAAAAAAGTGATAGTCTAGAAAATGTAGAAAATGCCTGTTTTTGTTTTTTTTTGTATTATTTTTAAAAAAATCATTGATGACCTTGTAATGTTCAATTTAGAGCTCACAAAAGCATGGGCTGGGCCTCCTTGGTGATGAAAGGGGTTAAGTCTCAGCACTATGAAGCTACCTGCAGCCACTGCAGCGTGAGTTTGATAATGGCCAGGGAGCTGACCCACATGGCCCAGCAGTCCTCTCCTGTCTATCCCTGCTGCAGTGAATGTCAGTAGATCCACCTGTTCTGCTCCCCACTCTGTCTGTGGTGAATCACCTCACTCCCTGCACCTCTGGCCTAAACCCCAACTCTTCTATGCATAAATAAATCAATCTTTTTTTTTTTTTAAAAAAAAGCATGGGCTGTGGGACACCTAGACTGTGCCCCAAAACATAGGAACTCAATCATCTTTTCAAGCATACAAATAAATTGTGCTGAGATTTAAGTTATAAGCATGAGTATATATTTTGTTTTGAATGAAGTGGAAAGACATTGAAGGATTTTTATTTTTTAACTAAATATCTGGATTGGACCGCTTTTAGAATTGGTTACTATGGAAACAGTACAGAGGAACATTTAGATATGAGAAGAAAGTAGAGGGAGCATGACCTCTCACAAGCTGTAACAAAGGACAATGAAAAGTTTATGTGGCCTTGGAGTCTATGAACATAAAGATAAGTGGAAGAAAACAGGAGTCACTGTGTGGGCAGAACTGTTAGGACTGGCATCCACTCGTAGGCATCTTCAGGAAGCTTATACTTAATCTTTGCATGTGCCATAGCTATGACAGAATTCCTTGTACTTACCTAGATAAAATGATGCTTAAAAAGCTGGGACTAGGCCATGAATTAGAGAGCTAATAAATAACACTTGCATTATGAACCTTAGAAATTGAAATGATGAAGGGGTCATTAACTGGCATCAGAAACATTGAAAGGCAATAACGATTGTGATACAAGACGATGTTTTCTATTTGTTGTTGTTTTTTTTTGATGTGCTCTATTTGAAATACATTGGTTTATATACTTTTTAAAAATATATATTTATGGCCCTCCCTGGTGGCGCAGCGGGTTAAAGTACTGCACTGAGAAGCTAAAGCCACTTCCACATGAGTTCGATTCCC
>NW_004567110.1:22598237-22607344 GCF_000260355.1 Condylura cristata
ACATGAGACAGTGTCTAGATTAAGGAACTGAATTCGAGGTTGGGAAAGAAAGTAGAGATAAAAAGTAGTAATGTTCTTCTGAGAAGTTTTATAGTAAGTGGGAGACTGGTTACCTTGGGGTGGGAGTGGGGAGAGCATTGTGAGTTCAAACTCTTTGTTATCTGGTGGAAGGTAGGAAGAATTTGATTATGTAAGGATATGGAACAGACTGATGGTGCTAGATCTTGAAGACAAGTAGTACTGGAAGGACCAAAGGAACCGAATGCTTCCCTGCATAAATACTTCTCAAGAACCAACATTTAGGGGCCTTTCTGGTGCACAGGGGTTAAAGTCTAAGAACAATCAAGCTGTTACCAGCTACTTTGGCACAAGTTTGATCTCTGGTCAGGGAGCTGACCCACATGGCTCAGCATGAGATCTCTCCTGTTTTACCCGCTGCTCCTCTCATCAGTGTGTCAGTAGATCTACCTGTTCTGCTCCCCACACTGTCTCTGCTGACTCTTCCCATGACCCCCGCACCTCTAGCCTTCAGCAGTTCTTGTATGCATTATATAAACTATATATTTTTTAAAAAAATGTTTAAAGCAGAGAAGAGGTAAGGGAATTTCTATCAGATGGCCTCAGTCTTTCTTGGGAAGTATTCTGATTATTTGCCCAAATATCCTGATGGCGATTTAGGGATTTATGGTAAATATGCCTAAATTCTGATTATTTCCTTTTGTATATTTCAAGAACAATTTGAAAAATGTCAGAATATCTTTGAAATCTTGGCCAATACTTTGGATAAAATACATATATTTTATAAAGACAAATAAATATCTCTATTTTACCCCCAAAATAGATAGTTAGGTCTTTATTAACCTTGGAAACTAGAAAGCTGTTCACCTTGAATCTTTGTATTATGCAATAGCCATTGCAATCAGACTGTTCTCTCCAAGCAATAATTAGTCTTTCATCAGTTTATTTTCTGTCTGTGACATTCTGCAGTGATTTTTCTGTGACAGCCCTGAATGAGAGAGTGAGTGTGCGGGCAGGAGCAGAAGCAGCTCCAGGCCAGGCTGCCAGGAAACGGTTTCTTCTCAAAATGTCAGTGCATCTAGTAATCAAGCCTCATCACACGTCATTATAAAAAGAACAATTCTCTAAAGATCAGATTAAAGTAAAATATTATTCCAGACGAAAAGCTTAGATTATAATTGTTTCGTTATCCCTAGAAGTGTTATGTATCTCTGTGACTATATTTATTTACTACAATTAATAACACTGGGAAAGAAAACTTTTTAAAGTAAGGCTGTATCATCACCCTTAAAAATGTCTATGTCTCAGTAATGCCCTGATCCATGCCCCTCAAGTCATTGCTAAAGTGGGGGAAACCTCTCAAGACTTTCTAATATGATGATGATATGTTTTGTCTATCACAACTTTGCCTTATTTTCCTGCTTCAGTTTCTCTGGAAAATACTCAATACCTTCTTACTGTGTTATATTCCATAACTCGGGGGTCCATTTGTCTGTCTCTGGTTAACAAACTCAAAACTAACAAAATTTGCATTTCACTAATCATACTGGTATCAAACAAGAGCCAACAACAGAAAAAAAGTGGGGAAAACCTCTAGTACGTAAAGATAGAACAATGTACTACTGAATGACTATTGGGCTAGTAAGAAGATCAAAATAAAACGTAAAAATCAGCTTTAGACTAAGCAAAAATGAAAATATGTGCTATCAGAATCTATGGGATACAGGGAAGTAGAGAACAATACAGGCCAATAGCAAGAAAAAAGAAAAATATCAAATAAATAATTTAAATTTATACCTTAAAGAATGAGAAAAAGAACAAAAAAACCCAAAGAAACTAAAAGGAAGGCTATAGTAAAATCTAAAGGAGAAATATATGAAATGGAAATAAAAAAGGCAAACCAAAAGATCAATAAAACCAAAAGTTAGGTACTTAAAAAAATTAAAATATATAATAGGCAACCAAAATTGCTTCTTTCCATTAGATACTTAGTCAACTGCCAAGGGAGGAGGTCTTAAATACTGATATTAAATGACAATTTTGTGTATAAAATTATTAAATTAAAACATGTTCTACATACACTATGTTAGTATAATAACTTGGTGAAATTGTGGCTAGTTTAGAGATTAATTTGGGATTAGGAAGAAGAAATATTAGCTCCAAGAGATGAAAAATTTTGTATATTCTATCATATTCTGCTCTTAAATACTGGTTTAAAAAATTGACTCAATTCAATGATAATATTAAATATTTAATAAACAAACTAGATATAGAAAAATCTTGGTATGATAGATGATATTTATTATATTTACTGTATTTCACCAACATTTACCTAAGTGCCCTATAGTAATGAGTCCCCTGCTATCCTAAAGGTAATGAGTCAGTCTATATTCACCAAGTTTTGTAAAATACACTATAATCACAGAAGAAGTACAGAAGCCCTAAATTTGTTATTTCATCAGTATAGTTCTCAGTCCTTACAACTGGTCTTGACACAGGCAAGTAAGAAACAAATGAGTTGCTGGGTTTCATCTTTGCAAGGGTAGGGCAGAGTAGAAATCTCTAGAACTTGTCTTATTGCCATTGATTATTGATTACTTTTCTGTTATCACATGGAAGCCTGCTTCACCATGCAAACAGGCATTTCTCATCTTCTCTAGTGCAAAGCAGCAATAAGAAGGGGATTTATAGGTTGTTCTTTCTCTTCCTTTCTTTTGCTTCCCTTTTCTTCTTTTCCTACTACTTTCAAACTTAAAGAAAAGGAACACATTCGCAGGCAGTAAGTCTGACTTTGAATCATAAGTACAAATATGAATTCAGCTTTAGACCTTAACTTAACTTCTAGATCTGTTAAAATATCAGATTGATTAGCCAATCAATGAAGAGTGTCATGAAAATGTAAGCAAACCACTATATGACATACATCTCAGTAGCATCTTTAAAGGCACATCCCTCAAAGCAATGAAAGTGAAAGAAAAGATGAACAGCTGATACTACATCAAATTAAAAAGCTTTTGCACAGCAAAAGAGACATTAAGCAAAACAAGAAGACACTCTATTGAATGATAAAAAGCTTTTGCACACTAACAAGGGAATGAACAGAAAGATCCACAGATACTACTCCTAGGGGGCCGAACAGAAAGATCTACAAAACGTCTCATTCACTCAACAAAAATAAACACTGAAGTCAAAAAAGGGCAGAAGAGCTAAAAAGACACTTCTCCAATGAGGAAATGCAACCGGCCAACAGGTCTATGAAAAATCTTCGACAGCACTTGTAATCAGGGAAATGCAACTCAAAATCACAATGAGAGCCACCTTATATCAGTGAGAATAGCACACATTAGAAAACAGTAAACAATAAATGTTGGCAAGGATGTGGAGAAAAAGGAATTCTCCTGCACTGCTGGTGGGAATGCAAGTGGGTCAGCCACTATGGAAAGCTGTGTGGAGGTTCTTCAAGCTACTAAAAATGGAGTCCATATGATCTAGCTATTAAACTTCTAGGAATCTACCAAAAGAACACAAAAACATCAACTCTAAAGGACATCTGAAGCTTTATGCTTATTGCAGCACTATTTATGATAGGTGAGATATGAAATAACCTAAATGCCCAAAAATAAATGACTGGATCAAGGAGTTGTTGTATATGTACATAATGGAATACTATTTAGGGATCAAAAAAGATAAACTCATGTCATTCACAGCAACATAGATGGAATGGAAGGGGTTATGCTCAGTGAAATAAGACAGAAAGAAAAGGAAAAATATATGAGTGTTTCATTTATAGGAGGAGTGTAGGGGAATCATATAAGGAACCATGAGGAAATACTTACAATAAATCAAAAAAATGAGCAGGTAACTATTAATCAAAGACATTCTGCAGGGGAGGGAGAAGATCAAAGCAGGGAAAGGAATGTGTCCTTACACAAAGGACTATGGTGATGGTGCAGAGTAGAATTGGTGATGGGAGTTTTGCAGAGATTACCTGTAAGGAAAAAGTATGCATTGTACAAAAAGGAAGAAGGATGTAAGATACATATAAAGTAAAATAAAAATTAAAAAAGAGTCATATATTGAAAAAGAGAAATAGAGACAGGAAGAACATTGACATATCCAGAGAAGACAATGCTAATAGCTCTTTTCTCTACCTCAAACAAAAAGTCAACTCTAAGCAGCAATAGGTCAGGGAGTGGGTGACAACATTTTGATATTGTCTTTTGTTGGTTCTCATCTCCAATATATGTATAGTTATATGTATATCTCTGTTGTAGCTTGAAAATATTCTTTAGTTAAATATTGATATAGTTTAAAATATTGAAAGTTAAATACTGGAAAGGATTAAATATAAAGAAATTTTATAACTCTTCCTATAATCCCCCAATATTCAATTGGACTCCCTCATTCTCTTTTTGCCTTCAAACTTCCTTAACATAATGTATTTGATGTAAGCACAGATTTAAACAAACTTGAACTCTTCAAAGACCAATCTTTAAGCAATGATTCTCACTTAATGGACTTATTGGGTTTTAAACCTTCACAGCCTGTATAATTAAAAGTGCCTGATAATTTACTCACAAATCCCCAGAACTCCACTAAGTGATTTTGGATAGTGGTGGTTAACTGAAGTATGGCTTTTCCATTCTTATAAGCAACAGAAGTGAGGGCATGCTATTTGTTTCCTGGGATGGACACTACTGGCATCAGATTCCATAAAGTTCTGGAGGAATTAAATTCTAATGAGGCTGAGGCTCTTAAGTGAAATTTTATTAAAATTTGAATATATTCTTCATATGGAACTAGCCAGTAGACACAATATTTAGAATATTATTGATGGCATTTACTCTCTTTAATTCAATCTAACACTTACTTACTGAAATTCCATATTTTAGGAACTACATTAGATGGGAATAACAAAGAATTGAGTAAGTCACTGAGATCAATGACTCCACAAGTAATAATAAAATTGAATATGATAATAAAATACAAGAAAATATGATATAGTTATGAATAAATTTCAAGAGGAACAGGTAAGAAAAGACTGACTTCATGGAAAGATATTTAATGATGGTAACATTTGATCTTGCTTCTTAAAAGAATCCAGGTACTAAAAACATTTTAGGGAAAAACACAGAAGTATATGACATGGCTTGGGTTCCATTTTCACCACTAGAATACTTACTGGCCATGAATTTCAATTTTCTTATCTTTAAAGAAAGTCATTTTTGCCTTTATGGGCTTTATTTGGTTGAAAAGCTATATTTGTGTACCCAGTGCATTTTAGGAAAAATAACAATTAATAAAACAGAAGACATTTCCTTATGGGACATTCAATTTGTTAGAGTGAAAATGTAAACAGCAAGTACAAAAATAAGACTTAAAGCAGTCATAATAAAAAACCTGATAGCCCAGAGCATCAACAAAGAAAAGTTAAAGGATTGCTTAGCAACAGGAAAAAGACACAGGAGATCATGTCAGGGTTTATATTAGAGTAAGTGAAGAGGATAATGATGACCATAATGATGATTATAAATGACAATTCCTGAAAATCTATGCACATCAGCCCTCTGTGCATTACTCAACATTCATCATATAACCTCTACAAAAGTCTGTGGGTTTATTATTATTGCAAGATTATTATATTTTCCAGAAGGAACTAGCGATTAGACAGTTTAGGTAACATGCCAAGGTCACAAAGGTGATTGGTGACTGACTTGATGTTTGAGTATAAACAAGCCAATACTAGTCTCTGATATCTTAATCATTATATTCTGTGACCTGTTTCATCACTTTCCATAGCTGTGATTATGGGAACAAGCCAGGCCTGCAACATGCTGAGAACAGGAAGGTAACATGGCAGACAAGCAACTGACATCAGGGAAATCTGTAATAACTAAAATTATCAAGAGAGGCATTTTAGTGGGTCTAATAGTTATGTAAGTGTACTGAGTCATGCCATTTATAAAGGGCAGCTATGTTAACCATTATACTACCAGGCTCTGGCCATGCCGCCTATAGGAAAGTGAGCAAATGGAATTTGGAATAACTATTACTAGCAAAGTCCAGGTGTTGCCCATTGGGCCTCTATTTGCAGAAGTTAGGGGTTTCAGTGTTCTTTAGTAGTCAATGATCTTTAACTAGTCACTAAATGGTTTCTTCTCCTCACTGAATTCATTTCAAGTTTCCTAAACTTCCAATAAGGGATGGCCATGATAATGAAATATCACCTGCACATAAAACCTTTCCATGTGTGAGATTTGTATTTTCCTTCTAAGGCCCCAAAAGTCACCTATTAAAGATTTAAAGATGGCAGAGCCCTCAGTACTCTCCCATTATACTTGGTGCTTAGTTAGCTTTGGGATGGCATCGGCTATTAGTGCTTCTCACAGGTTCTACTCATACCAATAGTGACCTCAGAAAACAGCAGGATCTAGTGTCCTGGTTCTCAAACATGATCACATGTTTGAGAATCACTTGGGGAGTTTTAAGAAATGCAGATACGTGGGTTTAATTTCCGGAGATTTTGATTTAATTAGCATGGGTGTGATTTGGTAATTGGGATTTGTACAACTCAGCATAAGTGTGAGAACCACTGATGTAAAAGATAGAGCAAGATGAGGATGAGAAAAACTGTACAGCTGGAAGAGGATTTTATAACAAAAATTCTCTTCTTGAATGTATGTGGAAATTTACTGGTAAAAATAGTCCAGAACATATTGTCATTTCACCTTTGGATGTATCTGTTATGAGCAAGAATAGTTATCCTCTGTCAAGGCAATGTGTCACCTGATCACTGGATTTGCACCTGTTCTTCACTAGCAAAGGAGCTAATGTTCTCAAGCTCCCTGAGCTAAAAAAACCAAACAACATATTCTCCAGGGTGCTATTCCATTATCTTTTTAAAACGATTGTCATATGTTGCTCATATAATTCTTATTTACATGGCTTCCTGAGGGCTATTTAGTTTTACAGGGAATCTGAACTGAGATTGTGTCTGGGATCAATGCAAACGAGTTTTTTTTTTTCTTATCTTTATTTTTTTTGGGTAAGGGGAACATATGCTGGCTGAAAAAGGAAGCTCTAGCTCATCTTTCATAGACCCAATGGGAGTCAATGAGTCACTTAGATGAGCAAAGCTTTGAAACTATGAAAAGAGAGGAAAATCTATATGTAAAAGTTAAGTAACTTTTTTGTTCAGGAAGATCTTTCTAAATACAAAAGCAATATAAAACAGTGCAGGGAAGTAGGTATATATTTGAATATTAAATTGAAAAATATTCTGTGGGCATTCTTTACGCACTTAATCAGGGTCTTTCTTTATTTGATGGAGGATTATGGCAAGACATAGTTACCCAGAGGTGAGTAAAATATCAATAGATATGGTTTGTAATTTCTTGGAGCACAAAGAATATTTAGAAGTAAGAGATAAACAATAAAATATTTGCAAGAGGCAGTTTTGGAACATGGTGATCTATACACAACTCTCTTTCCAGATCCTGTTCCCATAACCAAAATTCAAGTTTGGTGTGTCTACTGATGCAAATGACTATAGGGTTTTATAGACAGATGTATACATATGCTGCTTTAAGCTTTGTTGTTGTGCCGGTGAGAAGGGGGGGGGGGTGTTGAATGGTACTGGGGTTTCTTCATTGCAGGTGAGCAGTTGGAGAAGAACATGTGATTCTAAATGTAATTTTGAGAATGTTGGGTCCTAGTAAGAGCTTGGGCTTCAGAAAAATATAGATGTTCCTGAAGAAGTCCCTTGTTATTCGTAGTGCCCTCAGCTAATGTACCAGCAGTACATTGAAGTAGGACACATTATCTTTCACTGCCTATGAGACTGCTGCCATTTAGAGCATTTGGTAGGGTCCCCATGAGCAGAAAAAAAAAAAAATTCACCTAGGGGGACCAAAAGCCAGAGGAAGAAAGGTCAATCTATCCTAAGTGAAAGTGAGCATCTAGAAGAGATAAAATATGAATTAAATGGAAAAATGAGAGTACTTGTTGAAGTTAGAACATGATTTTTCACAACTGTATGTTTCAGTATATAAATGAAAAGGGGTTATTTCCACTGAAACCTTACTTATTACTCTAAAGATCAAGTTTAAGCACTATCCCAAAGCACAGAGGGAAGTATAAATAGATTGAAGGTATAAAATGGGAAAATAAGAGTACTTGGATATGTCCAAGAAAATTAAAAAGTGAAAAATAGGGACTCTAGGAAGAAAATGGACTCCTATAAAAGAGGAAATAATCAAACAAATAGGGTGTATATTTTTTTCTGAGCTGAAGAAATATGGGCAGTGCCAACTGAAAGAACTTAATATACTTCAAATAGATGAATGAAAAAATGCTCTCACTTGGGCAAATTCTGGAAAAAAAAAAACTCTCCAACTTGTAAACATTTGTTCAGAAAAATAAAGTAGTCTGCAAAAGACAAGAAAACCAGCTAAGCTACCATATTCACAAGGACAAGTGTTTGGGGACCTGAAACCCAGTATCATAAAGTATGAATTTTCTAGAAATTAACTTTGAAATGGTATGCAAATCCAGTTGAACCCTAACAAGGTTATTTTATAAGTAGAGAAGATTAAATAATATTCAACACATGCAATAGATTAAATGTCAAAATGTAGCCAAAACAGGATATAAGTATGACTACTACTTTATCAAAAATCACAATACTAAATATTAAAGGTTGTAATCACATTGACATAATATTGACATAGGAAAAGACAATTAGTAGAAAATAGAGAAATTCAGAAACAGACTTATTAGACACATGAATGTACTACTTTCCAAAAATAATAGTTTGATTCAATGTGGAAAGATGGGCTATTTATTACATTATATTGAGTCAACTTTCCACTCATCTTGGAGGAAATAAATGTGAATTCTCATATTAGGTCAAACAGAAACAAGTTACAGGCAAATTGGCATTAAATACGGGAGACAAATATAAAATCATCAGCTATTGTACAGGAAATGCTTAAGGCTGCAAGTAAGACAAAGCAATAATATTTTCCTAATTGAAAAATAAAGTCACATAGAAGAAGAAACAAATATTTTTGGCTACTTAAAATGTACAG
>NW_004567110.1:22607444-22642683 GCF_000260355.1 Condylura cristata
CGCCCCAAACTCGGTGGTACAAAGTAAAGTGCAGCACTATGAAGCTGTCTACAGCCACTGCAGCACAAGTTCCATATCCAGCCAGGGAGGTAATTCACAAGGAGTGGCAGACCTGACCTGCCAGCTGCTCCCCTCAGCAGTGTGTTTCAGTACATCTATCTGTTCTGCTCCCCACTCTGTCTCTGGTGAATCTTCTCACCACTCACACCTCTGGTCTGCACCCCAGTTCTTGTATGTATAAATAAATCTTTAAAAAGAATGTACAATTTTTATAAGGCATAAAATACTACAATATCAATATATGAATGCTGAGTTTGGAAAAATACTGTGATGCAGATAGCATACAGAGTGCTAACATCTATAGCATACCAAAACTTCAGCAAATTGATAGAAAAAGGGAAAATACACAGTATATGAATTGGCAATGACATAGAAAAATAAATCTAAGCAACAACAAAAAATTTTTTAAAAAGATTGTTAACTTCATTAATAAGGGAAATTCAAATCAAAACAACCATTATATTCAATATATCACTTCATTTTCATTAGACTAGGAAAAAAAACCTATAATGACTACTGCTGATGGGTAGATGGAAAAAACTGAATTCTATACATTGCTTATAGAATGTAAGACTGCAGATTTTATGAACTTTATCTAACCACATCTATTACAATCTATAAAACATCTATTCTTAAGGGTAGTGTGTAAACAGGAAATAAAATCATTAGCATAGAAATTATATGCCTCTAAAGATTTTAATCTCAGCACTGCATATAGTGAACTATAAACTAGCAAAACGGTTAATGTTCAACAGTAGATGAATGATAAGATAAAATAGGATTTCCCACTCTGTGGTCATTTAAAAATGGTTACTGGACTTAGACGACTTTCCTACAGGATACAGTGAAAACTGCAATGTGCAGGAAAGTGTGTAAAAGAGGAACAAGCTAAAAATCCATAAAAGGAAAATAATTTCATAAACACAAAAGATGCATTATGGTGGTAGGTGCTAGGAAGAATCTCAGGGGACTGGAAAGGTTTATGAGATGAGTTTTCAAAAAGGAAGCAGCATTTAAAATAAGATGTGAAACAAAGCTTGATGCTGGTTTTGTGGCATCAAAAACTGTTCTAGGTAGACAAAATGCCACATGCAAAGATTGCATGTCATAGAGATGTTAAGGGGCACCAAGGGGAAGGTGTAAGATTTCTAGAATAATGGGAACCTGATGTTGAAAGAGCAGTATAGCTCATGATGAGATTGGCAGAGGAGATAGGCAAGTGAGTGAACCTTGGTTTCATCCCAAGAAAAATGAGTAGCCATTGAAGTGTTTAAGTAAGGTCGAAAACATCAACATATTTGTGTTCTAAGAAGACCACTCTGACAGTTTGATGTAATTGAATTTTTGGTGGCAAAATGAATGAGGAATACTTAATAGAGAGATTTGAATAATTTGGCTATTTAAAAGCAAACTGGGCTGAGATGGTAGCAGTGTTGTTAGAAAGAAAATATTTAAATATATTTAATGATTCCATGGAAGAAGTTTTTTATGTAATGATATTATTACAAAGAATAAAACTGGAAATGACTTAAAATTTGAAAATGATTAATATCAATTTGGGTATGGTATTGGGACAAACTATTTTTTTTTTAACTGTGGTAACATTGGTTTACAATGTTGTCTGTGATGTAGAGGTACAGGATCCCCCACTTTCAAGTGTTCTTACCACGCTATACCCACCAACATAGTCCTCCACCAGCACAGTTCACTGTGCTGTCTCCCCACTTCACTCTGACCCCTTTCTTCCCCACTCTGGTAACCTCAGTTCTACCTGGTAACCCAGATTTCTAGGGTTTGCTATTAATTGGGTTTATCTAACTCTTCGTTTTGTTTCTCTGTATTTCATAAACACAGACACATCTGGTATTTGTATTTCTCCTTTTGACTTATTTTACTTAGCACAAACCCCTAGTTCTATTTTGTTGCAGACAGATTACCTCTTGTTCCATAGCTGAGTAGTAAGTACCTCATTGTCTATATATACCACATCTTCCTGACCCCCTCCATCTGCATTTGGAAAGAGGTTCTTTCATAGCTTGGCTATTGAAAATAGTGATCAATGAGCATAGGAGTGTGTATATCCCTTTGAATTAGTGTTTTTGTATTCTAAGAATGGAACTGCTAGATCATCTGGCAGATGCAGTTTTAGTATTTCAAGAAACTTCCATACTGTTTTCTATAAGGGGTGGACCAGTTTACATTCCCACTAACAAAAGAACAATTTAATTTTTCAAACATCAAAATTAGGTTAGCAAAAAATAATGGCAAGAAAATCAGTGCTGTTAATTTTTTTTTTAAAGATTTATTTTTATTTGTACATACAGAACTGGGGTACAGGCCAGAGGCTCAGGGGAGGTGAGAGGCTTCACCAGAGACAGAGTAGGGAGCAGAACAGGCAGATCGACAAAGTACACTGCTGAGGGGAGCAGCGGGCGGGTCAGGAGAGGTCTGCCACACCATGTGGTCACCTCCGGGGCAGGCGGGAATCGAACTCATGCGGAGGTGGCTTTAGCTTCTCAGTGCAGTGCTTTAACCCGCTGCACCACCAGGGAGGGCCCGCTGTTAAAATTTTTAAAGTATATGTATCTTGTACTGTATATGGTGATCTTAGCTATATAAAAGAAAAAAGTGTGTGTGTGTGTGTCTATGTTTGCATGCATGCCAGAACATGTGTGAATCTTTTGGTAAAAATATGCAAAAAATGGCCCTCCCTGGTGATGCAGCCTTTGGTTAAAGCACAGCACTAAGAAGCTTAAGCCACTTCCGCATGAGTTCGATTCCCTGCCTGCCCCGGAGGTGATCCACATGGCGTGGCTGACCTCTCCTGACCCGCTGGCTGCTCCCCTCAGCAGTGTACTTCATCGGTCTGCCTGTTCTGCTCCCCAGTCTGTCTCTGGTGAAGCCTCTCACACTCCGCATCTCTGGCCTATACCCCAGTTCTGTATGAATAAATCTTTAAAAATATATATGCAAAAATGAGAATTTTTTTTTAAAGATTCATTTATTTGTGCATACAGAACTGGGGTACAGGCCAGAGGCTCAGGGGTGGCGAGAGGCTTCACCAGAGACAGAGTAGGGAGCAGAACAGGCAGATCGACAAAGTACACTGCTGAGGCGAGCAGCGGGCGGGTCAGGAGAGGTCTGCCACGCCATGTGGTCACCTCCGGGGCAGGCGGGAATCGAACTCATGCGAAGTGGCTTTAGCTTCTCAATGGTGTGCTTTAACCCGCTGTACCACCAGGGAGGGCCAAAAATGAGAATTTTTTAAGTGATCACGAGCCCCTTGTTATATTATTGTGGTATCCAAGTTTCCATTAATTACTATAAATTGTATATTAATCAGAGATTTTAAAACAAGGAGGATAAGTTTTGTCCTAGGATATTTCTGAAGTTTATTGCTTAAAAATTTTATTCACTTAATTTTTAAAATTTGTCACCTATTTTCAGAATGAGTCACTTCCATTCCTTTCCCCCCTAAACTTTAAGTATATGTAAGGAATTAAATTACCATAAATATATGCCGCTTATAATGAAGTTCATAATTCAAGACATCTAATTTCTAGTTCACCTGTCTAAATTCTGGAAAATCTAGCAAATCCAGCATATTATTAAAGTTTATCTTTTAAATGGCACAAAAACTTCATTTGTAAAAAGTCCAGAAGCACTGACAGAAACATAGTGGTCACAAGTGTTTATTAGCTCACAATTCTAAAATCTATGTGAATAATAAATATTTATTCTTAATGTGAAGTGAAAAAATTAACCAGCTGTATATAGATAAGACAGAATGTCCTATTTTCAGTGCCAGAAAAAGTTTCATTAAATATAGATTTTCCCAAAATTTAGATAAGACTGTATTTTGATCATGCTTAGATATGGAAAATTTCATTATGTGAAAACAAGAGGAAATTAGATACATATATACACATTTGTATATTTTAATATATACACTACATGTATATATTGAATTATTACATACATCTAACAATTTTTCAATCTTTCAAAACTTTTAAACTACCTCTATGTAAAAATATTAGTAAGTTAACAAGAAGAATTTCCTTATTACCTATAAGTATAAAATAATGGTGTCTACATAAAATTATAAATCAGTAATTAAGTAAAAAAGAACATCATCTAACAACTATAAACCAGAGACATTCTACAGGGAAGGAGACAGGGAACAAGATCAAAACTGGGGTGGGAAGAGCACACGGGTCTATGGTGATCGCACACAGGTGAGGTGGTGGTGGGAGGTCCATAGGGATTACATTTGAGATGAAAAAATGTACAAAGTGAAGAATGATGTAAATATATATATATAATTATGTGTGTGTGTGTGTGTGTATACACACACATACACATACATATAAAACTTATAAGTCAGCATTCAAATTTCATTTTGAACTGCAACAGGGTGGTCCCTAGGAATAGGGGAAGTTCCAGGTTCCCTGCCCCACCCAGAAGGAGGGTGGAGCTGAGCAGAGAAAAAGGAGAGAAGAGAAGGAATCAGAAGGGGAGAAGAAAAGAAGGAAGCTGCATGGAGAACAAGAAGGAGACCTGAGGAAGCCTCATGGAGCAACAAGCATGTGATAAAGAAACTGTGCTTGTTTCCTGACCCTGCAACAGTTAAGGCAGATGTGGGTGAAATACCTATGGGGAGGTGACTATGGCAGTGTTTATCTTGATTTTGATTTTGTTCTTTTCCTCCCAAATTTGTCTGGCCATTTCTGACCCTTTTCCATGGGTCCCAGCCAGAAGGTGCTTTAGTCTTGTGATGGGCTTTCAGGCCTTGCTTGCTTTGGGCCAATCCCTTTTGGGTTGACTTTTGCCCACGAGGGGATGGGTAACATCAGGTGTTTGATTTAGAAGTTATATTCTCTGTACTCTTTATTGTATATTTACTGCATTAAAGTTCCTTTTCATTAAAGTTTTATTTGTTTTGTATTGATGTGGCAGATGGCAGAACCCACTTAGAGAAGGCAGGTTTGGGGGTTCAGTGCTGCCCCTCTCTCCCTGTGCTGTAACAGAACTAGTAGGCATCATATACTGTTGGGATTTTGAATCTAATGCTAAATTGTAATTCTGTAAACATCTCTTTATAGTTCAAAACTATGTATTTATGGTTTTACATAGAAAAATAACATTTGTATGTTGTTCATATTTTTATCTGCTTTTTTATTACTTGGAAGAAAAGTTAATTCTTATGGTGAAAATCTGAGCTGTAAAAACACAAAAAATATTTTTAGTCCTTAGAAGGATATTTTAAGTTTATATTTATATTTGCATATATACACAAATCTATGAATATTTTAGGTATATTTAAATTTTATTATCATTTTGAATTGGTTGTATGTATTTATAATTTTTACACTAAAATATGTGTACTTTACTAAGTAAAATAGCTGGGCATAAGTGGTGAAAGAGTCTAATTAGTGGTACAAAGACTGTATTTAATTTAACTTTTAAGTTGATCAGTTTCTTTTTTTACTACATTAAAAGCTTAGAACTCTTTAAAAACATTATCTTTGAAGGTAAATGAAGCTTAACCTGTTTGAGTACAGATTCTAAAATAATATTGAAAACATGAGATTTTACTGAATCATGTATTATTTGGTTCAATTACAATGGCTTGGTAAAAGGATTCTTATTTCAATTAATCCATTATGTGACTATTCAGTTAGTGCCAGTGAGACAATGTTAGGCTGAAAGGAGGAATTGTGAAAGCAAACAAATTCCATTTGTTTTACCTCAAATTTACAATTTTACCTCTAAAACTAGCGATTAAAATATTTGAAATTAATTTACATTGTATGACCTGATGAAATATTTTGAGAAGTCTGATCCATGGAATGTTTTACATTCCTACTTACCCACAGCGAAGGTGGTTCACATTTACTTGCAATATTATACTCTACCCTTTACTTCCTAAAATAGCTTAGTGAATTGGATGACATGTTGTATTCATAGTAATCAAATGAATTCAACAGTCATACAAAGTAAACCAATACAACAGCAAAAATCTTAGAAAGTTATTGGAAAATAGAACACACAGGTAAAATTACAGAATACTAAAGTTTCATTCAGAGAAGCATCCTTTTTTGGATCTCAGTTAACTCACTGAAAAGTAGTATAAATTTTTTTATTTTAATCATTTCCCCCTAGTAATAGAAAACAATTTCCAGCCCTCCCTGGTGGCACATCAAGTTAAAGCATAGCACTGCAAGTTAGATGCAGCTGCTTCAGTAAGAGTTCAACCCCTGGCCAGGGAGGTGACCCACATGGCGCAGCAGACCTCCCCTGTCTCACCCACTGCTCCCCTCAGCAGTGTACTTTGTCCATTTGCCTGTTCTGCTTCCCACTACTGTCTCTGGTGAATCCTCTCACAGCCTTTGCACCTCTGGCCTGTACCTCCCTTCTGTATGCATAAATAAATCTTAAAAAGCAAACAATTTCCTTTCAAGGAATTTAGAGCAGTTTGTAGGCGGAGGGTGGATTAGTCAGAGAATGCTAGAGGTCATAACAGTTACCCTATGGATACACTGGCTATTGTCTCATTTCTCAGGTGGATATGTTGGAATCAAGTTTGAACAGCAAATCAGTGGTGGAGGTGAGAGTTGAACTAATGTTTTCTTCTTACTCAGTTGCAGTTTTCTTATTTTACAAAATCAGTCGGTCTCTGAAGGTAAATGAAGCTCACCTTCATTTCAGAGGTATCTTCATACAGATGAGTTATTCTCCATGTCAGCCACATGCTT
The DNA here is from genome assembly GCF_000260355.1 of Condylura cristata. NCBI lineage: Eukaryota > Metazoa > Chordata > Mammalia > Eulipotyphla > Talpidae > Condylura > Condylura cristata. Next base: position 22,614,260 of record NW_004567110.1, read on the forward strand.
ATGGCATATTAGTGATGGCATGGCAAAACTTTAAATGGTAAACAGCATGCATTTTAATAGTTAAATATTATTTGAAAATTTTTTTTTTAGAAAAAACACAACTTGCATAGGATGAGATAATTGTTTCAGATTGTTGAGTAAATGTTTTAGACTTAAACATTTTATACACAATAGTGTAATTGAAAAACTGATAGCAAAATTATGATCTTGGTTTTGAGTTAATTGTATGAAACATTGTTTTATGTGAAAATGTACTCAGAACTCTGAAAACTATACATTTTCTGTGAGTCTGAATTACTGACTCAGGAAATAACTAACAATCTACAACATCTTGTTTAGTTAAATTAATATATGTTTTTTTTATTTTTGCCAAGAGTATAACTTTTAAAAGAAAAAAAATACTTCCTTTTTATTGTATAAGTTAGTTGCCTTTTCTCAATCTCTTGATTGAGATTATCACAATTTCCTTATTGAACAAATTTCCTTATTGTTTTCCTGCTTGCCCTTCTAATTGTCCACAGCACTGTGAGAATGATGTTTTGAATTTAAAAATGCCATTTTAACAATTGTTAGGTAAAGAGGCCCATTTCTAAATCTTCACCTAGAGATTGATGTGTTTTAAGGTCCAGGTCATTTTTATATTCTTTCCCTCATTTATAATGTACCTATTGAGTTCCTTATCCATCTGTATGATGCCAGGAAATGGATGTGTCCTGCTTTTATGATATTTACATCTGAATGGAGAAAAGACATTAAATGAGAAAAACAGAATTATGTAGAGAAAAAAACATTCTCAGGTAATCTGAGAAAAAGATGGGGAATCTTTGTAAGAGTAGCAACTGATGACCCACTGACTGACTGACTGGCAGAGCTGACATTCAAGATGAAACCTGAAGGGATTTCCTGTTAGTGTTGTAACAATTCACCTGAAATTTAAAGGCTTAAAACAACACAGATGCATTATGCTATACTTCTGGAAGACAGAAGTTCAAAATGAGTTATTAAGAAGCTAAAATCAAGATGTGGCAGTGCAGTGTTCCATCTAGAGGGTCAGGGGAAAAGGCTATTGTTGCTTCCAGAATCTAGATACCGCCCTCATCGTTTGATCTGTGGCCATCTTTCATTTTCAAAGCCAACAATCATATCACTGATTTCTGCTTCTGTTGAACATCTTCTCTTCTAACTCCTTTCCCATAAATCCCTTTGTGGTTATATTGGACCCACCTGGATAATTCAGAATGATATTCCCCTTGTCAAGATCTTTAATTTAATTGTAGCTGCAATTTGATTTCAGCAGAACCTGACAAATAGTAGACAAAGCATAATTATCAGTTACTTATTCTATCTAGTTTGAGTTTGTAAATGTTGCCACCAATTGCTGATAAAAATAATATCTGCCTTGCATGTAACTTTTAAATAAATAGCCTATATTACTACAAATTTTTCAAAACTTGTTTGCTTAAGGTTTAAAATAGTGATTAAGTATGTGGGTACTGATCCCAGATTGACAAGATTGGAATTTCAGCCTTTTTAATACTTATAAGAGGGGATATTGTGCATATTTTAAACAGCAATTTTTGATGCGTTAGTTTCCTCAAATACAAAATAGTGCTGATGATAACACTTATCTCATACTATGGTGAGGATTAAAGGGATTAATGATGCAAAGACTGATGCAATAAATATCAGTTACTATATTTATCAGTAATGAATATGGAGGGGTGATTATAGTTTAAGCAGGGATTCAGCTGAGTTTATCTATCTGTGATTTTTGTACAGTTAATCATGATTTCATTGAGCTCAAAAATTTTAAAGACCAACACAGTACCTGTTTCTCTAGTAAGCTTGAACACTTTGAGAAGTTCACCTTGCACCTTGAAGTACAGAGGGGGCTGGAGTTAAGTTTTAGCATTTATAAGCTATACTTGTTACATGAGATTTTAAAATAAATATGTTAAATTAACTATCTGTGGCAAATCTTTGACATTTCCAGAAATATATAGCTTGGCTCTGTGACAATGGTCAAATGCCATCTAGCCTTTGATAATTTGATTGCAAATAACCTCAGTGATAAGAGCACAGGTTTTTCAGGGACAAGGTTGGATTTGGGAGAGGACACTGGAGAGACATTACCCTGACTATAGATAACAAAGCTTTCATTGTGGACTTTTTCAAAGGTTAAAATGCTATTTCATTTTGTGTTCGATCCCTCTAAGAAAGATGTGCAAGCACTCTCTTTTAATTGATGGTGTTATCCTGATTTGCAGATAAATTACATTGTACCCTGGATGTTTTCCAAGATTTGTGACTAAGTTTGTTATATGCAGTCAGTTTTCTGTCAGGTTTTATATCTTTTAATCTTCAGAATTTCAACAGATGGTGACTCTTTCTGGAGGTTAGATGAGCAATTAAAATGCTGTCTGGTTGCTTTGTGTCAGTGCATATGCTATTCACATTTCATGCTAAATGTGAACAAACCACACAGTTTTCTTTGCCTCATTTTCCTCTTTGGGAATTTAGGATAGAAATATTCATTCTTCCTGACTGCTGTGAGGAATGAGTCACAGGAAAGATGTGACATCCAGCTCAGTTAATATCCACTAAAGCTAGGCAGAACCATAGATTCTAAAACCTGCTTCCCCAAGTAGTTTTACCAATAACTGTCCTCAAAGAAATTTCACAGCACATTGTGAAAAGATGGTATAAAGGTAAGTTACAAATTAATCTTCTTAACAAGAAATCAATTACCCAGAAATATTCCTCTGTATGCCTTGAAGACAAATATGTAATACTATAATCTTCTATTTTGTTATTAGTGGAGATCTATTTTCAACTTTTTTTTCATGAATGTTAGATGGACACATATATGGGCATTCATTCTACTCTTACTGCCAGAAACTCTAGTCACAATGAAAAGTTGAATTGTAGTTCAACTGTGAAGGATTCTAATTAAAGACAACCATATTGCCCATCACAGCTACAATGAATAAAGTTCTATCCTTAGTATGGAGAGTCAATCTGGGGAATCTCAAAGATGAGCAAATATCCTTTGCCTGGAAGGAATTTACAGTTTAGAAGAGACAGAAATATGTTACCTGTGGGACACTCAATACCTGTTTATTAAACGGACATTCAATGTTATGGGAGGGGAAATATACTGGAGCACAGAGTAAGAGTTCACTCTTGAGTGGCAATATTAGGGAAACCTTGACAGAAAAACAGTAGTTATGACTAAATAAAAGAAAAAGTCACATTCATAGTATTTGCTGACTTTCAGTGTAAATATTCCAAAAAAGAGTGGTTTCAAGCAATCAACCTGATATGTCACTGACCTCATAGGTGGGAAAAATTTCACGTATCAGCACTTGACAACCTGTCTGAGCAGGCTGATAGACTTTGGCATGCTCAGATGTCTATTTTAGAAACTTTGTCTTGCCAACCAGTATTAGATAGACAGGAGTCAGAAAAGCAGTTTTGATATTAACCTGTATGTCAAGTGAAAGAGGAAAAAAACTGAATTATGGAATGGGGATGAAAACCTGAGGCAAATTAAAGAGAATATACTTACAATAGCAAAGTTTCTGAAACTGGGTTTAAGAAGGGGATCTGAGATATATATGAACTCCCCGAATCTGTGTGTATTTTGTGTAAAAATGCCCTTTGGGCATTCCTTTTATTAGATTTTCAATAGATCTATAGCTCCACCCTCAAAATTTCAGAACTTTAGGTTTTAGATAGGGTAAATAAAATGTTAAAATCAGTTATAAGTTTTGTGAGTAAAATAAATTAAAAAGAATTCCATGTAACTAAAATCAGGAAGAGTCATAAATGTCTGTGCAGCTGATTTACACTTTATAAATTTTATACTTCTGCCTACTTTGAGTTTAGTTTACAATTCTATGCTTATTCTAGTTTTTTTAAGGTGGAAGCTGAGGTCATTGATCTGTGGATGTTATTCTTTTCCACAAAAGCATTTAGTTTATAATTCCCCCATGGGGTATTTTCTCAGCATCCCATAAAGTTTGCTATGTAGCATTTGCATTTTCATTTAGATAAAACTACTTTGCAATTTCCTTTCTAATTCTTATTTGATCTACAAATATTTTGCAAGGTGTTAAGTTTCCAAATATTAAGGATTTTTCCAAGACTCTGTTGGTAATTTAATTTCATTGTAGTCAAAGAATTCTATTTTGTGTATCTTGAATTATTTTAACTTTTTTGAGACTTATTTAATGACCCAGCAAATGGTTTATGTTGGAATTTTTCTATGTGCACTTGTAAATAATGTGTATTTTGTTGCTGGGTTGAATGTTCCATAAATGACAATTAGGTGAATTTGTTGATAATTATTCTTATGGTAATTCTATTCCTTATTTTCTCACTTCACAAAATTAATTTCTATTAATATTTAAATTTCAAAATAGTGATAGCTGCTCTTCACATTACTATATACGGTGACGTATAGCTCCCTCTGGTGACTAATTTCAACATTTTGTTCAATAATCTTTTATATTTTTTCTGAATGTCTAGAAACATATATAGTGAAAAACTATGACAAAAATTTAAACGTCTATCATCACAATAAATTTATTTAAATTGTTACAAAATAAATATATAGCACTAAATTTGAAAATCACTTTCAGACATCTAAGAATATTTTTTTCCAAAGTTTTTTGTAAATTCATATATTGCCTAGAACTTTTATGTATGGACTAAAAGACGGGTCTCTTTGAATAAATCAGCAAGTTATTCAATTACATTATTTGGTCTAAGTCCATGTAGGTGATACAAATTCTTCATTTCCCAAATCAATCATTCTACCTACAGTAATTAGCCTATTATAAGTTGAATTGTGTTCCTCCCCAAATGTGTGGAAGTCTTAGTGTTTTTGAATGTGAATCAAATCTTTATCAAGTAAAAAATGAGGTAATTAGGGTGAGTTCTAACCCAGTGTTACTGATTTCCTTATAAAGAGGAATTGGGGACAGAATATATATATAAGCAAGATGTTATATATGTGTGTGTGAAAAAAATATATGTATGTATGAAAAATACCACATGAGCAAGATGGTAATCCTAGTATCAGCCAAGGAGAAAGATCTGGAACAGATTATTCCCTCAAAATCCTTAGAAGAAACCAACCGTCCTTATACCTTAATTTCAGACTTCTCATCTCCAAAACCATGAAAAAATAAATTTCAATTGTGTTTTAAGTCAATTGGTTTGTGGTAGTTTGTTACAGTAGTCCTAGAAAACTAAAACATGTACTAAGTGGAGAATTTAGGGCCAATCTTTCAAAGGCAAAAAGCATAGTCCTGTTACAAACAAATTGAAAATTAACTAGAGCGACTGTCAGTAAACTTTCAATCAATACATAGTCAATTCAACACAGGTCACAGAGACTGACATGCAACCCAGAACTAATCAAGGCTCAGAACATCTTTTATTTCAGTTAGAGGCATCTGAGCTAATCCAGAAGACAAAGTATGACTTAGGAAGCTAAAGAACAGAAATGGAGCTGGGAAGAAAAAGGGGTAACATATGCAAAGACACTCAAGTAAGAGATTGTTAAATCACATGATGAAGTAGAATTTAGGAATAAGTGTATAATATGGGCTAGAACTTAAGTTGTTTAGAGCACCTTAGAAAAATGAGACTAAGGAGAGAGAAAGGGGTAATAAAATGAAGATAAGTAAATCCTGTATAAAGGCTTGCAGTAGTCACAGATTCAAATTTTAAGTATTTGAAGAGATGTTGAATAAATATAAATAAATATTAATTCCATAACTCCATAGTAATAATGATTTATTGGTTTAAACAAATACATAATTAAAGTACTTATCAACAGCACAAAAAGTGATAAGGGTGAATAGAATAGAGTAAAAATATGTTAAGGGCTTAATGGGGAATGGTAAAAGTATTTATTTGTAACAGATTATAAAAGTCATAACTATGTTATAATATCTATAGCAAACATGGGAAGGTAACATAAAAATAGATGTAACTTGCAAGCTAACTGAGCAAAAATGAAATGAGATTAAAACAATTGATAAAACAAAATGAAATAAAAAAGGGTCAAAAACATTTGATCACATAGAAAGTATATATTAAAATAGTAGAATTCATTGCAAATGTGTTGCTATTAGTTTAACAAATCAACAACTATGAAACTCAATGACATACTGCTTGTGAGACATACTTCAAATACTGGGACACAGAAGTTCAAAGCATGACAGCAAAAGATATACTCTACAGTTATTAATCAAAAGAAAGCTCATATAGTTATGCTATCATATGTACTAAAAAGTGAGTTTTAAGGCAAGAAGCATTCCTAGAAAGACATTTTGTAATGATAAAATGGCCGCTTGCCCAGATACACATAAAATTCCAAAGTTGTTTTCAATTAATAACATAGCCTTAGAATTTATTAAATAAATAGGCTGAAATTCATGAGGAAATGGACACAAGTATGTTAATCATGAAGATAACAGTACAGTCTCTCCACTGGATGGGCACAATATTTATCTAATCACAGAATCATGGTATTGATATTTTCATTTTATTCAAGACTACAAAAAGAAAATTCTGTACAAAAATGAAATTTGAATGAAAAAAATATTTTAAAATATTATAGGATATTTATATTCCATTTACTAATATAAAGTAAGCAAAACTTTCATTTAGTGCTAAATAGGCTATATTAAAATGAAATATTTTTACAGCTATATTTAAATGAAATATTTCAGATTAGTTTTTTTCTGGATCAGCAGAGTTAATATCTCTTGTTAGGTTTTACTGCAATTATGATCAAAATCTTACATTTTAAATTTATTTTACATAGCTATTTTCAGAATTACTAAATGAGTTTAATTATGAAAAGTCTAAACATACTTCTAACTGTTAGAGCTCAGTTTCAAGGAATTAAAGTATTGTATATTATTAAATTTTATGGCTTTCAAGTAAGACTTGTTGATAAGAGAACCTGCTACCCCTTTCAAAGACCAACAGAGATTTAGTAGAAATGACAAAGTGAAAGTTCTTTTTATCCTTAAGATTTTGAGCTTCCCTCAGTACTGAGGAAGAATGTCCAATCTGACCAAATACTTCTAAAAGGAGTCCAGCGTTTAAGGGAAGGCAGCCATGAAATGCCTACAGTTAAGAGTATCACGTCCGATTTTGTTCTTAGAATAAATCTGAATTTTCTTTCCTCCCTATTCATAAGTGTCATACATATTTTTTTCTTAATTGTGCATGCGAAAATAAAACCAAACACTAGTTTCCAATATGCCATGATTTTAATTTGGTGTTCTGCATTTTAAATAAATGGGATTCCTTCAAACTATTTTTAGATTAAAAAAATAAAATAAAAGAGACCAAGGGAATTAAAACAACCCAAACTTCGGATGGCATTTCAAGTTGTTTTAATTCTCTTAAGAGTGTTGGAGAGAGTTATGCATTTCTTTCCACTAGCTCTTCCATGTCCTACGCAGATCGATATTCTCGGCTGGTTCCCTTGCAGACTCACGGATCAATAAGTGGTGCTCTGAGGCGTACTAACCTCTCTGTATAATCAGCTTCTCGCTCCAGCATGCCATCTGTGCTCCACCGGGGACATCTTTCTCTCACAAAACTAGCAGTAGTGACAAAGTTCATTTGAATCCCCCATCCTCATAATCATCAAGCAGTCTGAGGTTCTCTTCTGTAAATACACCCTCCTCTACTCAGAAAACTCCTGCGGCCCCTTACAGTAAATCAAAGTTCACATTTGTTTTCATTGCTGCAGAAAGCACGCCTGGTGCCATTTCCTAGACCACTGATCATTCTACAGTGTATTTCTATGCTTCCACAAAAAGCCTCCTACTTTGCCATCTTATATTGGCACCTAAATCCACCACCAAAGAGGTTGAAAGAAATCTCTTAGAGATTGCCCTGGGAGTTGTTAGACTCTTCTTCAAATTGGGCTGCAGGTTTCTGCTCAACAGAATCAACCCTGGTTCTTTGCCCAGAGATTAAGCATGATTCTTGGAGGTGTGCTGGGAAGCACACAGCAGCCTGCAAAAACATGCTCATTCACTAGAGGTTTATGACCCCCTTTAATTTTTGAAAATAAAGAAACAAACTCATGTTTACATAACATAACAAACGGGCCAGACTCTCACTAGGTCTAAGCATATTTAGGATAGGTTAGGGTGCAGTTTATAAAAAAAAAAATCCTTAATCTACCTTGATGTTATAAAGTACAGACTCCAACAAATTTTTATTTCTTCATTTTTCCTGTTTTATATGGATTATATTATTAAATTACCACTAGGAAAAAGCTTTTCTTGATGGGAGTTTTAAATTTCTCAAAACTATAAAAATAAATTTGAAAAATGATAGCTTTGGAAGTGAGAGATTAGCCTCTTTGCATATTTCCAGAGGAGTGGGGAAGGACAGATTAGGCAATTAGGAGAGTCTTTATTGGATCGGAGCAGTGACATGCACAACAGCCATTTAAATTTGCAAATCTTTGTAACATTGTAAAGCAATGAAGGCTGCATATTTCCATTGTAAACAAGCTAATATTTTCTTTAGAGATCAAATACTTATCAGCTCTGCTAAATCAGGTTTAAGATGAGTTTCAAAAATTGCATATGTAAGTAAATATATATATATATATCAACTTTTATATATATATTTATACACACACATACACATAATATCAGAGGATGGATAACCCCACCTTTGCATCTAACTATAAATACATAAATATAGATTTATTAAAAGACCGGATTCCATATATCCATATATGTTTGTACTCCCCCCAACTTCAATTATAACCTGGGTTTTAACAGTTTCTCATAATATTTAGAATGCACTAAGCACTGTAGACATGCAAAGAAGCATTAGGTGGTTGATGTAACATAGTTCATCTCTAAAACCAAACTAACAAAATAAGGATTGTGTGTCTAACACTTAGTTAAGATTAAATTACTGAAACACTGAAACTTGAAGCTGAGAAAATGTGTTGCAGAAAAAGATAAAGAGGTAGGAGGGAAAAAAAGCACTCAAATCTCTCTTCTCATTAAGAATGGAAATGTGGTTAGTAAGGTTTTGAGGATTAGGGCTGAGAACAAAGAAGTAAGTTTTGTTTGCTGAAAAGCAGATTTAGGGAAAAGAAACACAGAGTTAGATAATGTTCATTGGCTGGTCCTGGCTGTTCCATGACTAAAAAGTGTTTCATCATCATCATCGTCAACATAGACATCACGAGTCATTATTATGAAAATTAAAGTTTGAAATAGATTTTAGATTTAGGTACTAAGTATTACAAATAATTCACATTGTTAAAGCTCATTGGAACATCTGTAGTTTCCAAAATCTTCCTATTCATCTTTAATAGAGGCGATTAATTGATCAAATCATTGTCTTAAGATGAACCAAATTAGAGGAAGTGACATATAGTTATAGATATACAAATATTCAGTGGGCTCTTCATAAGTTGGTATCCTATAATGCTACCCTAGAGACCAAGAAAATCCACTGTGTTGAATGTGTTTGTCAATTTCTTCCTAGTTCTTGAACTGTAGGTTTACTTTTATATTAACAAAGTTGGGGTGCATTGATTATGCAAGTGTTCGGAATACTATGAACGTCTTCACAGCATTAGTTGAAGAAAACATATTATATGGCAAACATACATACTTATATTCACTAATAAGAAAATGATATTTTTCATAAATCAAAAGCATAGTAAACACTTGTTTCAAAAGTAGTATATTAATTTATTTTATGACATTAGAAATGAATACAGTCTTTTAAGGAGAATCGTGGCTATAGGTTAAAAGTTTCAAAGCTTGTCTTTCCTTCACTTGGTAAACTGAATTTGTGTTACATATCCTTAAAAGAATAATGTTTTTGAAACAAAGGATAATTTGAGGTATTCATTTAATATTTTCTATGTAATGTAAGTAAAAGAATAGTCAGAATAGAGGATACTTAAATAGTACTGATCCTGTTCCACATTTTAGAGGCTTTAAATACTAATCTAATTCACACATGTTTTTGTCTGATAGATCAGGAAATCAAGGTACAAAATGTAAATTAACTTGCCACACAGCATCAGTCATCAGATTATAGATTTTTGTATTCTAAATCATTATTTCACTTGGCCTAACAAAAGAGAGAGCAAACTATGCCTTAACAGTAGGGAAATATTTATGTAAATGATTATTTTAACTGGAAAGAATATTATGCAACCATTACAATAAGCTATCCCAGAGTGCATGAAGCAATGTGGACTTGATAAAAATTATGCTAAACCATAAAATAACACAGTAAGGGTGGACACATTATGGTTTCATCTAGAAATAATGACTCTCAGAAGGGACTTAATATAAATGAGTATGTAATATCAGCTACATGCACAAAGGGATTGAGAGAAGATTGAGGGAAAGGAAATAGAATAAGAACAGTCTGCCACCTAAGTTAATCCTACTGGCAAAAACACAGCAATCCACACAGACAGCCCTAGGGACTGTGGCAATAATATAAAAAGACATTGGATACCTTGTAGGTTTTAAACTTGAAGAGCTTTTGAAATGAATGATGGAGAAGAGCACCCGGCCTCAGAAGTGTACAGTGATTGATAGAGAGCCAAAGACAGAAGGAAGAATTCATTTGTATTTTCAGCCAGAAGAAAAGTTAAGGGAAATTAAAACTTTTTACTACCCGTCTCTAGAAGGAATTTAGAATCAGTCTAACCTGCTGGCTCAAATGTGACCAGAGCTCCTTATAGTGTGAAAAGTAGAGGCCCCAAGAAATCCTAGATAACCAGGAGACTCCAGCAGAGGATGGCTGCTGGTGGGAGTGGGGGGTCAGGTCAGGTAGAAAGCTGGGCCTTCCTTTGGAGTAATTTTCAGAAATTGTGAGCAATTAAAATTGCAGAACACTAAAAAACAAATGAGTCATTGAATGCAGATAGCTCTCCAATCTTTGCTCCTGTGGGGCTCAGAAAAAGAGCATGGGAAATGAAGAGCAACCAATAATTGGAATGGTGTGAAGCCTGCAAAGAAACTGACAACAAGCTTGTAAAATAAGGAGTTCTGGGCCCTCCCTGGTGGCACAGTGGGGTTAAAGCACAGCACCAAGAAGCTAAAGCCACTTCAGCATGAGTTCAATCCCCACCCCAGAGGTGACCCACATGGCATAGCAGACCTCTCCTAACCTGCCCACTGCTCTGCGCAGCATTGTACTTCAGCAATCTGCCTGTTCTGCTCCCCACTTTGTGGTTTCTCTTGCTGCCCCTAAATCCTCTCACCACACCTCTGGCCTGTACCCCAGTTCTGTATGCATAAATAAATAAATCTTTTTTTAAAAAGTGAAGTCTTGGCATTCACTTTAAAAAGTGAAAAACATATGGATCTTTTTATTTTATCAATTCCCTTCAATGTCAAAATATTTCTCTTGTAATTAAAAAAATCTGGTAATTTGTGGAGGCTGTATTTTAGCAAGTCTTCTGTTATAGCTGTGTACTCTAGCTCAGTTTTAATAAATGGATAATTTAAGTAGCATTTTCCTTTTTTCTCTTCCCCTCACACATAGGCACAGTGTTAAAGACCCCACCTCTGAATTCAAGTATTCACAAGTATTCCTAAGTGCTAACCATGATTTTTCTAAGTGGCATCATTTAAGTATTGCTTGGATTGTATCCTAAATAGAAGTTGATATGACTCTCATGGTAAATTAACTGATTCTCACCCAACAATGAAAATCAGTTGAGAGAGGGAGGTTTGTATACAGCTTTTTGTTTATCTTTCCTCTTCCTTCCTTTTTAGAAAATTTTGGGGACATTCTCTGTGTTTAGGTATTACATTTATTACAACAAATCTAAACTTTTTTTAACATTTATTACAACAAAGTAAAAAATAAAAGATATGGGATAGACAGACAAAAATACTACATAAATTTCTGTTTTGTTTCCTTTGGTATGAAAAACTGATTGATTTCCAGTTTTTGGATAATCAATGAAATTGATTTTTTGTCTGGTACCTGTACATGGATTAAAAAAAAAAAAAAACACTTGGCCATTCTTGGATTTCAATTCTAACATCAGACAAATTTCAATCTGAAATTCTTGTTACTGGCTTGACAAGGGGGAGGGGATTAAAATAATTAAGTATTCCTAAAAAGGGTTCATTGTGTCAGTTTCTCTAGTATTCATCAATCTATACTAACTGATCAAATTTCATTCCTGCTGTGCCACCTATGTAATCCAACAACTTCTCATTTATTTTCTAAGTGGCAATGTTTAAGTATTATTTGTATTATATCCCAGATAGACGCCGTTTAGGGAGTTTGCAATAGGCTAAGAAGAAATCCTACTGTTGAGCTTTTCAAACAGTATCAACCTTCAGTTATAAAGCATAGATAAACTGTCCTATACTGATGCTGGGCCAGCTGGATGCTAATAAGCTTCTTTTATAGGGCTTTAATCTGTTGTGTTTCCTGTGACTCAGTCAAGCCTCCCACTCTTTGTGGAAGAGAGTCATGGACCATTTTGGAATAGTTTGCAGTATGCACCCTGTATGCTTTGATGACATCAGAAGTGTTATATTTGGTACTAAAAAGCTTACATTTGCCCATGGAATCAGTCACAGCACTCCCTTTTACCAAAGTAAGATGTGGCTTTCCACCGTAACAACATCTAGCTTTTACTGAACATGCACAGTGGCTTGGAACATTCTATCGACTAGTTTATTTAATTCACTTAATAACCCTGGGGAGAAGATATTATAATTCTTCCCATTTTTCAGATGAGTAAGCCAGAACAGAATGTTGCCTAACTTACTCAAACTCACAATGAAAAGTTGGGATGCAACACCAGGTGATCAGGTACCAGACTCCCTATGTTACATCTTGTTTTTCTTTGCCTGCTCTTGCTCTTGCTAGCACTTTCTGGTCTTTTAGCTAAAATCTGTATCCAGTCATACCAGATTACTCTGCAGTACTCAAGCAGTTTCCTGTTCTTTCCATTCTGTTAGCTTCCCTGCTACACACTGCCATTTCCCTGATAACTCAACCCCTTCCCTTGCTTCTCTGTGAAGGATGCTTTTAAACCAAGGCATTCAGTCGATCTTTGGAGGAAGTCTATAATTTGGGAATGAGGCTGAAGGACTTTCAGAAGAGTGAGCAAAAGTTTTTACCTTATTATTAACTCAACTTGTAGTGGTGGTTTGAGAGGAAGCATGATAGAGAGAAAAATATTACAGAGGTGAGTAATGTTGGGTTCCTGTTGCATTAAGCATTGACCCCTTAAATGTTGGATAACAGGGAGGTACAGGATACATGAAAGGGACGAGGGTAGGTAGGACAGTTGTAGAGATAATTAGGGGATGTTCATATACCAATGGATATGGTGTTACACAAACATTTAGATATTTAAACATTTACTTACAGTCCTACCAATGTGACCAAAGATTTTCACTTGGTAGCATCTTGTGTTAATGGTCCAAAAAGGATTCCAAACCCCCCAAATTATCTTCTTATTCTCTTTTTCCTTTTATCAAAACTGGTATATGTTTTAGTTTAGTGATCATCTATTCATTATTTTGTCTCAAAGGTAGATTAATTCTTCTCTCCCAGATTTACTGAGTAGAATATATTGATATCTTGGATGATTTCACTTTGAAGTCAATATTTACAGGAACCAAATTCATAATACATTTAAAATTCTGTGCTCACTGGTCCTTAATAAACCTTTTTCAGAATTGTAATTTTCATTCACTTCCTGTCTTGGAAATATAGTGGTTTAATCTTCTTTAATAAAGGATGTGGCTACTGTCATCTATCAAGGCTGACGGTTAAGAACTGAAGTCCAAGTTTCAGAGAATGGATAAGTAGGGTATGTTGATTCCTGCTGTTCAGCATGTGCTCTTGCTCTCTTGTACTTCCACCTATTTAACTACAGTAGGTTCTGGAATAACTTCAATTCATTACAATATGGGTGACAAAGAGAAAAGTGGAAAAAAAATTACCATAATTCTTGGTTTTCTCAACTAGCCTATGGTAGAATTGGTATCCTTATATGTTTTTCATGTCAAGTCACAGTTCCCAAGAACCTATGAACTGACCATGTTAAGTGAAGACTTACTGAACCTTCCCCTCACAGGCCCCTGGATTAATCAACTCATTACTTTCTTCCGTGGGTGATTGCTAGTGGTATTAAGCTATTTTTTTTAATCTCTGATCTTAAAACAAATAAATATAAACCCTATCATCCTCTATCTTCTGCACATCACAATAAAATGCTTCAAATGAATTGTTGATATGCATCATGTTAATTTCATCACTCATTCATTCTTTAACGTAATACAATATAGTCTTTGTTTCATCCAGTTCTCTCACCCATTACTTCCATATTGCCTAACTCAAAAACTGTTGCTAGCATCTCACATTAGTCAACATTTCAGCAGCATCCAATATACTTTCTTTAAGTGTCTTCTTATAAACGTTAAAAGCTGGTGTACCTCAAACAGGTCTCTGTGTCTGTTAGTCTTACTTTCTCTCACCTAAACTTGCTCCTTGCCTGATAAAACATGTACACTAGACAGAACCATATGTGAGTGTTGTAACTGAAAATGAGGTATCAGTGATTTCTTAATTCAACACAACAATTCTAACCTAAGCCTCTTCTCTGAGTTCCAAATTCAACTGCATGACCAACATCTCCACTGGAGGATTAATCAGCACCACAAACACAAAATATGTCAAAAATGAAACTTCTGTATCTAGCCACCTTGCTCAATTCCAACATTGTCATTCAATGCTACTACCTAAGAATCATCTTTGATTTATGTATTTTCCTCATCTACAAAATAGAACTCATCATCAAGAACTGTCACTTCTTCCCTTATGTATACGTTGAACTTCTAGACCCATTGTAAGGAACTCTAGTTCAAGTAATCTTAGACCTTCAGTGAACATTCAAGTACCAAGTACCTGGATGTTTTCTGCTTCCACTCTTACTACTCTACTGCTCAATCCACATTGCAACCAAAGACATCAATTGAATTATTCCTCTATCTGTTCCTCTTATGAAACAAGCAAGCAAATAAAAAATGACAACAAAAATTCTTCATAAAGACTTCCCAATGGATTCAGACTAATCCAATACTCTTACTGTAATATCAAACCAGGGGTTGACAAACTATAGCCTGCAGCCCATATTGAGTATATTGTCTGTTGTTGTAAATTATTTCATTGAAAGGCAGCCAGTTTCATTCACTTACATATCATTTGGTACTATCTATGATTACTTTTGTACTACAATAGAAATGTGCATAATTATGAAAAAGACCACTTGACCTGCTAAATCTATAACATTTACTGCTTTTTCAGAAACAAAATGTGATGATACAGGCTTCTGTGGTCCTGTAGGATCTCTGGACTCTCTTCTAGCCACTCTGCCTTCAGTTCATTTGCATCTCTTACCCCAAATGCCTTACTCTTAATTATAGTGCATTACTATCATGAAGGATTTAATTCTATTTTTTCTTCCTTCTACAGTGATGCTCTTTCCCTCCATCTTTCTCGTTAGCTAACTCTCACCTAGTTGAAGAACAGTATTCCTTGACATCCTACATAAAGTTGTCCCTCATTACTTTGTATCTTACCATACCTAAAAAAAAATCCTCGTAGCACTAGTCATCATAATTATCTTTAGGTCTTTGGTCATTTTTCAATCTTTGTTCTCCACTAGAATCTGCTCAAACTGAAATTTTGTCTGACTTACTCTATTCTAGCAACAAGTATAGTTACATATATTATAGCTGCTGAATAAATATTTGTGAATGAATGAATGTCACCACTGCTTTTGACTGCCCAGGTAAGTCTTTCCTTTAAGATTTCATTGTAGGCTCTCTCTTCTGAGTGCTAACAGAGCTAACGCTGCTGCTATCATAGCAGTCTTTGGAGTTCTGAAGACACCAAAGCAGCAATTTGTCCTCTAGACATTTTGCATAACAGAAGTCTTGTTACAGACATGTCATTCTCTTCATTTTATTATTACATTTTTTTTAACTGGGTCTTGGAGTTGAAAGTGCTATGTTTCGGCATTTTTCATGAAATATAGCTTTGATTATCTATGCATGGTCCCTAGGCTATCTATTAGCTTCTGGCTGTCAGGAAATCAGGAATACATCCAGATGACAAATACAGACTGCATTCAGAATCAACTTCCCTCCTGATGATTCAGGTTGTCCATGCTCCAGGATTGTCTGTTTGAGCTGGTTTCCCTTAGGATGAGTTTTAATCAAGTAAGTTCCTTAATTATTCAAGTAAATAATAATTATATAGCTCTGCTTTTATTGCAGAATCAAAATATCCAAATGCTGATATGATCAGGTATTGGTTGTTTGAATTTCCCTGACATAGAAAATATAAATCACATCAAGAAGAAGATAGACTTATCCAATACCTCAGCAATTTCTCCTACAAAATGATTAGTTTTCGATATAAAATCAATCTGCTGCCCAGAAAATAAGATCCAAATGTCTAAGTATCCTATATTGTCAAAGAACTAACAAAGTGGTTAATAAGAAAAGGACACATGTTATAATAATTATCAATGAAAAAAATCATAAAAATGAAGGTAAGTGGTCTAAAATAGAAAAAATACACATTTTTAAAAGCAGTTAATTTAAAACAAGTCAAGAAAGTTGAGGTGATAAAGAATAGGTAGGACAAAGTAAAATGTTAATGCTTGGAACATCCAAACTCTGACATAAGTAATAAAATAAAACAAACAAAATAGGGCAAAACAGATATATCATAACGATACTAACCAAAAGATAACTAATAGAGTATAATAATATAAGTAAAAGTAGACTTAAGTTAAGACACAGAACTAGAAAGACAGAAAACATTTACTGTTTAGCTATACAGAAGACTGTTTATGTTCTATAGACACCAAACAAAGTAGTTTTTAAAAGAGGTAATGATAAAGTAAAAAAAAAAAAAAAAAAACTTAGATTTTCATACTCATAAATAATTGAATCAATAAGAATCTTAAACAATATTAAATTTGTATTCATCCATAAACATAACCTCAAAACATATAAAGCTAAAGAGTTCTGGCCCTCCCTGGTGGCGCAGCGGGTTGAGGCACAGCACTGAGAAGCTAAAGCCACTTCCGCATGAGTTCGATTCCCGCCTGCCCCGGAGGAGACCACATGGCGTGGCAGACCTCTCCTGGCCCGCCCGCTGCTCCCCTCAGCAGTGTACTTCGTAGATCTGCCTGTTCTGCTCCCCACTCTGTCTCTGGTGAGGCCTCTCACCGCCCCTGCACCTCTGGCCTGTACCCCAGTTCTGTATGCATAAATAAATAAATCTTTAAAAAAAAAAAAAAAGAGTTCAAGGGAAAAATAAAATATCCACAATCACATGGCTGGGGACTTTAACATGACTCTTTCAGGAACTTATACAAAATAGGAGGCAAAATATTAGCAGTAAAAACCTATCATTATATATTATTTTTTCTAAATTGCTGGCTTTGCTTTCTAAAAATAATTTGTTATTTTTTAAATTTACTTTATGAGTGAATTTAAACTGCAGTTTTCTTTTCTCTCAATATTCTTGTTAGATGTCATATTAAAGTTTTAATGACCTCATAAAATCATTTGGGAACTGGACACTGGCAGAATTTATAGAAAAATAATGAATATTTCTTCTTTAACTTTGGAAGGTACATTAAGTAACTGGCCTAGAGTTTTCATGTAGATTCGTTTTATAAGTCACAGATTCAAATTATATCATTATTAAAGTGTTTCATTTCTTCTTATATAAGGTAAGATTAACTTTTTTTAAATAAGTGCTCATTTTATGTAACTTTCAAACTTACTAGTGTAACATTACTTATATTGTGACATTGTTATTCTGTTCAGTGTGTATGGCTTCCCTTTTATTATCAACAGTGTATTGTTTCCCTGATTGGTTTTACTATGCATTTATCAATTTTATTAAACTATTAAAGCTATGAATGTTCGGAGGCATTTGTTTACTATTTTATTAATTTCAGTATTCATTATTTTTCTTCTATCTAATTAGCTTTAACTTGCTGTTATTTATTTGTTCTTTGAAGAAATGATTTTCAGTACTTTTCCTCTGGTGATTTGCAGTATTTTTCCTCTTATAATAGTCTGTAAAATTTTCTCCAACTACAGTTTTAAGTTACACTTCCATTATCATTCATCACTTTAAATTATTTTCTAATTTCCATGTGATTTCTTCATTGACTAATAGATTATTTGGCAATCTACTGCTTGATGTCCAGTTTGGGAGGAACAAATTACATGTCTTTTTTATAATTTCCTGGCTGATTCTAGTGAGATGAGAGAAAATATTCTGCATAATTTTAATTCTTTTGGAATCTGTTGAGATTTACTTCAAGGCCAAACACATCTTACATATAATTGAAAAGTATGTGTATCTATTACTGAACTGAGTATCACAGATAATGATTAGGTAAAAGGTGTTAATTAAAGTTAAAATGTATTTTTTAATTTCTAGACCTTGGTAACGATTATAGGGGTGATTGTTTTATATCTTTAGCTTATGTATGTATGTTTTATTTATTTTTTCTACGTATATCATCACTAAAATCTTTAAAATAAGGAATAGTATAAGGGTATATTGTGGAAGGTAGGAATTAAATCAGTAACATGAACCTCAGTTTCTGATACCTGAGGAGTAAAATAGCTGACCCATATGTTTTACATGAACGTATTTGCTACTAATTTCCTAAGCTTAAACTATGCTTGGATATTTTATAAGAAAATGTCATTTTATGAACATCATAAAGGAACTGTTGCTTTAAAGTAATGTGTTTCTCATCCTCTGAGAGTATGAATGCTATATTTAGCATTTATTGATATTTGAGCATTTGCTTGATAAATTTTTAAAAAGGATTATTTTCATAATAGCAAAAATATGGAAATAACTTAGGTACCTAACAACATATTAATGAATAAAGAAGATGTGATTATACACACACAAACAATACTACTCGGTTATTAAAAAAAAAAAAAAAGATGAAAGCTTACCATTTGGAGCATGATAACTGAAATAAGCCAAAAAGGGAAAGATAAATAGTGGATGATTTCATTCATATATGAAAATATAAAGAAACAAAACAAAGAAACCCTCAGATTATGACAATAAGAAAGTGGCTACCGAAAGGACAGTGGAAGGGAGGGGGAAGAGGAAAAGGGATTTCAGTTACATCATGGGAGACAGGAACTAGACGTTTGAGGTTGTATTTGGTATGGTTTATACCACTGCCAAAGTCAGAAGCTGTACTACTGAAACTGGTACACTGTTATAAACCGATTTACTTTAATTAAAAAAACATTACCAAATAGAATTCTACAGACTGGTGATAGTTCTATTTTTTTCCTCAAGGAAGCTGAAAGCAATTGTATTAAGAATGAATATTTTGTACTTAATCAAAATAAAATGAAAGTTCAATGTCACTAACTATAAATACACATGTGTTGTAATTTATTACTGCTGGATTTAAAGAGGTTTTCATAATAGCAAATCTATTTCATAACAGCAACAAATTCAAGTTCAAAATATTATTATATATTGAAAAACTGTTTTCTAATTCACATGTTACAACTTCCATAGTTTTGCTCTACCTCACTACATATTTTCATATAAAAATACCCAAGAGCAACCAAATTTTTATTTAAAAATTAAACTTTTAGAACAGAAGTGGCAATAGAAATATGTAACCACATTCCCTAATTGTTCTTCATTGTTAACCAGCATCCAGTTAAGAGATAAAATAAATGGTTGAGCAGGAATCTGAGAGTTGGTGCTCTGAACACCTTTCAAATAAAGGAGCTTTTGCCTTCCTATTCTGCCAGTGTTTGAGGTTCTCAGTAGCTTTGTCTCTGTGGAGTACAAGTTGGTGGAAGTTATAAATCCTTAGAAGTTGTTTCTAAGTGGTTGCATTGACCACACGGTGACAGCAAGTGTTTCATCCTTGGCCAATATCCATCAAGCTAAAACCTTTATTGCAGGAACACTTCATTCCTACTGAATTGCTTACATTTCTTTTTTAGAATGTTTGGCAGCTTGCCCATTACACTTCTGCAACACCAAAATACCTACCCCCATTAAGGGAGCATTCAATAATATTTTGTTTAGACAGATTATTCTATCCCAGACAGACAGGAGCCAAAAATTACTACTTGCAGGTAGAGAAATTAAGAATTAGAGGTTAAATAATTTATAAGCAGGTCATGCAGAGAGCAATCAGACCATGAGGCTAAAATAT
This sequence comes from Condylura cristata, assembly GCF_000260355.1. NCBI lineage: Eukaryota > Metazoa > Chordata > Mammalia > Eulipotyphla > Talpidae > Condylura > Condylura cristata. The sequence goes on from NW_004567110.1 coordinate 22,634,580, forward strand.
TCAAACCTTAGTCTTTTTAACCTGTATCTTTCCCTGATGAGTGAATCAGCAATTTACTGTTTCTTTTTCCTATAAGAGCTATAATTTCTTCCTCACTATACACACAGATGGGGACTGCCAAACACCAAACTCACTGGTCAAAGCTTAAAGGAGGGCCTCCCTGGTGGCACAAAGAGTTAAGTCTCAGCACAATGAAGCTATCTGAAGCCAGGGCAGAATAAATTGATCTTTAGCCAGCAAGGTGACCCACATGGCCCAGCTGACCTTTTCTATCTTTCCTACTGCTCCAGTCAGCAGAATATTTTATTAGATTTGTCTGTTCTGCTTCCTATTCTGCCTCTAGTGAATCCTCTCACTGCCTGCACCCCAGCTCTTATATACATAAATAAATATTAAAAAAAACCTTAAAGCTGGGGTGGTGGGCCTCTTCTTACTGTATGATTTGCAGGTCTGACTGCTACAGAAATGGATGGCTCTTGGAGAATGAGAGTACAGACTGCTGCAAACTCACATACATTCTATCCTGTTGGCAGCTGCTGTGCACCATGTGGTGTCACTGCTAGAGCAGATTTCTAAAGCCCCACATTCCCATGGTATGCAGCCACTGGCGAAGTAAACGCATTTTTTTCCAATTTTGCTATCTCAGATAAAAGGATCAGAAATAGTTTGTATTCCTGTGCCTGGCACTAACATATTCATTTATGTCTTTGCTTCAAGGCTATCATAGCTCTCCTGTCTTTTGTCATAATATAGTCTGATGAGATCTGAACTGACCTCTCACAATGACATCATGCTGTTTGGACATGATGAACAAGAATTTACTCCAATTAAAAAAGAAAAAAAAAAAAGAGGTGGTTAGTATGCTAGAAGGCTTAGTAAGTGATATCAACTTCTAGTGGTAGGATACAAACTCCATGAAGATTCAGGGGCACGTCAATAAAATGTTTAGTGGTCTAGAGATAAGGAGAGCTAGAATATTTCCTCTAAAATAAAATAAAAATTGCTGTTTCTTGTGTCTGCTACCATAAAGAAGTAATTGATTTAGGTTTTGAGTTTTGAGGATTATTATTTTAGTCCAGACAAATTGTCTGGCTTGGGATGGAACTAGGAGCAAGAAAGGACTGTGAAGCAGGCCCCCAGAGCAGATTCCCCCTTGAAGATTTATGAGACGAAGGGATCAGCTCACGGACACCTGGATGTAATGGAAGGGATGTGTGTTGCTCTTTGTGCTCCTGAAAAGGAACATGAGTCCTCCCCTTGACCTTGTCAAGATGGCCTTAATATTCCCCTCAAGTGTTAGCTATAGGTCCCTGACATTCATTTTCTTCCCAGATTTACTTTAGAAAATATGAATTTAGTCTCTGCCCCTTTGAAATGTAAATCTCCAGCCTCTTGTCAGTTTCACAATTTATCAATGTTTTTTTGAAGACCTGGAAGCCAGCCCCTAGATACGCAGCCATCAAGAAAGGTAGAGTGCCCATTTCTCTCCCTGGACCTGGGACAAGAGAGGGACAAGAGGCTAACTTTAGTAAGCATCAATGAGCGCCAATTAGCAAACACAGATGGCCTAGTTATATTGATCAACTTCCCCCAAAGCTCTCCAGTACTTTTCCACTAACTCACCCCTTCAATCTTTTCCCCACGATAACAGTCTTTTTTCCCAATTCTACTGAGATTTTATTGACATCTAACATTGTCATCAATGTATATATTTGATATATGTATGTATTGTGATGACTGTTACAGTAAGTTTACCTAACATGTCACCTCACATATCTACTATTTAAAAAGATGGAACATGGAGCTATGCTAAATACCAAACTGAGACTTCAAACCTAACTTAATTATAATTCCAATGTCTTCCAGGAATGGCATCTTAAACCCATCTGGAATTACCTGGCTGGACAGAGCCCTGACTCATCTAGAGTAAAGTGACATTGCCACAAACAATCTATGTTTTCACTAATGTAACTGTTGCTTGGCCACCCTTCCATCAATGAAGTTCTTACATTTTAGACAGGTCTTCGGGGCTAATTTTCAGCATTTAGCTGGGTTGTTGCTAAATCATGAAACCAATAAAACATTTAACATTTATTCAGTTAAATTTGTTTTTTTTTTAACATTCCAATTGTTTTGTGCGTGATGGTATAGCCATATCCCATATCCATATCACAACAGCAACAAAAAACACCTCCCCCAGACTGGAAATTAGGAATAAGCAGAATCATACTCTAACAAACCTTTGTTCTCTTTGTTACCATATACCTTTTCATGGTTAACTTTTTTTTTTTTAAAGATTTATTTATTTATGCATACAGACTGGGGTACAGGCCAGAGGTGCAGGGGCGGCGAGAGACTTCACCAGAGACAGAGTGGGGAGCAGAACAGGCCGACTGATGAAGTACACTGCTGAGGGGAGCAGTGGGCGGGTCAGGAGAGGTCTGCCACCCATGTGCTCTCCTCCGGGGCAGGCGGGAATTGAACTCATGCGGAAGTGGCTTTAGCTTCTCAGTGTTGTGCTTTAACCCACTGTGCCACCAGGGAGGGTCTCATGATTAACTTTTAACTGGTTCTGTAACAGAGACAGGTTTCATGGACTCCACCCCCACTCCAGATACTGAATTACAAATCCCATCAATACCAATGAGAAGCATGTTGAGACTTGAGGGTGGAGCTGAGCAGCCAGGTTAGGATAAAACCGTGGTGGACTCCAGGGTTCTCTTGGCCTGATATTCACAGCTGGTCCTTTGGCTCTCGGATCAGTTTTCAGTGTGTTACTGGAGTCCAAGTCAGCAGAACTGGTAACATATTCTAGTTAACTTGTATTTCTCTCTCTTTCCTTGGGTTGTTTCTTTACCTTCCCCCTTGTAAATAAACCCATTATAGAACCTTTTTTGTGTGTGTCCATAGTACAACTGAATCTTAAGCACATGGGTGAGGACCCACAGACAGGCAACCAGCTCACATTGGGTTGCCCTGTAACAGTTCTACTTGCACTCGAACTTGGAAAGCTGGCTGTGTTACATTGTCGGGGATGGCCCTGATCATGGACTGTTGGAGGGCAGCACAGGCAGGGTCTTAAGGCGGGAGCAGCTTTGGTGAGGGAGAATTCTAGAAGGGGGGGAAGAGGAGCTAGTGCTAGGAAGACAGGGGAGTTGGAGTTGGGTGCAAGTCTTCCTGCTCTGGTCTCAGCAGAACTTTATTTTATACATTAAGAATAAGCAGTGGGATAACATTAGCACATTAGCATATGAATTAGGCTTAGTGATCACAATCATCTTTTTATCTTTTTTTTTTTTCTAAGAACAGTTTGGGGTCATACTGACCTTCAGCTGAGATTATAACATTTATTATTCTTAAAGTCAATATATTAAAGTTAAGACAGGTACATAAATTCATAAGATTTAAAGCTTACATTGCTATATTTATCACAGTGATGATTGGCTAAAATAAAGTCCCTTTAGCCCTAATTACTATTTAATGGCCTTCATTCTCACTGAGGCATCCTACAGGTGAAAGAGGTAAAGAAAGGTCTAGGGCTAGGGTGGGGAAGTTTTCTTGTAAACCAATCACTAAAAGAGATATAGTAAAGTTCCTCATTTAAAGACTAAACAATAGAAAGCTTAAGTCGTTCCTTAAAGACTAAATAGTAAGCTTAAGTAAAGTTCCTTATTTAAAGATTGAACAATAGAAGGCTTAAGTAAGATAGTAGAGTGATGAGATATGGGTTCTCTTCGGGGCAGTAAAAGAACTCTGGTTGTTTTTTAACATGTTGTAGTACTGCTTTGTTCTACAATATTGATTTTTCTATAACAGCCGATTGCTCTTATTAATCAGCCAATTGTAAAATTACTTTTGACTTTCAAGAGGGATTTCCCACCCTAGGGCAGCGCTTGCTTGCCTGGGCCAGGCAGCGCCATATGAGGCTAAGGCAGTCCAGTTGTAAACTGATGGTCGCTCAGAATATTTTGATATTATGATTATATAAAAAAGGAAGGTCATAATATAAGTTAAGTTAGTGTGGAAATTCTGATTTTTTCAGAACGTTTCCCTTCCATCCGGATCTTGTTGAGCAACAGATTTTGCATAGCTTGTGTCATTACATCCTTAGTAAAATTCTCTGGGCCCCTCTGGGATGGATAATAATATCAAAAAGAAATCTCTGCTGATGGCTGAGAAAACACCTGCTGGGAAAACCAAACCTTGAAAACTTTGATTCCAGTTGCTTAGAATGCCTCTTTAGACCTGGAAATGTGGCTTCCCTCATTTTCCTCCCCTTCTTTGTAATCCCATCATTCCTGCCATTCAGGAAATCAGAAGGGAGGGGTGATTTATACCCACAACCCCTTGATGAATCTGAAGCAGCCTGTTTGGCCACCATTTTTTACCTGCAGTTCTGCATTCCTATAAGGGTCAGAGCTGCCCAGTCAATTAGTCACAGGAGCCACACCTTACAAGGGGCCTTTCAAATCAAACAAGAACAGACAGCTAGATCACCCGGGCAAGGGTATGTATCATGAAGTATGACAGGGGTGGGGGGCATGGTGAATATTGATGTTTGACAAGGGTCCCCAGCAGCTATCAGTGGAAGTCTTGCTGGGGATACAGGGCTTGATTTCAATTACAATACAGAGTCATCATCAGATAAGAAGGGCCTAGAGGGCACTCACTAACCCTGATACTAGGATAACAGCATTTTTTCTAGTTTCACCCTCCTTTTTTTTTTGTCTTCCTTCCTCACTCAACTAATGTTGTAGAATTATTCTAAGACTAAAAAGGCCAGAATCTTGTTCTTTTAGCAGGAATCCTGCATCCCACAGCCCGCCCCACGACTCCTGTTTGTCAGTGCCATGTTGTCAACGCAACAAAACTGAGTAATAGGGAAAATGTGAGAAGGAATACTTTTATGATGGTCATGTAACAGGGTGGTCCCTAGGAAAAGGGACCAGATTCCAGATTCCCTGCCCCACCCAGAAGAAGGGTGGAGCTGAGCAGAGAAAAAGGAGAGAAGAAGAGAGGAGAAAAAAAAAGAAGGAAGCCAGATGGAGAACAAGGAGGAGACCTGAGGAAGCCTCATAGAGCAGCAAGCATGTGATGAAGAAACCTTGCTTGTTTCCTGACCCTGCAACAGTTAAGGCAGATGTGGGTGAGATACCTGTAGGGAGGTGACTATGGCAGTGTTTATCTTGATTTTGATTTTGTTCTTTAACTCCCAAATTTGTCTGGCCATTTCTGACCCTTTTCCATGGGTCCCAACCAGAAGGTGCTTTAGTCTTGTGGCAGGCTTTCAGGCCTTGCTTTGGGCCAATCCCTTTTGGGTTGACTTTTGCCCATGAGGGGATGGGTAACTTCAGGTGTTTGATTTGGAAGTTATAGTCTTTGTATTCCGTAATGTATATTCATTGTATTAAAGTTCCTTTCACTAAAGTTTTATATGTTTTGTCTTGATGTGGCGGATGGCAGAACCCACTTAGAGCAGGCAGGTTTTTGGGGCTTCAGGGGTGCCCCTCCCCCCTGTCCTGAAACAGATTTTGTTCTGGAACAGATTTGGTGTAAATATACAGTCATGTATATTTACTTTATGACTTTCTAATAAAAATGTATAATGTCTTACAGTATTCTTGGGATAATGCAAATTTTCTTTCATCTTTCTCCTTTGTAAATATTCTTTCATTAATTAATGACTTAAATTGATACAGTTAAAAATACTAATAATAGGGCCCTCCCTGATGGCGCAGCGGGTTAAAGCACAGCACTGAGAAGCTAAAGCCACTTCCGCATGAGTTCAATTCCCGCCTGCCCCGGAGGAGAGCACATGGGTGGCAGACCTCTCCTGACCCGCCCACTGCTCCCCTCAGCAGTGTACTTGGTCGATCTGCCTGTTCTGTTCCCCACTCTGTCTCTGGTGAAGCCTCTCACCACCCCTGAGCCTCTGGCCTGTACCCCAGTTCTGTATGCAGAACTAAATAAATCTTTAAAAAAAAAATACTAATAATAACAAAAAGCCCTTGAACACTTACATTGTGCCTGGAGTTGTTTTAAGTGCCAAAACATGAAGTGCTAAATAGATTCTCAATTAGAGATTGACAATAAATTATGAACAAATCACATAATCAAAGGAATATTAGTGATAAGTAAGAGGTAAAGAGTAGAAGAAAAGGAGATGATGACAAGGAGCCTAGGTGAGAGGTAAACTAGTTAGTGCATAGCAATGCAGAGCTGAGGAGAAAGGGTTCTAGACATATATAAATGCAAATACAAAGGACAGTGCTTGAATCCTTAGAAGAGAAGGAAGCTCTGTTTTCTAGACTATAAGCAAGGAAGAGTAAGCTGAAAAGAAGAGGGAACTGCAAAGACCTGACTATAGCAGGGATTTCTGAGACTCATCAAGAGTTAAATTTTATTGTAAGTACAAAGTTGGAATTTAATGAAAGCAAAATAATAGGATCAGATGTACATTTTTTAAAAGTTCAGTCTAGATTTGAATTACAGGAGACACTGTCTTACTTTTTTATTATTTGAGCTCACATGCTATTGGGGTTGGGATTCAGTAAAGACATGAGTAATTTGGGAACTAGTTCTGAAATCTCTGGACATCAGAGTTCATTTGCATATCATAGTTTGATTGGTTTGAAAAGGCTCCTAGTTTGTATTCTGATCAGATTTCCTGCCAGATGGCTGATGGCTGAAATTGAAGCAAAAAAATTATACCCAGCTTACCAAGTTGTGCACAGGTTGTTTTGTGGTCACTGCTTTGTTTTGTTCCTTTGCCTTAAATAGGGCTTGAATATATCACTGGTGAAGATCAAGGCCATGGGGCAGTTTGGCCTTTGTATCCCAAAGAATAAAAGTAAGAGACTATCAGAGAAATCTTTCCCTGGGGAATAAAAAAATCAGCAAGCGCCACAGTAAAGGTTCCTATTTCATTCCATTTTAAGTATTTCTCATGCCTTTATTAGTTATGTACCTATCTTATAGGTATCAGAATTTTTTTAAAAATGCTCTTAAATTTTCAATACTTTTGAGTATCACTTTGAAGTTAAATGAGTTTTAATTAAATCATGAACTAATTTTCATGCAGCAGAAAATCCAGAATAACTGTTCTGATGCTTTGAAAATTAGTATTTAGGAGATGAGCATACTTGAGCAACTGATAATAATACAGATACTTTAAGACTTTTGCTGTATTGGAATTATGGGCGAAAAAGATTGTAACTATCTGAAATAAAGATATATTTGACAAGCATTCCTGATGTTGAGTAAGGATCAATAACACATTTATTTGATTTTTTTCTTTCTTTTATAAGACAAAAACATTTGAAATGCTTCACTAACTACAAAGTCTGATTTATGCCACCCAAAACTAAATTTGTAATTGTGAAATATGCAAATATTTTCAAGGTATAAAATTTTAACTACTGCTGAGTTCAAATGAAGAAACATGAAAAATGAAACTAACCCATGATTCCATTTTTCATTTAAAAAACGACTTTACCTAAACATTTTTTCAGAATCAAGATATTTGAAGTAAATCAATTTTAGTGACTATGATCTCACTCCATCAATTTATTTCTGCCAGGATGCTTGGAAGCACAATTGTTATCCTTACATTCCAAAGAAAATCAAAAGGGGGACACCTGACTTTGTAAGAAGCTCATTCCAATAGATGAAAATTCTACCTTTGTAGACTCATTCATTCCTTTGTGGTAAGAAACTGTTTCTTCATCAAAAAGATTGAGGCTATAAAAAAATGGAGAAGCTAGATATGAAGAATATAATGGAAGAACTTAAGAAAGACATCATGGAAAAGATAGTAAGTAGGTTTAATCTTGCAATTGTTAAAATAGCTTTATTAAAATGTATAGATGACTAAATTAGGAGAAAGAAATAATGTTTAGGAATAAAGTCTACAAGAAATATCAGATTCCATTAAAAAAGAAACAAGAGTAGGCCCTCCCTGGTGGCGCAGCAGGTTAAAGCACAGCACTGAGAATCTAAAGCCGCTTCTGCATGAGTTCAGTTCCTGCCTGCCCCGGAGGTGACCACATGGTGTGGCAGACCTCTCCTGACCCGCCCGCTGCTCCCCTCAGCAGTGTACTTCATT
>NW_004567110.1:22642783-22686996 GCF_000260355.1 Condylura cristata
CCTCTGGCCTGTACCCCAGTTCTGTATGCACAAATAAATAAATCTTTAAAAAAATAATAAAAAAAAATAAAAAGAAAAAAAAAAGAAAAAGAAACAAGAGTAAAGAGTATTCCAGAATATAAAGAGAGAAGGGAGCAGCAACCCAATACAAAGCAATAACAGCTGAGCACTTCCTAAAAGGAAACATTGCTACCAACACAATCATAATAAGGGATCTCAATACACCATTTTCATTAATAGACAGATCATCCAAGCATAAATTAATAAGAAAATTATGACCTTAAACGAAGAACTGAACAGATGGACTTAACAGACACATACACAGAAATTTCCATCCTTGGAGAAATGAATATACATGTCTCTCAAGTGTATATTGACATTCACAAACACTTGAATAGAGGCTTCTCCAAAGAATGCATATAGATAGCTAACAGGCATGTGAAAAACAACCGATTTCACTTATTAAGGAAATGTAAGCCAAAACTGCAGTGAGATACCAACTTAGACCTTTAAGAATGAAATGTATCAAAAAGACAGGAAACAAAGCATGTTGTTGGTAAGGGTGTAGAGAAAAATGAACTCTAATACACTGTTGGTAGTAATGCAAATTGGTGCAGCCTCTATGGAAAACTTTGGAAATTCCTAAAAAAAAAAATAAAACTATGAATATCATAATTTTATGACCATAATACCACTCCTAAGTACTAATCCAAAAAATATAAGAAAACACTAATTTAAAAAAATGCATCCATTCCTGCATTCAAAGCGGCATTATTCACAATAGCTGCAACATGGAAATCACCAAAATTCCTGCTGATAGATGATTTAAGTAAAGAAGTTGTGACTATATACACAACAGGATACTAAACTACTAAAAAAGACAAAATCTTGTCTTTTTCAACAATATGGATGGAACTTGAGGTGATTATGCTACATGAAATAAGTCAGAAGGTGAAAGACAATTACCAGATGGCTTCTCAAATAGGTGAACTATCAAGAAACAGAGCAAATAAATGAGTAAAACAACAAAAAACTCTCAATGAAAAGTATGGTACTGAGCCCTCCCTGGTAGTAAAATGGGTTAAAGCACAGCAGTACGAAACCACAGACTCTAGCATTGAGTTAGATCTCCAGCCAGGTAGCTGCCTCACATGGAGCAGCAAATCTCTCCTGTCTGGTTCACTGCTCCCCTCAGCAGTGTACTTTGCCAATCTACCTGTTGAGCTTCCCATTCTGAGTCTGGTGAATCTCCTTACTGACCCCTTTGGTGTGTACCCAGTTCTTTATGCATAAATAAATAAATCTTAAAGAAATATAAAAGGAAAAATATTGTGCGGTGCTTACAGAAATGGGAGAGGATGGTGGTGGGAGGAAAGGGTAGATGAGGTCCAACTGATGATGGGAATGGCATTACAACACTGGTGGGTATAGTGAGGCAGACACACATAACAGATGTGACATGGTGCTATTAAAGTTAATGTAGCATTGTAAGACTATGATAAACAACAGAAATTTGTTTTAAAAAAGAATTAACTGTTAATATTTTGAAATCTTCGAATTAACAACAGCTCCTATGCATATCTCTGAACACCTTCCCTATTTTCCTCTTACAAATTTCAATCAGGAGGCTTCCCAAAAGTCACAGCAACAGCGGGATAGATATCTACCCTTTTAATTTCTCCTTTGCTTCTATTTTCTACACACTAAACAATTCAGATAGGATATATATCTCAGTATCTAGATGTCTACTACCTTTCTGTTTATTTGATATTCCTCTTTTCTAAAGCATTTCTCTTTTCTTCTGGAAGTCTACATCACCCTTGGAACTGCTCCCTCCTTCCTGCTTTCCTCTGAGTGGGGGAGCTCTGAGACCCCTCTCTACCTCCCCTCTCCTCTCCTTAGCCACAGGATGATGCAGTAAACTACAGACTTCACTAGAGGCTACCAAAAGGCAAATGCTAACTTCCCAAAAGCCTTATTTTCTCAGTCATAAATGGGGGCAATATATTGTCTACTTAAGTGTGGTAAGGATTAAATTAACCAAAACATATGAATTAGTACACTGCCTAGCATGTTGTAAGCACCCAAAAAGTACTTTTCAGATAGATCTAGGGACATTCCAGTTTCAGGTTCTGGAAATACTGAACCAAAACACAGTAGGGCTATCTTCTGATTGGGAAAACTTTATTTTTTTTATAATCCATTCTCATGTTGATATATAAAATTATATTGCATCCTAATGGTTTTTAAAAGAACCTTAAGTGGTTAAACATTCTTAAGATATTTACTTATGACAGAAACTTTGCTTCAATTCTTCTATAAACAATTTTTTACTAAGTATTTTCAAAAAAATGTTCAAAATAGGAATGCCATCAGGGGAATGTTGATGCAGATGGGATGTCTTTAAAGCTCAAAGGAATTAAGAGCTGTTGGTAAGATTAAAGAAACTGAACAGAATCCTATTCTTTGTCCATGATAATTTAAGGTTGTTAATACTTCTAATATACCCGCATTTCGAATAAAGGTATATAATGTGAGCACCTCTAGTTAAATACAAATTTAGCTCCTATCACTTTGCTTAATGGCAAAATAAGAATTAAGTTGTGGGCCCTCCCTGCTGGCACAGCGGGTTAAAGCACAGCAGTAAGAAGCTAAAGCCACTTCAGCATGAGTTCGATCCCCACCCAGATGTGACCCACATGGTGTGGCAGGCCTCTCCTGACCCGCCCGCTGCTCCCCTCAGCAGTGTACTTCCTCGATCTGCCTGTTCTGCCCCCGGAGACTGAAATGTTTTTACACATGTAAACAGGACAGATTACGAATATAAGTAGGGCAGTTTTATGTATATACACACATATATACATGCATACATACATATATATATGTATATATACATACATACATATATATATATAGTAGGCAGTTTTATTTTAATCAATACACAGTAGGTATTCAATTTCTAGAAAGAAGCCATTAGATAAATTAGACAATGACTTTTTCCTAGATAGCAGAGATTGTTCTTAAATCCTAGAACACATCAGGAAACAGTATGATGGAAGGAAGACAGAGAAGAGGGAAGGTAGTAAGGCATTGATGGTGCTCCATAGAAGAGAGAAAACACAAAGGGAGGGAGAGATGATGGTAAGAGGGTTGGAAGAGACAGAAAGAAATAGAGAAGAATTTTCACTGTGTGGATTTTGAAAAAAAGATAGGTATGGCTTTCAATATTGCATTTATCTTTAACATGAATACTTTCCTTTCTGGAAACCGGCAGTCTGTTTCTAATAGATGAACAATTTATTCAACAAGTTTTTATTGATCATTGGCATGTGCGTGGAATTTTTCAGTTTAACAGGATTTAATATAATCAGATCAATGATAGAATAATAGTAGATCAAGTGAAGAATGTGGGAAAGTGGAAATCTCTTTGGTATAACCAGGAAGTTGTTTCCATTGGAAAATAAACTCATTCATTTATTTGAAAGATATTTTATATGCTGGTCATAAAAACTGTGGTCAAGAGTCTGTATCCTCTGAGGAGTACAGAACTGAGTCAAGTCTGCATTCTTCCTTCAGTGAGATCATATCCATGTAAGTTAAAACAATTATAATAAAGTCAAACGTGATGTGATTCTGAAGATTCCTGTATCTACTACACAAGGACTACAACTTCATTCATTTATCCCTAGACAAGTACACTGTTCACCTGATATGCACGTCTGCTATACATTATTCCTTTGCAGAATTACTTCTCAAAGTGTGAGAAACTTACATATGGTATGTTTTTACTTGTGCCTAACAATATGCTGGATGGGATTCATCTTTCTTCTCATTCATCACTTTATTATCTTCCCTACTTTCCTGAGTAAATTACAACCTGTTAAGTGTATGTGATTTGCCTAACTGAGATAGTAAATACAGAGATGGAATGAGATTATACCTACAACCTCGTTTCTCCTAGTCGTGGCTATTTCTGGGTCTGTGCTTAGTAAAGGAAAATACCTTATCTCAGTAAATCAACCATGTTTTGTTACTAATTTTATTTATCTTTAAGGATTTATTTATTCATGAACTGGAGTATAGGTCAGATGCATGGAGACTGTGGGAAGCAGAACAGGCATAATGAAATACACTGCTGAGGGGAGCGGTGGGGGAGACAAGAGAAGTCTGTTGTGCCATGTGGGTACCTCCCTGACCGGGGATGGAACTTGGGCCATGCAGTGGTGATAGCTTCTTAGTGCTGAGATTTAACACCTATGTCACCAGGGAGGCCTTATAGAAATTTAACACCTATGTCACCAAGGAGGCCTTATAGAAATTTTAAACAGTAAGTTTGGAGGTAAATTTGAGTATATAGAATAGGAAAGACATTCAAAACCTAGGTAAATGAGGGGAAAACACTAGAGGTAGATTTATTATGACGGGACTTACTTAGTAACCACATATACCTCTCAGATGTCTGCTGTCCTGAACTATATAATGTAAACTTTTTGAAAGAATGAATTACTGTGTTACCTATATAATTTAAAATATATAGGTAACCTCCCTGGTGGCGCAGTGGGTTAAAACACAGCACTGAGAAGCTAAAGCCACTTCCGCATGAGTTCAATCCCCGCCTGTCCCGGAAGTGACCACATGGCGTGGCAGACCTCTCCTGGCCCGCCCACTGCTCCCCTCAGCAGTGTACTTCGTCAATCTGCCTGTTCTGCTCCCCACTCTGTCTCTGGTGAAGCCTCTCGCCACCTCTGAGCCTCTGGCCTGTACCCCAGTTCTGTATGCACAAATAAATCTTTAATATATATATATATATATATATATATATACACACACACATATAATATATATATATATTCATTTTGTTTTAATTAAAATAAATGGGTAACAAAAAGAGCAATGCTGTGCATGAGAGTTTAGAGTAAGCTTCCTTTATCAGGATGCACACTTTCTCTACAGTTATACTAGATGACAACTACAGTTATATTATCAAATGACAACTGATGGTGCTAGAATGTTTCATACCCTCATGCTGTATGAAGTGCTACCATAAGACTCAGCTGAAGATTCTTGGTTATCACAAGATCCCCACAGAGCAGGCCGCAGAGGCCAGTTGTGAGATTAGTCACCACAGTAACTCTGGGGTGGGGATTCTTGTCTTTAAATCTATATGCCAGAACTTTTAGAGCAGCGTGACAATCAAACAGCTTTTGTTTCACTCACAAGGTAAGCACAGACTCTTACCTTCCTCACTGTTTGCCAAGCACTCCTTCTAACTGTTAGTTTTCAGATGTGTTTCTATACACCCCTTGAGACATCTGGTGTGCTGTTTCCATGACTACTATTTCTGAAGAGTTCTTTTGGCAATTGTGCAACCTGCATGACTCAGAGGATTTTCAGATTTTTCAGTAGAACAGGCCATCTTTGTGGCAAGGATGTGATTGCCAATGAATTGGGTATTTCATATGCTCTGAATCAGTCACTTATGTTAATATCAGTTTCCTTCTTGAAGCTTTTCCCAAAACATTTACCTTTGGAACATTAGCTACTGCATGATTACAAAAGCAGATCTCATGATATGAAATGAAAAACCGTAACTCAGAGTCACTATGTCCAGTTGTTAGTACATAGCTAGAATTCCTAGCTTCTAAGTACTGGCTATCTCCCTTCTGGAGATGTAAATCCTTGTGACTGTTTTAGCCTACCTTGATTGTTCAACCAACCATCAAACCATCAACCATCAAACCATCACAAAGGAAAAACAGATGCACCTTCACAAATCACCTTGTTATGAACTTAATGTTTCTGCTTCCAAAATCATATGTTTTAAACCTAATCCCCAAAGTGGTGGAATTTGAAGATGGGGATTTTGGGAAGTGAGTTGAGGCAGAAGGGTGGAGACTTAATGATGGGACATGAGAGCTTGTCTCTGTTGTTCTCTGCCATGTGAGGATAACACAAAATCATTTCTATCTGCAAACTGACTAACACCTTGATGGTGGACTTACTCAACTACAAAGGGGGAGAGCAAATTTTCTGTGAAGAATAAACTTCTGTTATGTATACCACAAGACCTAAAGGAACAGAGTGCCTGGTTACAATCAGAAAATAAAGTCCAATTTTCTGCTGTCGTCAGAGACCAACTGGAGCTCCACAGATAAACACTGACTCAAAGTAAATTGTTGGAAAACAATCTGACAAGCAAATGGGATCTCCAACAGGGCTGGGGCAGCCATATTTAATATCAGGTAAAGTACCAGCTAAGAGAGTTAACAGGAGACAGGGATGGGCACAACATAGTAATTAAGGGACCAATAAACCAGGAAGATGCAACACTCACTGATATGAATGCACATCCAAGAAGCACCAATATATCCAGCCAACTATTAACAAACCTAAAAACAGAAACTGATCACAACACATAGCAGAATGGGACTTCAGGGTGAGACTCTGGTGCTTTGGTGGTGGATGTGCTGTGTTCACACACATCTGAGTAGGTATGAACCTCTCCCCTAAGTCATATAGAGTGTCATAAGCCAGTTACCTCAGTAAAATAAATAAAATAAAATAAATAAATATATATATATTATAATAAAAATAAATAAAAAATTTAAAACTCCTTGTAGCCATGAGTGAACTGGAACAGTAAGCCCGAAAATGTTCTGAGTTTTTCTACCTTCCATTTCATTAACAAAATATTTACAAACATTTAGGTAGAAATCATTCAATAAAGGAGGGGAGAAGTCAGGTGAATGATAGATCAATCAGCATCAGGGGAAGGTAATTTATAAACCTTTTCCAGCATGCTCATTTCTTGTGTCTGTGTGTGTGTATACATGTATATGTAGATAAATTCACATGTACATTTCATATATATATATATATATGTCAATGATCAAAAATAATTGGAAACTTGCAGTTCTCAGTGCAAAACATATAACAAAAGTTCAATATTATTAATCAAGAAAAATGTATTTAAATTGTTTAAATCAGGATGATTGCAACTATACTGAGTACAGAATTCACGTTTTTTCCATTAACTACTATTGCTCACCTTTGACTCTAAAGAAAAACAAGTTGAATAGGGTACTCTATAGTTTTATAAACCAGTTGGCCGTAAGTCCTTATGAGTTGACTCAGATTGTCTTGCGATCCCACCATTTTGTTTTAAAAGAAATGCTGCAACCACATATTCCTATACTGCTATCTCACAAGGATAATTTAGCCACTTCACAAATGCTCACATTCATGCACTTTTTAAAACATCTATCATGAGAAACACCCAGTTATCAGGGTGAAATGCCATTGTTTTAGGGGTCAAGAGAATGAGAGACCAGACATGACATGATGTGCAATTTTGGGAATTTTACATAGAAGAGGAGAGACAAAGTTGCTCCCATTGTTGACTCTTAGGATTTTTTTAATCTGACCTTTCTCTCAATATTCCAAAGCAAAAATCTGAAGTATTTATTAGGTGCCAAGTTTAGTAGTGCACTTCTCTGAATTATTGGTGTTTCTGAACATTACAGGGAAAGGAAGATCAAAGGATATTAAAAAGGTAACTACCCAAGTTAATTCACAAATAGGCCAAAGGAAATATTTGCAATTTCATGAAGAGGTGAAAGGATTGCTAAATGGAAGCATGTTTCTAGCTTTTTTTTTTTTTTTTCCAGCAAAGTAAGTGAATGGGAATTTAGTAGATGATAATATTTCTGTTTCGATAATGGTTATTGCTTTACCAAATAAGCCTTAAGATATCAGTGGATCTTGAATAAAAGATTTTATTTTTATTTAACAATTCAGTGCAGGTGTTCCTGGACAGTAGAACTTTTTACTCAGACAGTGGTTTGGAAACAAAACTTTTTCCATCTTGGGATCCTTTGCAACTAGACCCAGAAAGGTAAGGGGTGCCTAACATCTAAATGCTTTGGACTTGACGCTATGTAACTGATCCAAACAGGTCACAAGGCTTTACTACAAGCAAGAAGTCTTATGTCAAGACAATGTTAAAATTAAATACACAGTGGAGACCAGACTTGAGAATTCCCTGACCAAACAAAATCATTTAAGCCACATAATCAAAACTAAATTTATCTTATTTTATGAACTTAAGTGAAACTTAATTTAGATTATTTCTTATAAATACCTTTGACACTCATTAAAAAAAACTTAAGTCATCTTCCAAAAATAAATGATAAGTGATAATCACTTTCAACCAATCCCCAGCCATTAGATACCCCATTGTAATAAGCAATAATTGTAAAAGGTCACAGCCTCATCATTTTCATTGCATAAGCTGTCCTGCAACTTTTTTATGCTGATATGAACTTCATATCAATCTTTGAATTTGAGCATGCCCAGTGAACTGTTTTTATATGCTTACTAAATTCTATTAACTCCTATTTCATTGAATTGGTGGTTTAAATTTTGCTACTCCTCGATTTTTGACAATTGCAATTGCAACACTATTTCTGCATTATAGAAAAGAGAAGCTTATACTTTGGTAAACAACTGGCTTTTCCCTCTACATGGATAATTATAATAAAAATAGAACACATTACTTTCTTATTACTACTATAACAAATTACCACAAACTTAGTGGCTTAAAACAGCACATTTTTTTTTTTTTAAATCAGGAAGCCAGACGTCTGAAAAGAAACTAACAAGGCTGCCACCAACGTGTTAGGAGGGACACGTTTCTTTTTTAGTGGCTTTGGGAGCAAATCCAATTTTCTTACCTTTCCAGCATCTAGAGACTGCCGGTATTTCTCAATTTGTAGCTCCCTTCCAACTTTAAAGACAGCAACATTAAGTCAAATCCTCCACTTGATTGTCATCTCTCCAGTTTTCCCTCTTCTACCACCTCTTCCACTTGGGAAGTCACTAGCTCCTCCATGTGAACATCAGCTGATGAGCGACCTTAATTCTACCTGCAGCCTTACTCTCCCTTTTGTTATGAATTATCAGCTCATAGGTGATCAGGACACATTCTTAGGGAGTCATTATTCCTCTTATAGAAAAATAACAAAAAGATTAGTCACGATGACATGTATCAAGTGCTTTCTATGTACAAAAACCATGATATGGACCAAGTTTAATCTTTACAACAGACCAATCAATATGCTATTTGTATCACTGTTATAGAAAAATTCAGGGAAAGAGATGCTCAGCAACTTGTGCTTCAGGTTGAAGAGACAGTGAAGGAAGAAAATAGGATTTAAAAATCAGCAGGTTTATCCCAACACATCTATCCCTTTCCCTTTATGTCTTTCATTCTGTTTATTTGTTTGTTTTGTTTTTTGCAGGTGTCTTTGTCTTTTTGACAGCACTAAGTTACTTTCCCTTTTTAAATTAATTTTATTTTTTTAATGGTTGGAAAATTAAGAGTAGTATTTTTTGAAAAGTGAAAATATAGGGAATTCATATTTGTGTCTATAAATAACACTTTATGGGAACAGCGTGCTTGCTTGCAGCTCACCTATACCTGTCTAAGCACATCTCCCGTCTTTTTCCTTTTCACAGGAGAAAAGCACACCATTGCCTGCAAACGTAAGTGACTGAAGCAAAAGTTCTGCCCTCAGTCCTCTCTTGGCTTTGAGCAACTTCAGAATAGTCAGTGGACAAGCCAACATTACTTGTAGCAAGTACAGGTCTGACTGTGAGTAGCAGAAGAGCAGAACTCTGGGGTCCAGATAAACTACCTAACCAGGAATGAAGAGGGCAGCTGGGTCTTGTCTTTGCTCTCTTCAAGACAACTGCACTCAGAATTAGAGATAGATAACAGGTAGCTGGGAAGTTCGTGAACCCCTAGTTTCCACCACACTGGCAGTATCCACTCTGACTAGGAGTGGCATAGCCCAGAACCGCATGCCGGACTAAGGAACTGGCATTACTGCAGGGCAAGGGCACGGCCTCTCTTGCGTCCTCTACCCTGTATGTATTCAATGCAGGTAAAATTTTCTGAAATTGAGT
This sequence comes from Condylura cristata, assembly GCF_000260355.1. Classification (NCBI taxonomy): domain Eukaryota; kingdom Metazoa; phylum Chordata; class Mammalia; order Eulipotyphla; family Talpidae; genus Condylura; species Condylura cristata. The sequence goes on from NW_004567110.1 coordinate 22,652,750, forward strand.
CATGTCAAATACCTTCTTTATAATCTTTCTCTGTTCTGTGAATGTGGAATAATCCAGACTTTACCCTTAAAAAGAACTTTCTACTCTCTGTCCAAGCTACATAAGGGATCTTTTATTGATAATCTCCTTTTCTTTTCACAAGGACTTTGAGAGATATTATTATATTCATTTTACAGATAAAACAAATGAGAGAGAATTTAGCCCATCTGCTGCTAATGCTAACAAGTGATAGAATCTGCTTTTTTTGTTCTCAAAACAAAAACCATGATCTTTTCTCCATTCCACAATACTCTAATCTCACATTCCCGGGGGGTGGGGGGGATTGAGCATTAAGTTTTAAATTGTCTTTTTCATTGTTTCTACTTGCTGCTTAAAAGAAAGTTTAAATTAATAGGCACTCTCTTTTATGAGTATTTTAAAAAACAAAGTGGGAAATCATATTTCAATGTAGAGTAACTCCAAAGCCAGATAAAATCCTTCTTCCCTGCCCCCTTCCCCCCAAATGGAACAAAGTGTAGCTGCAGCACACTCTCTAATGGCCAGAGTGAAGGAGGATCCTTCAGAACTACAAATTAAATCTGAAGTACTTTGCCAATTGACTCCCAATCGATTATTCCAAGTGTTTGTGCTGCAGAGAATGTGATTTCTCACAGGGACTCTGAAGAGTGGTGCTTAATTATTCATCATGAAATTTAATTTCAGAGCTTGTAATCATGTAACTGTTTAAAATGGAATTTGTCACTGAAACACGTTGAGAGGAAATAGAGGATTATTTAACATCTACTCATTTTACTTCAAGATCATTTTAAAATTGGATAGGTTTCATGATCTCATGCTGGCAATTACATAAGGGCCATGTAAGCTAAACTCCTACATGTTTTCTTCTAATTTGCTTGATTTAGGTCATTTTGTACCATGAGTTGGAAAGGATATTACAGATTAGGGGATATAGATACAAGCTTTTTCCTTTTCTCCCCGAAGTCCAACCCCACAGAAATACAATTAACTTACTCTAAGCCATTCCTTGAGATGGTTAGAAAAATATTAGCCAACAAATTAAGTCTAAGATAACAGATGAGAAAAGACATTAACTATATTAAGTGTCAGTATAAAGTGGCTCAAATTAGTTTTAATCAACTAAGATAAACTAAAACAGAATTTAAAAAGATGCTTTTGATTTGACAGTCAAAGATTATTGAAAAATACTTTCATCAGAAAACTCCAGCCTTGGCTTTGGATAGTCAGTAATGGGGTGATGAATTCTAGATAGCTAGATTCCTGGTGTCTGTCTGGACATAAGTGACCAAGACAGAAAACCATTTTTGCATAATAATGAATAGGAGTTTCTGTGAAGCTGAATGAGAGACATCTATTTTAATCACCACTGTAACATAAATAAATGTCAGGAATCTCTAGAAGTAATGAAACAGCAGTTGGTTTTTTTTTTTATCTGAAATTGCCTAACTATCATTTATTAAAGCTAAAGATATATAACTTTAGCTGATATTATGACTTGCAATTTCCTCAGGTGACATAGTCCAGTGAGTGAGGCTGTTTTTTTAAACTATAATTATTTTTGTCTTATTAGATAGTTTTTAATACAGATAGTCTCTAATCTACTGATCTTTAAAAAAAAATCTGTATTGTTTACTTTGTTTTTGTTAAGTCATATGAGCTCTTGTAGATCCTGGTGATGAAAATATGTATTTAAGGAATTGGAAAACAAAACAAAACAAATCAACTCACATGTTACTTCACATCAGATGCATAAGGTCAATGATGCTTTGTATAATCTGGAATCCCAAAATATCTCCATCCTTTTCTCATGTTGCTCTAAACTCAGCTAGTTGTTTTCTCTTTATTGCCTCAAAGCTACCATTATTTTCACCCCCCACTTATACATCTTTCCATGCACTGTTCCTAGAATCTGTAAAATTGTATGTGTCCTCTTCATATGGCTGACTTCTGTCTTCCAAAATAAGTGTCACCTCTTTAAAGTTCACTCTGGTAGCTTATCTAAAGTTCTCTTCCTTCCTCCATCCACTTTTTTCCATCATTGCATCTTATTAATAGCATAGCACTTACAACAACTTATAATTTACATCACCTGCACAAGTATCTGATTACCTGTATAGAATATTTTATCTCAATTAGACTGCAAATTCCATAAATGTTATGACATTAAACTTTACTGACCAATATTTACCCAGTTTTTGATAAACAAGTATGCAAAGATTTGTGAATAAGCTCAGATATCTCCTCTCAAATCCAGTTACCTCTCTTCACACACACTTATGCCTTGAGAAGGAAGCGCTAAATTTAATAATCATATTTTGAATGAAAAATGAAAAGGTAATAGATAGGTTCCACAAAGTTGTTATCTCTAAATCAGACACTCCATTTTACTCAAACATTAACACAAGTTTAAAGATATAACCTCTATCAACGAAAATCCTGTAATTTTATTGAAGCAACACATATACATGTATTGGCTAAATAAACAAATACCTATTCAATATCATTGAAGTGAAAAGTGATTGTCAGAGGATTTTAAAAACTGAAATAGGCAAAATATTAGTTTGACTAAATATAGGGGAGGAAAGATCCAGGGAGAATATTTTATATAGAACATAAGCACAAGGAATAACAAAGAAAGAATCACATGTCATGCAGCAAAAGAGAGTATAATCAGCCCAGCACAGAGGATCTTTATTGACAATAAGAGGCATAGAATGTAGCCTCATGGAGGGACACTAATTAGAGACTGGATTGTATCAATGTGAGTTGTTGGTCAACAAGCTCTCTTTGCAAATACAATAAAGAAAATTGACATGATAAAACTGAAGTTCAGAACACCATTTAGCAGAGCATACTTGAAGACATAACACTACCTATAATAAGACAAATGAGGTAACTTAAGCAGTGAATAAAAGATAGCAATGAAGAGAAAGAAAGGGAACAATATATTGAAAGTCATCGATAAAAAAGATTTTATCATTTTGCAAAAAAATGGCTGGAAAACTTTAAGACAGTTATAAATAGAATATGTAATTTTCTTAAATATGAGAACAAACTTACATAAGAAATAATTTTAAAGGAAAGTTGATTGAATTTGAATAACCAAATAGCACACAGACTTAACTTATACCACTCATTCCTCATGCATTCTCTACTGAGTATTTTACCATCGAGAATGAACAGATATAGTCAGTTAACATTGAAAATAGAATAAATGAAAATAAATAAATAAATAGAAAATAGAATAAAGGAGTTTGGATCAAAATTTCCCTGACCCTGAATACTTCAATTTTATCTTGCAGAATGGGTTTAACTTTTTTTTTTTGATTTGTGTATAAAGGAAGCGTTCTTCACTTCACATTTTTTTTTGAATGTCATCTCATTCCTGTTTAATTTATACCAAATTTGAATGGTCTCTGAGAAGCAGAAAACGTAGGTCTTTTCAATGAAGACAAGCTAAAAGGCTACAGAGTGCTCTTTTATAAAATAATAGCAGGACTCTTTGAACCTTCCACACTACCCCCTTCACCTTGCCTGATACTTTAAGTAAATTAGCATATTTAAGAATTTAAGAATTGGGCAGGCACTATAGAATTTATGTGTGTGTGTGTGTGTATGTGAGGGGTTAGGAAAAATATGTTATTCCCAGGTATGCATTAGTATGTATTAGTCAATTTGCAACAGTGCAACAAAACTGATTTTTAAGAACCACACATAATTTTATTCTCATTACAAGCAGTTGCTGCATGTCCCCCCAAATACCCTCCTACTATTCAGACAGTCCTGATCTCATACCAGAATCAAAAAACTTAAGAGTCCCTGTGACTGCAGCGGGCCTCCGGAATGTAACTTCAACACTACAGCCTACATCTCTCCTTTATTAGTGGATGCCTGTCCAGCAGAAATGTTTACTGCAAATTCTGCCCAGAGGGTAATTATTATGGTCGTTTTCATAAAAGTTAAGGAGAGAGACAACAGTAATTTGGTCCACTTTAGCAAGATAAGGGTATAAAAGACACATAGAAGTAGAGAAGTTTGAGAGTGATTTAGAAACTAAAAATCACTGGCATGAATTGGATATGAAGGTTTAGGAGGCATACAATAAAATGGGTGCCACAGAGGGTGTCTTTCAACCACCGACATTTAAGCTGAGCTCTGAATGAGAACAGTACATGAGATAGAATATGGAAAAAGAAAAAAGCTGTAAAGATTATGAGGCAGGACCAAGCTTGACATGTTTACAGACATCAAAGAGAATGAGGACAATGCATTCCAGGAAATGGAGGAAGTGAAAGGAAAAAAAGATAAGCAAGCTAGGAAGTAGATATATTCCTATGATGGCAAAAATGAATTTCCTTAGATAGGGAGGAAGAACACATGGCAAAAAGATTGGTTAGAAGTTTGGTATCAGACATCAAATGTTTCCCAACAATCAAATGCTCTTATATTTTTCTGGGAAGTTGGAAGCAAGGTGAGCAAGAGAGATTGAAGGTTGCAGCAAAGTGAAGAGCTGAGTTGTAATTTACAAAAGTAATGCATGTTGAAAGGTATGATAGGATTTGTAGTCTTCAAATGAGGGAAAGGCTCTTAGGTAGTTTCTTAAATCTAAGATCATAGATGCTCCCCAGAATAAGGACTCTATTCCAAAAGAAAGTATCTGCTTAAAAAGTCAGTCAAATAAATTAGGAAATGATGTCCTTCTCACTCTACCTTGTCCCATTTAAAATGGTGTGCTTTCTTGGATCTGGTGATTAATTAGTGGCTGTGACAGTTTGTTACAGCCACAGGACAATTTATCAAATCTGTCAAATTTTATTTTCTTTGACTATGTTTGTACACAAGGGCACATTTTGTACTCTGGCATGTGGAAGGATCCCTTTTTCTTTTTAAGATTTGTTTATTTACACACATAAGAATTGGGGTACAGGCCAGAGGTGCAGGGAGTAAGAAGATTCACCAGAGACAGAGTGAGGAGCAGAACAGACAGACTGACAAAGTACGCTGCTATGGGGAGCAGTGGGTGGGTCAGGATAGGTCTGCCATACCATGTGGGTCAGCTCCCTGGCTGGGAATCGAATTCATGATGCAGTGGCTGCCAACAGCCTCATAGTGCTATGCTTTGACCTACTGTGTCACCAGGGAGGGCCCCTTTTTCCTTGTTTTCATTTATGAATGAAGGCGACTTCATAAAACTAAAGCATACAGTACCCATGTGAACTAATGAGCTTGTGGTAAGAAGTGAAAGACATTTATACCGAAGTATTAGACAAGTAGAATAGGATACTGAAGAGGAGGGTGCTTTAATGTGGGGAAATTTAATTCAACTTGAAACACAATGAGGTAGAGGTGTTGAAGGTATTCAAGCACACACTTATACCTGCACCCAGCTCTGTTTAAGCTGTTATAACATGCATTGAATCATTTTCTAAAACAAATTCACTGAGTTGGAGCTCATACACACTTTGTGAATGAAACCTCAGAGTCAGTACATTCACTGAAATGTGAAGATTTTAATGACTATGATATTATTTTTTTGAAGATCTATTTATTTATGCATACAGAACTGGGGTACAGGCCAGAGGTGCAGGGGCGGTGAGAAGATTTACCAGACAGAATGGGGAGCAGAACAGGCAGAGTGATGAAATACAATGCTGAGGGGAGCAGTGGGTGGGTTAAGAGAGGTCTGCCATGCCATGTGGTCACCTCCCTGGGGGGGGATCGAACTCATGCTGAAGTGGCTTTAGCTTCTTAGTGCTGTGCTTTAACCTGCTGTGCCACGAGGGAGGGCCAACTATGATATTCTTTAAAGTGAAGTAAATTATTTTCAATGTGCTTTCTTTTTCTCCTCTTTTTAGTCCTTTTTTTCATCCCAAGCTTCCTTCTCTTAATGTATTTTTGTCCTGAATTAAGCTCCCAATGTAGAAAGAAAATGTGCACTGACCATAGATGATACCTCTTAAATATTTTAGGGAGAAAGGTAGGTCCTTAAAAGTTATTCTACCTGGCCCTCCCTGGTGGCGCAGCGGGTTAAAGCACAGCACAAAGAAGCTTAAGCCACTTCCGCATGAGTTCGATCCCCGCCTGCCCTGGAGGTGACCACATGGCGTGGCAGACCTCTCCTGACCCGCCCGCTGCTCCCCTCAGCAGTGTGCTTCGTGGACCTGCCTGTTCTGCTCCCCACTCTGTCTCTGGTGAATCCTCTCACCCTCCACATTTCTGGCCTGTACCCCAGTTCTGTACGAATAAATAAAAAAATCTTTTAAAAAAAATAAAAAAAAAAGTTATTCTACCTAAAATATGAAATTTGACTTTGAAATCACTATCTTAGTAAAGTCTTTGAACATTGTTATTTTACATTTAACTTATTTTCCAGCTATAAAAGTTTTAAAATATGAAATTTACATCAGTAAAACATTCTTGATTGATTTAATTTCATATTCCAGAAGCTACATTACATCCTACCTGTTTTCAGCAAAAATAATTAAGTTAAATATGCTTTGCTTTGTCATGGTCCCACATGTACAATTTTTAATTAAGCATAATTAAAATCAGATGCTTCTGTCTTATTTTATATTCCCCTTCCATATGCTATATATTCCTTTTTCCTATTAAAATATATAATTTTAATAAAAATGGACTTTTGTTCCTTTTTTACACTGCTATTATTTTAAAGCTTTTAAATCCATTCTTATTAGTTTCAGGTGCTGTGAATAAGTTCTCCTAACTTTTCTCTTAGTAAATTTAAGGTAAGATAAGGGAAAGGATAGCCCTAACCTTGAGTAGCCTTGCATAAGAAAACTCAGAATAATATTGGTGAACTTGCTCTGGAATGACACAGGATTTGAGCCAGAAATGGATGTACTTCTTTCGGAATTGAGAATGCCAGATGAATCTGTGCCATGGGTGCTTGAAGAAAACCCCTGAGACTGTCTAAGTACCCATACCCCTAGTCAAGTCTAAATGAGCCTCAAAATCAATTAGCCTCTAAGGAAAGGACAAAAATCAAAGCTTTTATTTATAGTTATTTATTTATAGCAACTTTTACATTACTTATTTCTTTTTGATCTTCATTGGCTGTACATTTTGGTGTAATTAAGGCTATTTTTTAACTGAGAAGAAAAGGTTACTGGAGTACATCAATGCTGACCTTCTGTGCCCTCTAACCTTCAATCCTGTAGTAATCTGGCTCCAATTGGAACAGTTGAAATTTCTGAATTAATTATGCATGCTACATATAGCTTTCTCTATTTGTTAGGGGGCATTTTCACAATTTATGAAAATATCAAACATTATGTTATACACCTTAAACTAATACAATTGTTATATGTCAATTCTATATAATTAAAAATATATATTATTTATATCAGTGATCCTTAAGCCTTGCTGCCCATTAGATTTAGTTTATTGATGGTAGTTGTAGAGAAGGTCTATACAGATCTTGATGCTTGGGTTACACACCAAGCTAACTATATCAGAATTTCTGAAGGTAGGACCTAATTTATGTAAAGTCCTCTAAAATAGGCCTGATTTGAAACCACTCTTTTACAGTAAAGCAAGTTATTAAATGAATAACTAAATCTGCATATTATATACATCTAAATATGATTCAATTTTATAGCTGAATACCATTTTTAACATGAAGAAATATACAAAACAGGAGCAAAAAAAGAAATCTACAGTCAATGAGCAAAAGTAGTTCTGATTTACCTGCCAAAGTCTATCCAAACGACTGATGTGATAGGTTCAAAAGCCTATGTGATCACTTTGGCTTGAGTTTTCTTTCTGTCATGTGGCAAAACAGAGAAAATGTAAAATCATTTTATCTTTATTTTATCTTTGTGGTCCCTGAGTCCTACTGTTCTTCAGGACAGAAAAGGACATTGGTTGAGTAAAGGGATTCACATGAATAATCTGTGAGCATTTCTGTATTTTTCTTGGGGATCCAAGTGAGGACAGATCTGACAACTTTTTCTTAGGCTATGATTATCCAAACAGGATTCATGGTTTAAAAAAAAATAAAAATCTAAAGGATTAATTACTGTGAAGACAGTTATGGAAAGCAATTTGAAGAACTGAATCCTGAAATAATCTTTCCATTAGTGACACTGTTTTTGCTAAGATATTTGTGGTTCTTTTTAGTAATCACATGTATGTATCTTGACTGAGACAATCACTCTGAAGATACTGTGACTGTTACTTCAGTTACAGAGAGCATTTTATTTTGACCAAACACGGTTCTACAAGTTGGTGTTTGTATGTACATAATCCTAAGAATTTATATAACACTTTTTGCAGTAATGTCCCTAGTAAATCTGCTCAGTATAAATGTTTATTGTTTTTCATTGGTTCCTCATAGAAGTACCTGACTCAAAGGTAGCAAGCATCACATTTTAATTGGCACAAACCTTATCATATTGATTTATTAGACCCCAGACTACTATTTGAATGTAAGTCTTCCAAGGTTGACTATGTCTGCATTTTTATTTTGTCTCATTTCCAAATGAGGTAATATTTTAAATTAATATAAGAAATGTGTTGCACTATCAGGAAGTACTGAAAATAATGAAAGTTGGCTATGATATTTTCTTTGGGGTAATTTTGGTAGAGATATGCTGAAGGTCAGTAATATTTAATCTATGTTATCTCATAATGAATGAGAGCTAAACACAAATATTTGAGGATTTTATTTGGACTGTGGCTCAGGGAAGACAGATCCAAGAAGGAATTCAGTTATGAGCTCATGTTGCCCAGGGGTATGGAGATCTGGAGAGCTTATTTGGCCAAAGTTGGGGGGGGGGGAAATGGGGGGTGAAAGTGGGTCATTTCACCCATAGGTGCATTTTATGAAAATAAAGTTTAAGCTGATACAATTCTGATTGGTGGGAACTTTGTCAAGATGTGGTGATTGGTCAAATCTTAATGCTGGATGGTCATCCCTGATCAACACTGGTCAATTCTGATTCAGTTTCTTCTTGGAAATGGACATGTTCGGGCATGTTCAAACCTGCTGGGTTGCCTGGGTATCCCTGAAGTCAGACCCCTCACAGACTCAAATGATGCTAAAATGTCTTATATTTATTGTCAGATAGTAGAGAAATTAGCAAGTTCTCTGAAGCTCCTTCTGTGACTGGCTCCAAAAGGAAGAGAATGTGGTGTGAAGTCACATACTAAGGAAAGGAAGACTAAAGGAACCAACAAGAAGGGTATCAGAGACTGAAAGGTGAAAAACTCAAAAACATGTGCAATGAATCCCAAGCTATCCATTTCCGTTCTTTGATGTGCTGTTTTTATTCTTTTCTCCTGGTACAGCTGTGTCCTTTTACCAAATGAGCAATTACATAGTGTTAATTTTAATTTAACCTGTGAATCATGGTGATTAAGAGATCTATAACCCAGGCATGCTAATTAAATGTCCTTTGTATGAATTCTTAGAGTAGAGAAGAGCCTGGATATGTATCCATTAGCTATATTTTTTAAGCCCTTGGCCTCATCCAGCACAATGACACTGCATTGGGTTTTTATCTTCCTAGTATCAATTTTCTTGTCATGTCCATGTGAAGCTTTCAGAAACATGACTGGAGTTGGAGAAAAAATATCTTAATGCATTACCTTTTTGCTCTTTTGGAGGCAAAAAGGCTGTGTGCATAACAAATGAGACTGCCTGCAAAACACAGCCAAAGTCTTATTTTTTTTAAAGATTTGTCATTCATCTTTGTCAGAGAATTTGAGGGTCAAGAGCATCACTGTCAATGTCTCAAATCAAGTGTTTAGAATTAGACTAGCCTCAATCAAACAAAGAGTAGAAAACATTTGTTTATATGGTTTAATTTTTCTGAAATTGATTTTTTCAATTAAAAAGGTTTCTGTAAGAATTGAGCTAGTGGCCCTCCCTGGTGGCGCAGCGGGTTAGAGCACAGCACTGAGAATCTAAAGCCGCTTCCTCATGAGTTCGATTCCCGCCTGCCCCGGAGGTGACCACATGGCGCAGCAGACCTCTCCTGACCTGCCCGCTGCTCCCCTCAGCAGTGTACTTCGTCGACCTGCCTGTTCTGCTCCCCACTCTGTCTCTGGTGAATCCTCTCACCCTCCGCATCTCTGGCCTGTACCCCGGTTCTATATGAATAAATAATCTTTAAAAAAAAAAAAAAAAAGAATTGAGCTAGATATGTAACAAATTATACCTACATTTAGAGGTTTCTAATGCTTTGTCATTTTTATTCCATTCTTATATTGATGCTCACCCTCAAAGTTACTTGTAGAACATCTAAGTTGTACCAATACAGGCTATTGACTTAACAGGTCCACCTTCATGTAGGTATTTTTGTAAGATTTTTTTTTTCTTCTGATGTGAACTTTTTAAGGTCTGAAGACAACTTTTAGCTCTGGGCATTTAAAGCAACAAAATATGTATCCATTTGCAAATATTTCAAGACTAATACCCACAAATCACCACTTAATGTTGAATTATTATGTGTTTTTCATAAAAGAGGTATCTGCCAATGGAAGTTTATTCTTTGAATTTTTATTCAACATTTTTAGGAGATATTTCTTATCCTTTGTTTCAGATTTTCTTTTAAATATTTTTTTGGCAAAATATTTTAAATGGCTTAAAACTCTTTCTTGCTTTATTTCCCTTTTTCTTAGTATTGTCTTCTTTGTGATACAGAATCTTTTTAAATCTGAGAATATGAAACTTATTTTTGTATGGTTTGATACATTCTCTGATTTAGAAAGATGTATGTTTTGTTTTATCTATATTTTTCTTTTGTTTTGAAGATTTTATTGAAATATTTGATGGAGGCCTGGTAATTTATTTATCCTTAGGGAAGAAAATAAGAATACTGATTGAGATCCTTGCATACATGGTCAATTTATCACATCAATTTTGCTATAGGAGTAATAGGCAAATGCAGCCATTATGGGGTAGGCCTTAAAAATATCCACACAAGTTTAATCTCTGGTCAAGGAGCTACCTAAATGGTGCTGCAGACCTCTCCTATCTTACCCGCTGTTCCCTTCACCAGTGTATTTCAATACATCGGCCTGTTCTGCTCCCCACTCTGTCTCTGGTGAATGCTCTCACGGCCCCCCACCCCCAGCCCTGTAACTCTGACCTGTATCCTCAGTTCTTGTATATATAAATAAAATCTTTAAAAAAAAATACCAGAAAGCCGAGAGATTGAATCTGGGCTGTTTTAGTAGCAAAATACCCCCCCCCCCATTCTCTAGCTCACTAAAAAGAAAGTTAAATTAAGTATTTTGCCAAAGAGGAGGAGATATTACACTATTACTATGTTCACTGTTATTTATAAGAGATTGTATTTGAAATTTATAGCATAAAAGATTAAGTGTTATTTTAGAATACTCCTAGGATTCATATTTTATTGTGTAAAATACTGATTTTATATTTTACAGTTCATGGGGACAGAGATTAATTTTAAGGTTTTGTTTAGTAAAGATACAAATAAATTCTGTCCAGTTAAACAACTCTAAAGATTAGAGTTATGTCCTAGATGGACATTAACTACTAGCTTTGTATCTAACCTTACACTCCTGTCCTAAACATATTTTTTTTTGTCAAGTTGTTTCTCTAGAACTTTATTAGTCCTTTCATGGAGTTTATATCTTTGGCATGAATTCATTTTATATTAATATGAGCATAATGTTCTACCTTTTTAATATTATAATTTAAAAGCTGTTAAAACCTACTCAGCTATAGATACTGAGGAACAAATCTATGAGCTGATAAAATAAGATTTATTGATTCTCAACAAAGTATACTCCAAAGGAATTCTTCTGGGTAAGAGTGAGGCATGAAAGTTTTTTGTAAGATTTGGTGTTTCACTGAAGGACTCTGAAGAGGAACTAAAAGAAATAGTAATCGGTTCTGGATTCATTGCTCTTTCTGAGGCAGGATTAGATGTGGGATTAACTGGGCTCTGGAAGCTGTCACAAGGTGAGGGAAATTGAGTAATTCAGGTTGCTGGTAATAAAAGCAAATTGCAAAGTGATCCAGGAACATCAGTGGCAAGAAAGCAGTAGTCAGTCGAAGAGCAAAGTCCTTACAGCATTTTACAATTTCTATAGGGTCTCGAGTGAAATGGTATTTTCTGTAAACCTTGCAGCTGGCTTGTATCTGCGTTAATTTTAGAGCCTGAAAATAGCAAGAGGCTCTTTTCTTTCTCAGTTTGAGCTGATTTTCACTTTCAGTTCTGGGTTGGTTTTACTCTTTCAGGGCACAAGCTAGTGGGTAATGGGAGATGAAAAATGAGCTAGAAGTTTACCTGCACTTTCTTAGTCTCCCCCTTAAAATCTCATTGTATTCTCTGGTCCTTTATGCAACATTTCATTTCAAAGTCTAAAGGAGTGGTCAACAAAGATCTTCTGGAAAGGGTCAGGTAGGAAATATTTCAGATCTTCAAGGAGGGATGGTCTTAGTCACAACTATTTACCTTCCATCGTGATAACATGAAATTACCTGAAGAAAATGCAGAAATGAACAGATGTGAAAGTTTTTATAAAAGTTTGTTTGTTTTCAAACTGAGCAAACTAGACTTGGTTCTGGGGTTCATAATTACCAATCTAAAACTTGAGTCTCTCTGTTTCTTCCTACCCAGGTAACCAGCACTTTTTCTATCAATATCTCCCACAACATGGTTTCTAAACCATGATTCATCTTGCAGCACTCCCTCATTTTTAATGATCCAGAATCGTGTTGAAATCTGTCATTTACCAACACTTCCTTCTTATTTCACCTCATCATAAGACCTGTTAAATTTTCTTCATCATCTTTTTAAGCGAGGTCTCTTGAAGGATGAGAGGCAAATTCTTGTACTTACTTTGTCATTTTGAACAAGAAGCAATATAAAACATTTTAGTAAAGGTGTTTCAACATAAAGTACTTACATTGCCCAATGGCATATGCTTAGAATTGTAACAGATACAGGTTTCATGGACTCTGCCCCCACTCCAGATACTGGAACTCCAAATCCCATCAGTACCAAGGAGAAGCACTCAGGGACGTGAGGGTGGAGCTGAGCAGCCACGCTGGGATAAAACTGGACATGTGGGCTCTGGGGGTCTCTTGCTCTGTGCTATCATTTGCCTCTTTTCCTCTCTCCTCGGTTCTGGATCCCTTGTGCTCCTTCTATATTCCCTCCTGTAACTCCTACGTGAAGCACTATTTTGAGGTGCCACTAGCCTCCTTTCTTGCCTCCTGTCATTATATCGCCTCCTGTTGCCCTGTAATCTGGGACAATCGCGCTTCCAATGTCCCTCTTCCCTGCAGTAAGCACACTGATTTTTCCCCAAGGGTTCACGCCTCCTGGGTTCACGTCTCCAGTGTCCTCCTGACACTCTATTACTATTTCTCTGAAACTGTTCTTTGTACCCTCTGTACAAAGAGAGTAGCAGATTTAGGTCTCTTTTCATCTCTTTCATTATAAATTCTAAATGCTATGTCTACTAACTGAGATGGACTCATCTCTGTGACGCCATCCACCTTTGTTAACTTCTTCCTGATGTCCAGAGCACTATTCATAATAAATGCCATTGAAATCACACTCGAATTTTCTGGGGCGATTGGATTAATATCAGTGTGATTGGCATAAGTCTGGATAATCCGCTCGAGGAGCTGTGAAGGATCTTCGTCAGCTCTCTGACCAAGCTCCAGAATTTTATTGAAATTCTTGTGCTTGGGAATCCCCTGCTTCAGCCCTACCAATAGGCACTTTTTATAGATCTCTAACATTTCCATTCCCCCCTTGTTGGGGTCCCAGTTGGGATCTACTCTCGGAACAGCTGCCTCTGGTTCTGGGGATTCAAAATCCTATTTGTGGAGACACTCAGCCTCCTCCCTGCTTTTTTTAGAACCATCCTCTGTTCATCTGTGGTCAATAGAGCTTGTATCATTGATTGGATATCCGCCCAGTTAGGACGGTGAGAGACGAAAACAGAGGAAAACAAGGTCGCCATCCTCTCAGGATTCTGCCTGTACGAAGGGACAGAGTTCCTCCAATTTAGGAGGTCTGCGGTACTAAAAGGATGATGCGACCAGAAGTATCCAGCAGGTTGTCCGCGTTCATTTAAACCACCCACTGGCATTCGTCGTAGAGGGAACTGCCCCACTTTCTGACAATTTTTATTGCCAAAATGAGTGCTCCCTCTAGTGTGGGAAGGAGAAGCCAAGATAGTTTCTTCTCCAGAGGTGGGTGGAGGCTGTGAAGCCTTAGGAGCTTCTACAGGAGGGGCATTGTCATGCAGAGAGGGATTTTGTGCTGAAGGGTTTAAGGTATTCAGCAGATGATACTCTTCCTCTTCCAACTCCACCCTCCTACAGTCCTCAGGGAGAGGCTTATCTATTGTCTGTGCCATTATCCTAGATTCCACCATATTCAATTTATGGAGGACATCTTCCATCTTGGTTTGCATACTTTTAAAAGCAGAATCAAAACCAGTACTTTTTTCATCTCTTATAGCCAATGCCTCATCTCGTATATTATCAAAAGCCGAATTAAAAGCAGTAAAATTTTTTGTCGTCGTAACCTGTATCTGGTCCTGCACAAACTGAAAGGCTGCATCAAAAACACTATGATTTTCATTTTTCACACTGTTAATAGTCAAGTTAAGGGCCTGTATCTGGTCCTGCATGGTCTGAAAGGCTACATCAAAAACAGTACGATTTTCATTCTTCACATTACTAATAGCCAAGTTAAGGGCCTGTATTTGTGGCTGCATGCTCTCAGTAAGGGTCTGAATTTGAAGTTGCAGTCTCTCATTCAGAGCCTGAATTTGGTGTTGCATATTCTCAGTAGATTTAGTAGAGCATCTGCCTCTTATAGAACCAAAACTGTAGCAAATAATGCTGATACACAACACCAAAATAAAAACCCCCAGGAGCACAGATTGTAAAGTAGGGATGGCTTGTAGACCACCCATGGATGTATACAGAAGCAAAATCATTTGCCACAAACCAGGTTTCACTAGGTTATTTATGTTTATAAAACTGGTGGTAATATTCAAAGGAAAAAGGGTACTGAGGCTTAAGGCCAGAAGAAAACTGAAAGAACTCAAGCTGGTGATAAGACTGCTCAAACTCATGGTGCTAAACATAATCGAGAGCTTAACACAAAGAGGAGAAAAAATTCTCAAGACCTAAAAATGTTGAAGTCACGTGTCCTATAGACCTAATGCGCTTATGGTGACCAACACAAGGTACTTGGGCTAGTCAACATGGGTGTAACTGTACCACGTTGGGTGCCAAATCGGTTACAGGGCACCCCAATGTGAATTGGGCATCTGTGGGTCTTCACCCGCACACTTACGATTCAATCATATTATGGACATACTCAAAAAGGTCAAATAATGGATTTATTTATAAGGAGAAAGGTAAAGGAATAACCCAGGGAAAGAGGGAGAGAAATACAAGTTAACCAGAATGTCCTACCAGTTCTGCTGACTTGGACTCCACCCGCACACTGAAAACCGATGGAGCGCCAAAATGATCAGACGCGAACCACCAGGCCAAGAGACCCCCAGAGCCCACAAGTTCAGTTTTATCCCAACCTGGCTGCTCAGCTCCACCCTCATGTCCTGGCGTGCTTCTCCTTGGTACTAACGGGATTTGGAGTTCCAGTATCTGGAGTGGGGGCGGAGTCCATGAAACCTGTACCTGTTACAGAATGACTATTTTTTCATATAGCAGTGTCTTAAGGTCTCAAATTTGGATACTGCTGTGCTGTTGAGTAATGTAAGCACAGTTGCCCATGTAAAAGAATTTCACATCCCAGAAAAGCTGGAAGCAAACTGGAGACAAGTTTAATAGAATCAATATACCAAATCATAACATTAATGAGCACAAATGCATAAAGAGACAACAGTGCAAAAGAGAACTGATTCTGATAAACTTTATTATTTCGTTGCTATTATTTAAAATCAATTATTTCTTTTAGACTCCCAATTATTGCCTCTCTTTTCCTTTAGGAAATTATTTATTTCCTTTAGGAAATTTCTATGATGAAAATGTAGATATAGGATGCCAAATGGAGATTAGTATATGAATTTGTGCAAGTAGTGGCATGGTAATTTTCTCAAATATAGAGTTTTCAAAAAAAAAAAACTGTGTTAGGGGAGCATGAGTGGAATCTGGAACACTAACGTGCCAAACTTCTCCCACTCTTTGATATCCATTTATAGGAAAAACTCAGGTTTGCTTTCATCACAGGACTTTGGGTGCTTCACTTTTAATTTTACCTCAAGTGGAAGCTTGTTAAAATGTTTTTTTTTTCTTTAGATAAGGACAAGGCACCCAATGACCTACTCCAGCTATGATTATTTAAACAGATGCATAGATTGCTGCAGACTTCCTCAAACACCAGTCACTGTCAGAACAGATAAGAAAACCTATTACATACTTATGATTCCCCAGGAGAGAAATGGAGGAGAAACTCTGGCTTACAACAGTGCATGAGACTGGTGGTACAAGAGAGATGTTATCTGTTGCTGAAAAAGCCAACTAGATATAAAACCCTTACCAGTTCATATCAGTTCTTTCAACATTGGAATGAATAAGAAATGGACAAAAAACAGGAATACCTTTCAATATTCTTCCTATTGTTGAGAGAAGTGCAGAGTTTATGACAAATGAAGGTGAAACTAAGCAGACTTCCCCTATCTCCCATCCACAAAGATCATTAAAGAAAATGATCTATACTATCAAATGTGTTACTTAATTTAATATAGATGTGTTCATGTTAAAATTCTTTTTTTAACCTTAAGAAATGTGCAAGTTTTCACAAAGGGAAAGAAACTTAGGATCATCAGTACATATCTAAATAACTAATGGAGTTACATCAGGGCACAAACTAATTAGCATGGCACATATCCTAATGATATAAATTTTTTAAAGTTCATCAATTTAAAATTAGCAAATGGTAACCCAAAGCCACATCTAAAGAACCTTCAAGAAATCTTTTCAAAGTTTCAACAGATAGTAATTAAGTCTGGACTCCAGCAGCCTGAAGCTGAGGCAGTGTCAATGGTGAAGGGTGCTTACGCACCAGGCATGACTCATATAAGGTAAAGAGTAAAATGAGTCATCTTGGCCACTTGTCCTTATTTAAAGAAAACAAAACAAAACAAAACAAAACCCAAAAAACATTGTAACAAGCTTCTACTTGAGGTAAAATTGAAAGCGAAGCACCCAATGTCCTGTGATAAAAGCATCATTTTAAAGAGATTTTGCTTTATGTCTATAGCTAAGACCTTGTCCAAAACACTACAGACTTTATCAAGAACCAATCAACTACTTAATTGCACTTTTTCTCATTGATCTGTTCTGGGTCATACAGCAATCCTATTATACATACAATACACATATTCACAAAGGTACTATTTTAGAAATAAAAGCAAGTAATGGACAAAATAATTGGACTCTGTTTCTTTATCTAAACAGTAGTTACTGATATAGAGAAAGAACCAAGTCTGCCTTTCCTTTGTGCAAACCATTCATTTTACTCATCCTTTCTGAAATGTTATCCTTATTGTCTGTGGCAAGTTGACATTGAGTTGCTAACCAACACACATGGTCCTCCTCCCCACCATCACTGTTAGAATTCAACTTAATGTTTTCAAGAGGAAACAATAATTCACTGGGTTTTTCAAAAGGTGTGTTACAAGACACATTTTTTAAGTTATTGATGAAATCATTACTCTCATACAAATATAAAATTATCAAAATGTTATTTAACTTATTAATTAATGATGAAGTCAGCACAGGCTTTAACTGGCTCAATGAAGCAAAACAAAACATATAGGCAATAAAACAATGCAGAATGATTTAATCGAAACTGGCTTCTCTCCCAGTAGCTGGGGGGAATCAATATACTTTCCCTAAAAAGAAATTATTTGTACATCTATGGACAGGACCAATTTGCATTGATATCAATTTTCTACAACTTAGAAAATTATAAAGCTCGTTGGGATTCTGTTCCATTACATCTTAACTTTGTGACTGATCTAATAGTTAAACTACTTTGAATTACAATTCCTCTTTTTTAAATGATGATGGTGATATAGATGATAGCAACCCTCTCTACTGTAGAGGGTTAGTATAAGAATCAGAAGATTGTACATATCAAAAATAATTACTAATTGATAAAGTGTTGCCAAATACTAATAACACTGATACAAGGGTGCTGACTTGTCCATGTCTTTTCCACATTCTTCCCTGTACAATTTTTGCTATTACCAGAGTTAGAAACTGATAATAATAATAAGCCAGAAAGTACATTGCCTAAGTTGCAATGCCTTCTGCCATTTTCCTCCAAGGAACATACAAACTGCTGTCTGTTTTTCCAAGAATGAAAATTGGATCAGTATAAAGCCTAGGGTTCCTACACAAAAATTATATCAATGAAGTTTGATGTGAATGTTTTAATTACTTCCTACTAGATAATTCTACTAGATGACACTAAATCTTGTGCTCTTGACTTTCATCATGATATTTCTACAGAGAGAACTTGAAAAATAGTGGAAAGAAACATATATGGACTGTAACAGGAGGGATTTTTAAAATTTCATTTACTCAACGTCTATTTTAGTTTCTTAAATAGATGTTATTATCAAAACAAATCACAACAAAAGCTTGTTCAAGAAGCAATATCTCATCATCTCCAACTACACATCTATATACTGTAACAAAAAAGTAAAATAAGATAACATGTTATTAAATATCTACCATGTGTCAGAGTCTTGAGCTTTCCTGGGCTTCATTGAGTTAATAGGAAGCATCAAGAATGAGCACATAATTATTGTCTTTATTTAGAAGTTCCACAAAGTATATCTGACACAAAAATTTGAGTGCAAGTAATTTATTTTGGAAATGAATCCTGAAACACTCTGAAATAGATGGAGTTGAGACAAGGAAAGGAAGACAGGCAGTAAAGAGTGTTTTACTGAGCAAATTTCCTCTGCGGCCAGTCTAGGAAACTTGAATTTACACCCCTGTGAAAGACTGTATGAAACGTGCCTTAGTGTATTCCTCTGAGAGGTGAACTGAAAAGATAAGAGGAACTCTGGTGATTCATCTATCAACTCCTGTCCTCACTGGTTAAAAATGTTCATGGAAGCTCTAACCCTCTAAACATCCAATCTGCCCTGCAGAAATGCTAAGCACACCAGAGAATGCCCTTAAGTGGAAAGACTCAGAAAGTCAGTGGCCTGTGAGGGGACCATCTGCAGAAGACCATGGAGCCATGGGTGAGACAACGAGATTATCATCTACTACCTTAAGTCATTAAAACCTGTCATTATGTTCATCACTGAGAAACAGGAAACAAACTACAACATGCATCTCTTTCATGAATTGAATATGTTCTTCATTACAGACCATGTATCAGGTATTGAGTTAGCCACAATAAATAATAAAGAACAATTTGTGATTTTTTAAAAAAAGATTTATTTATTTGTGCATACAGAACTGGGGTACAGGCTAGAGGTACAGGAGTGGTGAGAGGATTCACCAGAGACAGAGCAGGGAGCAGAACAGGCAGGTTGACTGAGGGGAGCAGCGGGCTGGTCAGGAGAGGTCTGCCGTGCCAGGGGATCGAACTCATGCTGAAGCGGCTTTAGCTTCTTAGTGCTGTGCTTTAACCCGCTGCACCACCAGGGAGGGCCTCTACAACTTGTGGTTTTTACGGGTCTCTTGTGGGCATCAAGAAATATGTATATATATAAAACTTTCCAAGAGAGAAGATACAGATTAAAAGGGTTACAGAGATTTAGAGTAGATGCAATCCCAACTGAGAACCTCCTAAAAATACAAGTTGAAATTAACATTGAAGTATGTGATATTATTTAGATAGGAAGAAGGATGGGAAAAAATTAGTTATACTGGGACAAAATAGAGTACTATGAAGAGATGCATTCTGAAGTGAGGATATTTTCATATTTTATAACAGGTTATAGGATTGAAGAAAAAGAACAGGCGATTCTTGTCTGTTTCAAGAATCCTTTGTAATGATGTCAGAAACCTCTACTAAGATGGTGGCAATGGAATGTAGAAATGAGGTGTGGCATTGTACCCAGTTACTAGGTTCTTACCTACTCTGTCCTCTCCTAGAATGCCTTTTAGAACAGATGAGGTCAGATGACACAAAATTATACTTCAACTAGAGTGCCATCTATGATCTTCATAATATAAAGGAAAAGCCAAATATGGTTGAAATTCAAGCTTATGTCCCAGATTAAATTACAGTTTCTACAGTGCTACTCTGAGCATCCAACAATAACTTGATTCTCACCATGACCCTCCATAATGTCTTTGTAACTGTCGCTGATGCTGTTAGACAGGGCAGAGAAGGCAATGCCTAAAGAAAATTAATTGGCCAACATATCTAAGAATTGTCAAAACTGATAAAGGCTGGGAAGAACCAAGAAACATCCAGGGGGGTGTCCCCCACCCAACCTACACATAGACTAATAAAGCCCAAGAGAGTAAGAAGCTGAAAAGGTGGGAAGACAGATCCCCAACCTGCTGTTAGTAATAAAACTACACATTAGTTAGAAGGAGAAATGAGCTGGAAACTCCTTCCTGCACTGATAAACCAACACCACAGGAACCATGGGGTATAATATACCCCAAAAAGCCATGGAGGGATCATACCCTCCTGCATCCCATGAAAGCCAGAAGTCCCACCTTTCTTTGCAGTTGCTGGTCATTGGACTCTGATGGTCCAGACCTCTCCCCAATTGTACTTTCATTCTGCTCTAATAAAATTTGCTTTGCTTTGCATAGACATAGCTTTGAATTCTGCCATGGCCATAGAAGAATAGAAACTCTCAAGCCTGGAAACAATGCAAGGACCTGGTCTAATCAAGCTATTTTTTTCCTCTCTATTTTTTACTCCCTGCTTTGTAATTCATATTTTTAACACTTCAGCAGATGTGGAGAGAGAATTTTTCATCAACTCGCTAAATTGGTAGCTTTGGGAAAGTAACAATATATTCCATTGTTGAAAGACTGAGATTGATTCTTTTATTCTAAAATGTACTTGAAATAAGAATATATAGAAATTATTACTGTATGTCAAATTTTTGAATGGTTGTTTTCCCCCTCTTTGACTCTATTAGAATTTTTCTACAGAGAATTTAAATGAAAAATTCATTTCAATTAAATGGAATTCGGAAGTAGGCAGAGGAAGAGATGAAAAGAGAATTGAGTACACTAAGTAGCAAAAAAAAGATATGCTAACTTTTTGTTTCCATTTTAGTTTAAGTACCAATACCAGACCTTTTACCCAATAAATAAGGTAGCTGTACAACAAGATACAACCTAAAGAAGCATATGATATGTTTATAAAAGAATATAGAACCAATCCATTTCTGTTTAAGATTGAAGCCTTATAGGCCCCCCGGTGATGCAAGGGGTTAAATCTCAGCGCTATCAAGCTATTATTAGCTACTGCAGCAGGAATTCAATCCCCAGCCAGGGAGCTGACCCACATGGCCTAGCAGACCTCTCCTGTCTCAGTCACTGGTCTCCTCAGAAGTGTATTTCAGTCGATCTGCCTATTCTGCTCCCTATTCAGCTCTCTCTCCACATCTCTCTCTCCCCACATCTCTGGCCTTCACCCCAGTTATCATATGCATAAATAAATCTTAAAAAGACTGAAGCTTTAGATGATTATTTGAGCCTCTGCAGTATACAATATATATACAATATATATATTGCAGTATACAATATATATACAATATATTGTATACTGCAGAGGCTCAAATAATCATCTAAAGCTTCAGTCAGTATAAATTTATAATGCAAATGTATATTTATATATACAGTATAAATTTATACAGTATAAATTTATAATGCAAATGTATATTTATATATTTTTACAGCTACATATAATTTTATCATTAAAAATGTTCAGATTATTCTCTAGATTAACCATAAATTCATTGCCTCAGGAACTAATTCCTTTTTCTGTAGAAATGACATGACTTGAAGCTTTAATAAGATCATGCTGGGAGGCAAGGTGAGCAGAAAATGGAAAAGTTCTAGTGTCAGTGGATCAGAAGATCCTCTTTTAAACATCCCAAAGGACAAAAAACAGCTAGAGGAGATAACTTAACCAGAAAGCGGAACTGAAGGATGACATAAGTTTTAGCAACTATTGCAAAGACACCAAATCCCATGATAATGCCTGTCAATATTAAGTGATGATAAGGTACAATAAGTGTGATTTAAACCTGGCTACAGAATTATAGATAAGTGGTTTTCTACCCTAGGCTCCATGCCAGTCATCCTATTCCAATGTCTGGGATGCAACTTGCATGTATTTCTAGAAATCTCTACACAGAACTCTAATATGTTGTCATGTTTCGGAAATAATAACAAACTAAAATCCTGGGTGAGTGTGGAATGGACCAATGTAAAAGCTGTGGGGAGGAGAACCTGCCATTTGCTCCAGCTGCCATCACTCTAGACCTGACCATCAAGTGCTCATATTATGCATGTCAGTGGCTTGTACAGGAAAGGGAAAACTAATAGGGATTTAATTTCAGATTTATTAATAATTACAGTATGACAAAATATGCCTTTTTGTGCTAACCTTGCTAAAAAGAATATGTAAGCAATAGCTTCCTCTATGCATTTTGTTTCAAGCCTTCCTCTATGCATTTTGTTTCAAGCAAGTAAACCTTTTGTATATGGGGTGTCTGCATATTTGTGCACGTATGTAAACATTTGTGCTTTGGCAAATTTAAATTTGGTACACTAATTTTTGCTTGGAGAAATACACCTAAGACTATTCTCACCCAAAAGTATGTTGATTATTTAATTTTCTATTTATCATAAGTAATTCAGATCATGGAAAAATATAGGTAACCCTCTGAGTTGCAGACTTCACTGGAATTTCTTACCTGCTACTTCCTACATGTTCACTTTTGGAAACAATCTTGCCAAGGCAACATACAAATCTTTCCAGGGAAACCATATTTGAAAATGGTGGTGTTCTAAGATGAAAATGGGAAAAAAATCACAGGTCTAATATAGATGCTTTATTTGTTCTTTCCATTGTCCCTAGTATTTGCATAGGCAACACACTTATGTGCTCATGTTAATTTACAATAGTCAATGGTGTGTATTTCCCTACAGGTGATTTCATGTAGGGATTTCATGATTTCATGCTCCAGAGAGACTTTGGAGGATGCTCCTCCATGAATTAGATCAAATTCTATGTGTATCAGGACAGAATGGGCGAGAGAGACTGGGAACACAGAAAAAAGGACAACAGAGATTACAGATTTTTATTCGTTTTGCCATACTGTTGAAATTCTTTTGGCAGAATTTATTGACTTCTCTTCACACCCTTCTTCAGTTGTTAGACTAGATTATGTATTATTGCTAATGACTATATCCCCTCTGATGGCCATTTTTTAGCTTCTCTGAACTGTACTGGGTCAAAATTTGCGTCAGATATTATTGAATTATCAGTCTAGATCTAGGCTGTAGATGTTTTCATTGTTTCTTCATTTTCTGTGTACATCAAAATTAGGGCCAGATCTTGGAAGCACCTAAGTCAACTTTGTTTGTTCTGTACCATTACATGTAATTATTGATGTTCTACAATAGTTTCCTTAGATTAGGTTGTGCCAATTATAGGAAATATCGTGTCCACCATTTTATGCCTCATGAGGTGTCTATTCATAAGATACTAATGTTCCTCTCTATTACCCATTATTGCTATTACCCACACATATTAAGGTTTTTCCAGAATATTTCTGTTCTGTGTTATCCATTGAAAATCTTACCGATGGAAGAATGACACACCCTTTGTTAATATGTGAAAAATTACAGTAATATATGAAATTGGCTATTAGAATTAGCATTTAGCCTTACATGAAAGTTCTTATAATACTTTTTATTATTTTTTTCAATTCCCAGAATTTTGATTGCAAGAACTATTCATCATCACCTTATGTAATTTTTATTCTTCTCAAAATATTCAAGTTTATCTGGATTTTATGTTTATTCTTATAGTGATAGCATAAATAGATTTAAAATTTCAAGCATTTCTAACAAATAAACACAGGGTGGACTTTGAACAAGGGGTCATTTAACTCCTAAATAGTGAGAAATTGTCATGTATTTTCACTTTAAAGTCCATGTCCTCTAATAAAAGTACAGAATGTGGGCCCTCCCTGGTGGTGCAGCGGGTTAAAGCACAGCACTGAGAATCTAAAGCCTCTTCCTCATGAGTTCGATTCCTGCCTGCCCCGGAGGTGACCACATGGCGTGGCAGACCTCTCCTGACCCGCCCGCTGCTCCCCTCAGCAGTGTACTTCATCCATCTGCCTGTTCTGCTTCCCCTCTGTCTCTGGTGAATCTTCTCACCCTCCGCATCTCTGGCCTGTACCCCATTTCTGTACGAATAAATAAATAAATCTTTAAAAAAAAAAAAAAGTACAGAATGTGTCATTCAAGGAATATCATATTTCCACACGCTGAGCACTTCTTCAGAGAAACTTTAAGGATAGCAACCTACCATTGTAGAATAGGTATGTGCTTGGGTATAAAACAGACTGTTTGAAACCCTACTACTTTTTCTCTGGGGTACTAACCTACAAATCAACTGAGTTATCTATTCCCTTTCTCATAAAATAGAGGACACAACTCCTATCTTGCAGGTGTATTCTTGAATTAAAATAATGTCTGGCTTATAAAATAGACTCAAGTGATGATGGATAATGTAGCATGAGCTCTCTAATTCTAAGCATGTTACTTTCTTTCTGGTATTGATGTAACTTTTTAACATATGCCAATCCCATTGGCTTATCATAAAAATTCCAACTATTTTTGTGAAAAAAAAAAAAAAACTCAAGATGCCTTACCAGCATGGCTTTTCATTTCTTCTATGTAACAGAGATCAGCTATCCAAAACATTTTATGATATTTTTATAAATACATAAAAGAACTGTATTCTCCAAGTTACTTTATGACTTTGTATCATTTTCCTTTAGATGCTCCTTTAGAGGCTGATTTATGTTAAAATAATCAGTTTTTTGGTTTATCAGCCTTTGAAGAGCAATCAGTTTTTTGGTTTATAAGCCTTTGGAGAGTCCATTTAAAAATCCCAGAAGAATGTTGAAAATAACAAAATTTTCAATTTTTTTTTTTTGCCTCTGAATTATAGACAGTGCCCTAGATCCTAAGTATAATCATTTCCCAAATGTACATGATCAAGTGACCCTATACCACTTCCACAGGATGTTGTTCACAGTAATATTTGTCTGTTTACTATAGGAAACAGCCTAAACCATTACAGATCATAATACACTGCAGATATTTACTGACTGGTCTTTCTATTTGCATGCAAATTTTTGAATGACTAGGCAATATAGTTTCTTGTTAGTTGTGTAACCTATATCATTTTTGTAGTGTGTTGATGATAGGTTTGAAATGTTGATGTGAATCACTTCTATTTTTTAAAAAAATATATAAAATGTAACAATGCAATAAATACAATTTAGTCTAAAATAATTATTCATGCAAGAAGTGATGAGATTCTCTGACTGCTCTACGGACCACGGAGGGTTAACTTTCATTAATCTAAAAATTAGCCCAGAGCAGCCACCAGGACAATGAATATCCACCAACAAGAAAGTGGGCAGAAGCTAGTTTGTGGGCTCATTTAGTACAAACTACAGGAGTGTAATATGTCCCTGATTGAGACAATGGCCTTTTTTTTTTTTACACACTTCATGAAATAATGCTTAAAGCACTAATATTTCCACCTGCCTCCTCTTTAGACTAACCACCTTGCAATGTTTTGGTAGAAAAAGAGAACTTTTATTTGAAGAACACATCAGCAAAGTCTGAAGCAGCATCTTAACTCCTGGACAAATGATATACTTTTTGAATTGAGAAAAGGCTGATTTTCTGCAAATAACATTATTTACAACATTTATTAAAATATTTTTAGTCATAAAATCAGAACTGTATTCAAAGAAAAGGCTTCCTTAATTTTGATTACATGCATGAGAATGAGATAATTACATAGACATTGAAACTGAATTAGAAGAAGTTTGCAGATTAACCTTGTGCTGAATATAATCACAGGTGAATAGTCAACATCAATTGAGATGGCCATATACAAATTATAAACTGCCTTTTATAATGAGAGTGGAGGTGGCAATGTTTTTATTATTTAACATTACAGTAGCTTCCCAAGGCTTTGAAGGTTTAATCAAAATGCTAAGAACAAACTTTTCTTAAATAATAGTCTATCACTTATAACCATTTCTTTCTTTACTAAGTACCATTTATCAAAATTTATTTGGGGGTGGAGGTGTTCTTCATATAAAATTTGCTGTTGTTACACTGTGAACAAAATTGGCTTATAAGAACAAGAAACTATTGTAAAAACAAACAAAACATCTAAACATAGTCATTATATATAATGATCTTATACTTATGGTTCTTTTCTAATCTTATGGACTGACTATCAAAGCAAAATTGTAATATCTACTTCATTAAATTCACAAATAGATAAATGTTTCTATAAACTGTATACCATAGTTCTACAGAACTGAATAAAATATGGTTATTTTTTCTTTCTTTTATAAATTAGGAAATCAAATACTATAAAGGTTAAAACCTCGGCCACACTGATCTATCTGGAAAGTAGAAGAGTTAGGGTTAATACCCCTATGTGAGGAACACCAAAGGGAGAGTGTTTCAAGGTACTGAGAGCTATTAAGATGCTGGATAAACATAATGCCAAGTATTACTTGCTGAAGTGTTAAAATGGAGGTACAAATGCAGTTTGGGGTGACCAGTAGGGGTGAACACTGGGTTGTAATGTTTTGAAGAGGAATTAAAGGTTCAGAAGGCAGCAGCCTCAAACTTATACACATTTCAAAATGTGTGATTGTAGCATGGATAGGTCTTGAAAGGAAGTCCATCCAAGCAGGCTGGCACAGAGAAAGCTTTACTGCAGCTTTCCAACAGTTAGCAAGTGGTATGTGTTCCAGGCACTTAGACTGGTCTGAAGTAAAAAGGCTTAAGGATACAAGAAAGCAATGGGAGGTGAAGGGAATTTTATTTTTACTTCTCAGAAGTGCATGGGCTCTGGGTAAGCAAGACTAGACAAGTACTCTGTATAGGAGTCTAGCACTTTACAAATCAGAAGGGGTACACTCTTTAGTTACCAACTCAGCAATGAAGCCCCTTGGGCTCTGGGCTGGTAATTCTGGGTGTATGGGGTCACAAACAATTAACACAGTCATTATCTACAAAAATAAAAATTTAGAATTCAAAAAGATTTATGCCCATTATTCATGAAAAAGTGAAACTGTAGAATGCTGAAAACTCCATTGGGAAAGTACATTGATTCCGCAGGAAACGGATTCACTTGTACATATCTGTGCCTCCCTTAAACATGAGGGGTTGGGGGAGGACTTCATTGTGTATTGATTTGCTCGACAGCCAATTTAAAATTAAAATTTTCTATTACAGTCTTTAACTTTAGTAACATAGTCCTTTGTTATAAAAACTAATGAATATATTGGACTTTGTTTATAACATCCTTACATTGAGAATCTGTCCTTTGTGACCATCTAAAAATTGGATTTTCCTTCAAATATTTTAGTCAGATACAGGAAAGACTATACTATAAATCAACACACTAAAACAAAAATCTGTGATATTACATATGCCACAGTGCTTCTGGGACTAATTCTTAGGGGAAACTCAAGATACTCCCAAGATATAACCAAAGTATATTGGGTATCACCAATATGAACAGTTAAAACAGTGGAATTGTGTAACATAATATCCTATGGGCATCTTCCTCTAAGATCCTGATATGTCAGAAAGAGATTTACTAAAAATATTCTATATAGGAAATGAAAAAATATATATTTTATAAGAAAGAAAAATATATATTTTATAAGAAGAAAGCTTCTTTTCTCTACAATCTCTTAATTTTTTTCCTGTTAGTAATTATTCTAACAACACCATCCATACACAGTAATTATACCTTTTTCTTTTCTTCATGACCTTTGTCTCACAGCTTTCAAGGTGTACTCTATTCGGGACACATGTTATTCAGCATGCTAAAGGATTATACAACCAGTAGTTATGTTAGCTCCATTTTCAACATCCAATTGAAAGAAAAAAAAATAATTCTAGACAAACTAAGAAGCAGTAAGGCTTTGCCTGAAGACTTGTGTTCCAAGATGATAGTCTACATGTAAATTTTGAATTCCCTTTTTTCCAATGTTCAGGTGAGATGACAGCAGCAATGAAGTAAAGAACAAGTCTCAATTTTTAGAGATCTTAATTCCACTGACAGAACTATAATGCTACAATATTTATGTTTAAAATGCAGACTGGGTGCACTAAAAGTGTACCCATTCACCACATACACAAAGAAAACCTAGTAAGTTTTTATACTCTGATAATACCTGTCCAATGGAGGATGGTTGGGCCCCATGGTAGGCAGGAATGAAAAATATATTTGTAGAGGTTTAAACCTATAACCACCAACCCCCCACAAAGCAGATACAATGATGTTAAACTACTCTACTTCAATAAGCATATTGTAAAAACAAGTTGTCTAACTACTAATATTGGAGGGTTCCCAGTGAAGCAAGTAGACACATTATTTAACACATGAAAATCTGGAGAAACCTAGATTACTACAACCAATTAAGATGCAGCAGAACATAAAATACCCTTAATGACATTTAAACAAGAAATCACTGCAAGAAAAAACTATATATATGTATTAAAAAAAGATAGATGCTTGATAGAGGATAAATAGGTAAGATAGATAATAGGTAGGTAGATGCATATAAAGTCTGAAAATTGTGCTTTGTTGTATAAGCATTGCCAATTTTATATTTAGTACAATGAAGAAGAAACTCAAGCTGCATGAAAATGAGACACATGTCAACACTCCTCAGTCTGTGTGGAAATATGTACAGAAGTGACTTTTTGGTCTCTTGGAGTCGGGAGGGGTTTGCAGGGGGATATCCTAGTCTTCTACTTGGTTTTCCTGTCTCCAGTTCACCACTGCTAATTGATTCCACCTCCCTAAGTGAAGTTTGTGATTCTGCTTAGGCAAAAGTTCATTGAATAGTAAAACTCATTCTGTTTTAGTGCGTATTTCAGTATAGATGTACACATTTCACTCGAGACAGTATTTTCTTTAGAGATGTGGGTACAAAGCAATTCCAACCAAGAAGTCCTGAAATCACAGGGCTGAGTCTTTCTGGAACGACAAGGGAACAGATGGAGGAAAGTTCCACATTTGAAATGCATGGCTGAAGTTGTGACAAGAGGAAAGGACAGGCAGAGAACTTCTATAAAGTGAAAACTTGGCAGGGATGAGAAAAACCAGACAAATTTCTGACAAACCTACATGCTAGTGTGTCAGGTTTTCTGGAAAAAGGTCGAACTCAATGTCGTTGGCCAATGATGTATTTATATAGAAGGTTTTCTGAGTTATCAGAGAGTAGGAAAAGCTGAACGATTTCTCATGTTTTACGGTATCAGAGTTTTGATCTCTGGAGTTTTCAGAATCTAATATTTTCTCATTAAATCACCCAGTCCTTGACCCTTCCATTCCAGAGTAGTTTGTCTTTTGTCTTGGGGTCAAGACTGCAAAAGCACGAAGTATCAGTTTTGAAATCCCACAATTTGTGGATGGAAATCTCAATTTATAAGACATATCATCTCTGAATCTCAAGCTCTGACAGACCCACAAATTTCATAAGTCCAAGGTCTATTCTGTGGACTCAAAGTCATTCAGAGTTGATGGTATGATACTACAATGTACTTCCGGGCCACCTCAGAAGGAGAACCTGAATTTTTTTCTAAATTTCAGAATCTATTGTAACCAATTTTTGAAACAATTCATCTTATAATATAGCAGAAGCAATCAACCCCCACGGCAGCATAGAAAATTGGAAACAAATGGAAAACAAGAAGTCCTTGACTTTTGGTCCTTAATGCCAAGCATATTTACAAAATAGCAAGATCAATGAACTTAAATACAAACCAAAAATTCAATACTGTGTATAGAAAAAGACTGCAAAATCATGAACTTGGGGTAGGCAAAGATTTCTTAAATAGGGCACAAAAAACACTAGTAAAGAAAAAAATTAACTTGTACTATTCAAAGTATTTTAAGAAAATGAAAATTCAAAGCACAAAATGAGAGAAAACATGGGCATTTATCTGTCAAATGACTCATATTCAAATACATATTGCAATCTATTAAAGTAAACCAACCCATTAAAAACAGACAAGTTTCAGGGCCCTCCCTGGTGTCCCAGAGGGTTAAAGCACTGCACTAAGAAGCTTACGCCACTACCGCATGAGTTCGATCCCCTCCTGCCCTGGAGGAGATCCACATGGCATGGCAGACCTCTCCTGACCCGCCCGCTGCTCCCCTCAGCAGTGTACTCAGTCGATCTGCCTGTTCTGCTCCCCACTCTGTCTCTGGTGAATCCTCTCAACCTCCGCATCTCTGGCCTGTACCAGTTCTGTATGAATAAATAAATCTTAATAAAAAACATCTGCAAGTTTCAAAAAGAATGTCACAAAAAGTAGATAGTCAATAAATACATTTTAAGATATTCAATATCAGTTGTAAGTAAAATCAAGTAATAATGTGATACCCTTCACGCCCTTAAGCAACAATGACAAGAATAAATAAATGGTGGCAAAGATTCACAGCAAATGGAATTCTCACACAATGCTGATAGGAGGGAGTTACATGACCCTGCCAATCTGGAAAAATGGCCAGTTCTCACAGAGGCAAATATATGCCCTACCCTATGACCTCACATTTCCATGCATAGGTATCTACACATAAAAAGTGAAAATATGAGTCCATAAGGATATTTTCCAATATTATATTTGTAATGATCATATCAGCTTTATTCACTTGTTTCATAGGAAATCACTGAAATGTTATGGAATATGCATACAATAGAATGTTCCCCCATGACACAAATGAACAGATAATTGATATACGCAATATAATAACAAGGGGAATAAGTCAGATATAAAATGGTGAGTATAATGCCATTTTTGGTTATTTACTACTTAAAATGGCTATAGTAACAAAATCAATAGTTTGGGGGTAGATGGATTAAAAAAAAAAACATGAAACTCTCTCTGGTAGAGATGGTTTGTTTCTTGATTGTGGTACTGGTTGCATGGTGTATATTTATCTAAGCTCAGTAAATCTTTAATTAAACTATGTGAGAGCCCTCCCTGGTGGCACAACGGGCGAGGGCACAGCACTGCAAGCCAGCCTCAGCCACCTCAGGTGGGATTGGATCCCCAGCCCCTGGGGTGATCCACATGGCACGGCAAACCTCGCCTGTCTCTTCTGCTACTCATCTCAGCAGTGGACATCGTTGATCTACTCCCCTCTCTGTCTCTGGTGAAGCCTCTCACTGCCCTATACCACTTGGCCTGTGCCCCAGTTCCATACACATAATTAAATAAATCTTAAAAAAAATATATGTATATGTGTATTGTGTCAATTGCCCTTTATTCCAGGTAGCACAATACTTCTGAAATGGGCATCATTTATTATTTTGAAAGTTTTAATGTTATGCATTTTAAATCTGAGTGGTAACTGAGAACTGAAAATTTAGAATATATGTTATTGAATATTTTGTGATATAAGACACACACACACACACATATTTCAAAGTATTCTCCTATGAGTGTTTGAATTATAAAAGAGTATTTAAATCATCCCAAATTAACATACTTTTTAGTAATATAGAGAGATACAGCTTTAATCACATTCTTTAAAAATGTAGAAGTTCAGGAGCCTCCCTGAGTGTTCACAGGGTTAAAGCACAGCACTATGAAATTGCCTGCAGCCAGGGCAGCAGCAGTTAGGTCCCCTGCCAGGGAAGTAATCCACATTGGGCAACAGGCCTCTCCGAACCCAGTGTATTTCAGTCAACCCTCAGCAGTGTATTTCAGTCAATCTGCCTATTCTGCTCCACAATTTGTCTCCGGTGAATCCTCTCGCTCCCAGAACCTCTGGCCTGTATCCCAGTCCTTGTGTGCATAAATAAATAAATATATTTTTTAAAATGTGCATTGTGGTATATGTACAGTATTCAGCAAAGCTAACTAAAAAGTTTAAAAAGAGAAACCACTTAATAAACAACTAGAACAAGTTGTAGAACAACATCTTTTAAAGATGTTGCTCATTTATATTCTTAGTTACATACGAATTATATCTGTCCTTTATTGAATGGTCACTGTCAGTGAAGGCTTAGGATAAGCCTTTATAACACACAATCTCATCTAAAATGTCACAATAACATTAACCTTGAAATACTTGGATGTAATAATTTTTATGAAAAGTATCATAAATTTCCTCAGCAAAACACACCATTCTGACAACATTTTTGTTTGCTTCATGCACTATGCCCTTCACATTCACTATATAGGTAATCCTATAGTAACTAGATTATATCCTGAGTCCTTTATTTCAGCAACTTCTTTGCTGTGGCAGAAACACTCTTCTGTAATGTCTACTGTGTCTGATGCCACATCATCTCA
Source organism: Condylura cristata (assembly GCF_000260355.1). Lineage (NCBI taxonomy): Eukaryota > Metazoa > Chordata > Mammalia > Eulipotyphla > Talpidae > Condylura > Condylura cristata. The sequence continues at coordinate 22,685,370 of NW_004567110.1, forward strand.
GTCTCCATCACTGCGAGTCAGCATTCCTGAGTAACTTCATTGCCAAGGTCTCTCCTAAATGAACAACTGAGATAAATCAGTGGCTATCCTCTGTGAGAAAAGAAACCATCAGCACAAGATGAAATCTTGTTTTATTTTCTATTATTTTACAACAAAGTGACTAAGAATCATGTAAGATCAATTTTGCTCTTGCTTTCCTTTATTCAACCCAATTTTCTGAAAAGCAGGGAAAAATTAGATGTCCTTCCAGCCCTGCAAAATTCTAAGACTCAATTCACTCCTTGAACCAAAGTAGCTTTATATTACTTGAATTTCATGTAGCCTTGTAAAGTTATCCAACACCGCTGCTGTTGTTCTTCTGGTCCCGATACAGGGAATGCCATATTCAAAAAGTGACTCCTCATCACATAAGTCCCTTAAGATTTAGTGTTGTGTATTTTCTCTCCCTAGTTAAGTTAGGAAGTCAATCACCCTCTAATCAAAATCGGAGGCATCACACCTCTACAGCAATGAAGCAGCATCTTGACAACTTAAACATCAACAGAACCTACTTGTCAGAGCCTCCTTGGTGGTACAAGGTGGTAAGTCTAAGCATTATGAAGCTGTTGGCAGCCACTACAGCACAAGTTCCATCCCTGGTCAGGGAGGTAACCCACATGGCTCAGTAGATCTCTCTTGTCTTGCCCCCTGCTCCCCTCAGCAGTGTATTTCAGTAAATCGCCTATTCTGCTCCCCACTCTGTGGTGAAATCTCCCATCCTCTACATCTCTGCATCTCTGGCCTATATCCCAGCTCTTGTATGCATAAGTAAATAAAATGAATATTAAAAGAAAAAAAGCCTACTTGTCAGCATACTTATATCAAGTTCTTTAATGTAAGGTATGATTTTAGACTCAATAAAAGAGAGAAACCTGAAAATAAAATATTTAAAAATCACTTTTATTTTTCTACCAGGAAGTTGATTCTTCCTGTGGTATTTGGAATATAAATTCTCTGTAATAACCTTTAAGATAATCTGTGATTAATCTGACATTACTTTCTTACTGAAAAACAAGAAAGATAATAAGTAGATAGATAGGTTTTGTTTATAAATAAAATAATAAGGTATATTGAGACAATGCTTCCAGAAGCAATGACTTCATTAAAGTCTTATAAGGCAGTGTCATTCAGAAATTCATAAGAAATTTTGTATTAGATAACCAGATACACTCATAAAGCTGTCCTTTATCTTGAGCACTATTTTTATGCTTAAAATTCTTGCTTGGTTGTAGGTAAGAGTTATTAGGCTATTTCATTATTTACCTCAAAATCTTTTAAGTATCTTTTCTTCTTTTCTAAGAAAGTTAATTGAAGTTAAGTTAGTGTATAAGGAATTGGGGTTGTCACCTCTAGAAAATAATGATAGATTAAAGTTTAAAGTATTCCTTAGCAGCTGAAAGTTGTGGTATCTTATTTATCCTGATTTATTTTAAAGATATATTTATTTTTTTTTTTTAAGATTTATTTATTTGTACATACAGAACTGGGGTACAGGCCAGAAGCTCAGGGGCGGCGAGAGGCTTCACCAGAGACAGAGTGGGGAACAGAACAGGCAGATCGACGAAGTACACTGCTGAGGGGAGCAGCA
>NW_004567110.1:22687096-22690128 GCF_000260355.1 Condylura cristata
TTCTCAGTGCTGTGCTTTAACCCGCTGCGCCACCAGGGAGGGCCTAAAGATATATTTATTTATGCATACAGAACTGGGGTACAAGCCAGAGGTGCGAGGGCGGCGAGAGGCCTCACCAGAGACAGAGTGGGGAGCAGAACATGCAGATCAATGAAGCACACTGCTAAGGGGAGCAGTGGTTAGGTCAGGAGAGAACAGCAGGCGGGTCAGGAGAGGTCTGCTGCGCCATGTGTATCACCTCTGGGGCGGGGATTGAATTCATGCTGAAGTGGCTTTAGCTTCTAGATGATGTGCTTTAACCTGCAGTGCCACCATCCTCATTATTAAAGTTGAAATGAGTATCAGACAAAAATAAAAACCTGAAACCAGCTATTTTATTTTTGATTAGTGTTAAAATATTGTCACTATCATGAGAGTTTCACAACACAATCATAAAATATGTCTCATTCTCATTATTTTTTACCACATATAAGTAATTATTTTTAAAATGCAAAGCTCCGCCTCATGCAAATACACGGAATTCTATTAGCTCTTTGTTATGAAATGTCTCTGTCCATTTTCCTATTTTTGTCCTTCTAAGCTTTCTAAGTCACTGTATTTTGATCATTTCACCAATCTGTGATTTAGATTCATGATGTGTCTATCTTCCACTCTTTAAAAGTGTTGAGCTGCATCAAACAACTCCTCTGCAAAGTTCCACTCTCTAGTAAGTCAGTGGAAATGTGGAGAACATCTCATTTGAAATTGTTACTCTTGAATGCCTAGCAAATGAACTGGAGAGATTTGCCATTGCTTTAGTTGAGCATCACTGATGTGGGTGAGACTCAACAGAGCAAAGAGAGGAGAGTCAGTGGCCATATCAAGCAGAGCATCCTCAAACTCTTCTTTGTCGACCAGTAGGATAAGACACAGAGTGAAAGCATCCTGCCTGTGGCCACTCAACACCAACCACTCCATCTCCCATCACTTCAGTGCCTGAATGATGGATGGGAATGACACAAATGCCAATAAACAAATTCAAGAGGAGAATTCAAATGAATAGCCCAGGGAAATAATGCAGTTCAAATGTGTCCCTTCTCTGTATTTAGAGGAAAACAAAAACACCCAGAAAAAATAGCCATACTAAAAAGCAAAGCAACAATAAAACTATCTTCATGTAGAAACAAGGAGCATAAAAGCAAGCAAGCTTAGCATGTTTTGCTAAAAAATTTCACATTTTATGCTATGTTTGAGCCTATGAAGTAACAGATAATAATAATATGATAACGTAAAATGGGCTAGGATAAAACTAAAGTTATCATGAAATAAATTACATAGGGAAATGATACTGATGATCCTAAAACTGCATTGGAAGCAGAAAAGAGAAGAAATGATGTAATCATTTCTGAGTAAAGGGCAGATTTAAGAATATCATAACTTCAAAGTATGATTAAATAGATGATAATCAAAATTGTACATAATAATGGAAATCCATCATTGAGATAATAACCATTCTTGGATATGCAAAAAGAACAAGTAAAACTGACCAAATTCAAAGATAAATCATTCTTGAATTGAATGAAGCCCTAAAACTATAGATTATCTTATCATGTAAAGAGAAATGTATTAAAGGCCAACCGACACTCAGAAACTTGGAGAAAAAATTGATCTCTTAGAATATCAAATATCTAGATTAGGAGGAGGTTACACCTAAGAGTGAAAAAATAAATGGCCTAGTTTTAGTCAGCAAAAATAGCTCTTGCATAGAAGTAGAACAATTTGGATAGAACTTCATATAGTAGGAGTCCATATAATCCTGTTGGTACAAAGACAATGAACTGTCAGTTATGTGAAGACTCAGCAATATATAATAAACATATATTCTGATAAACCTAATTTAATATATAATGGAATGCAATAAAAATAAATCAAAATGTAAACTTTATGAAAGCTCAGCTTCACATACATTTGAACACATAATTTAGATGGTATGGTTATGACTATAATATATTACATATACATATGTATGTATATAATTTGTTAAAAAGAAAAGCTAAGATAATATGGAGATCAAAATCCTATAGCCTAGGGTGACAAACTCCAGAAGAAAGTAGATAAAAAATAGCAAGATTGAGTATGCTAATTTCTTTATACCTCATTAAACAAGAGATTCATTAGCTACTATTGAAATTTATATTGAGTATAAATTTAAAATATTATTTAAAATTATAATTAGCCTATGTATCCTCTAAATTATAAAGCAGGATATAGAACAAGCTTCTTCCAAAATCTTTGAAAAGGAAATTAAAAAATGAAGATATAATTAAGCTATAAAACAAAAAATCTAATAGCTATTCTCGTAAAAAAAAATACACTGATTAAAAATTGAAAGATGTCATTTGGATGGTTCCACTCACTTGTGGGATATAAATAACCACAGAAAACAAGCAATAAAGCACAACAAAAATAATTCTCAGACTCTGGAAAACAGACTGGTTACCAGAGGAGTGGGGGAGGGGAAAGAGAAGAGGGTAGGACAGAAAGGGATAGGATACTGGCAATGAACTTTGGTAGAGGGTAAGTGAAGCATGTGTACATATAGAGGGGTGAAGTTGTATTCCCCAAGTTATATAGTTTTGAAAACAATTGGTAAATTAATAAAAGCTAGAAAATAAATAAAATGACATAAAATTGGTTGCTCCGAGAAGCATATGCACTTGACCAGTGATTGGCCTTATATTGAAATACCAAAAAATCCACAGAAAGAAGTTTAATTCTAGACATGTATATGTACATATATATGTGTGTGTCAACATGTGTGTGTATATATAAATGTGTGTGTGTGTATATACATATATATGTATGTATGTATATATATGCTATGAACCTTTGTTTCTAAAAATATTTTATAAAATAGGCCCTCCCTGGTGGTGCAACAGGTTAGACAGCACTATGAAGCTATCCACAGTCATTGCACAAGTTCAACCCCCAGCCAAGGAGGTGACCCATATGACACAGCAGACCTTGCCTGTCTTGCCTGCTGCTCCCCTCAG
>NW_004567110.1:22690618-22696648 GCF_000260355.1 Condylura cristata
CTTTAAATAAAATGCAGTAAGACTAGAAATAAAAGCAACATGGGAAACTAAAAACCCAAGTTTCCAAAAATCAAGAGTGCCACTTCTGGCCTGGTTGAGTAAGTCAGCACAGATCAACCTTGCTGGTGGTGACTGAAGTGGACAAAGCTCCAAAAAGGAAACAAGAAGAGAAATCACTCACGAGTTTGGAGACAAACCCAAAGCAGGCAGATAAGCACACACCAAGGAAGGGAAGTACACTTGGGAAGGGGCAGGCAGTAAAGCAATTTTCTTGTTTGCCACTTTGTCCTGAAAGTGGATTCCAACCCAGGAGGCTAAAATTCTAATAGGAAGAGCACCATCACCCTAACTGGAGGAAGTGTGGGGAAGGACCTAGGCCATCACACCCAACCTCGATCTTGGCCAATGAGATTCCTAGAGAGGACAAAGGAGAAGGAGGAAGCATGCCCAAATTCTGTGTATAAAAATTCTACTCCACTTGCCTCTACTTGCCTCATGGATAGAATGAGACAAAGTAAGAATTCATGGAAGACCAGCAGCAAGATGGTGCATTGTCTCCACAGAGTAGCTCTGGCCTGGGAAAGGTCGAATGAGGACGGGTAAGCCCCCACCCCATGTATGTACAACAGATATATTTGATTTCCTGTTTGTTTTCACTTATTCACCTTTCCCTTTACACTTCCTATATAGGAGAGAAACCTCATTCAGATAACATTAATAAAGTTCAAACCATACAAGTATCATCGTAAAAATTTTGTTTCTCCAGCTGTGCAGTGGAATCATTGCTTTTATCACAATAATTGAGTTTATTCCTGCCTTTCGATGTTATTATTACATTAAGAATGAGAACTCCACTTTCATTGACTTGCATCGCCATTTCATCATAATCTTTCATGAAGACCATTTCATTATGTATTAGTGAGGCTTGTATTTACAGAGGTGTCAATTTGCCTTGAGAATCTGCTCACAGATTCCTGTAAAATATTCCAGCTGATATCCTGAACCAATCTGGAAACAGTATTATGCATTTCTCTACTTTTCCAGAAGCAAAGACCCCGGTCCTTCTCTCTCTTCACCAATGAATCAGTTCATATTAATAAACACCAATAGACCTGTTGACCTCAAGGAAAAGCAATCAGTCATTCCAACAGCAGAGTTTACCTGGAAGGATGGAAAGAAGGCAGATGGCAAAGTACAATCATGGTATGTCCCTGAGCCCTTCCCTGAACCTAGGGCAAACACTGCCTCTGGAAGACTTTCCCTGGGTCCCCTGGAGGAGAAACAGTAGCACTTCCTGATGGAGGAAAAAAATAGACAACCTGAAGAAGACATCGCAACCTGACTCATGCAAGGAGGTGGGGGCAGAAGGAACTCACATGACCATTAACCCAATCATAGAAATCAAGCCCCTTAGTGCCTTATCACAAGGCCTCGGCCTAAGCAGGTATGACTCCTGTCTCAGACAACTGTAGGGAATGTCTGAAGCACACACCTGAGGGTAACAAGACAGAGAATGGGTCCATTGTGAAATCTCAGGTCCCTTTGAGATTCCACATACTTATCCAAAATCAGGAGCAAACAGGACACTCCAACAGAATGAGCCCCTCCCAAAGAGAAAAGGATTATTATCAGTGCATTCTCTGCACTGGCCCAGGGCAGCAGTCCTCTGCCCACCTGCCCACCTGTGCGGTTGCAGATGCTTCTTTCCACTCACTCTCTCCCTCTGTGGGCAGCCGCTTCTTGCCTGCCCATGACCTGTGCCTGCCGGGATTTCTTCCTCAGTGGAGGCCGCTCTCCTATGGCTGCCCGCCTGTGTCCATACAGGCCTCTCTCAGCAAACCTGCCCCTCTCCAGGCAGCTCTGCCTGCCTGCTTGTGTCTATGCACACTCTGCATCACCCATGGGAGTGATGTCGTTTTAGGAGTTATTGCGGGGTCCTTGGGTTCACTCTGGGGAAGGTTTCACAGGCCTCTGACTCATTCTGCTCAACAGACCCACTCGGAGAGAGTAAACATAACTCTCCACTCAGCTAATACACCATCTTACTACCTTTGATACCTGACATATGACAGCACACTTGTATTCCATGGAGGTTTCAAATTATGCCAGAATGGAGACCATATATGGAAGAAGCTGGCAGAATACTATGAGAAAAGGGCCCTGCTCCACAGACCGGTGTATGGTAAAGAGTTTATGTAGGGGAAATAGTAGCACTAGGAGTCTCTAGCTTTCAAATCAATTTTTCTGTAGCCCTAGGATTTGGGATATTTCCTCTAGATTGCTTTTAAAGATCATCCTGAGAATGAAGTCGAACACCCCATCCTCAACAGAACCCAGAGGAGCAGACAATAGTGTAAGATTTAGAGTGTTGTTAGATGCTGTTAAAACAAAAATAGCAATGGACAAAGTTAAACAGTTAAGGAGGACTTTTTCAGGATATCGCAATAGAAGAGAGCAAGTAAATGCAACTTCACTAAAACAAAAGGATAGAATGAGACAGGAGGACTTTAAACACTGGGTTGAACTAGTGGAAAAGTACCAGAGGACAGCCATCCCCTTTGCAGGGAGGCTGAACAATGGGATGTGTTGAGCACATGGAGTGATTCCTGATTTGCACACATTTTTTTCTGTGATTAAGTCATCTGTGTTTGCTATGGAGACTGGGAAATGGGGGTGTTATTCCCCTTCATGTTTACTTTTCAAAGAGATGGTTTCCACTTCTTCAGGAAAGGCATTCAGTTTCAAAACTGGCAAGAGGCTTTTAAAAAGATTAACATCTCAAAGGGACAAAGAATTTAAATTACAAGTTTTCTAAAGTTAGTATTTTAAGAAATGAGAGGTCAGGACTTAGAGTCAGAGTCAAACCCTTTTAAAATGTGATGACATCACAAAGGTGATCTCTTGGCTGCTGTGTGCTTTCCAGGGCCCATCAGGAGAAAAGGACTGAAATCACAAGACCCCCTCCTCACTTGTACTCACAAGGGAAAATCATGAAACAAAACAGCTTAATTTTTAGCAAAGTAGACTGAAGCAATTAAGATCCCTCCGCTTAGACCCAAAGCCCAGACAGCCTACCAGCAAGCAAGGAACTGAGAAGTGAATGTTTGCGAGCTGTCTGAATGACTTGTTAGTCCAGAAACACACAGAGGCTAGAGAAAAGAATAAAGAGATCAACCTCTTTGGTTGTTATTCACTGATTCTGTTCATTATGAAATATACATTAATCTTGCCAATTACATAAATAATTCTTCTTCCATGGGGGATCAGGAGGAGGTTATAAAAGAGGTGGAAGGATAATGAAGGAATCATGAAGGCTTTGCTATAAATATACTGTAATGTTATTTAATAATATATCTTTGCAGCTAAAAACAGAATTAGAAAATCCTTAGATTGAAAGAACTCTAAGTCTCACCATTAAACCACATTATGCAATATAACTCTACTGTTACATTTATTTATCTCCTTGCATCATGTTTGAATTTTGTTTGGTTCAATATAACTTAAAATAAATGACTCATGGTTTGGACCTCATGATTCACTGGAGTTGTGAGATTTTACTGACTTTATAGTGTGAAAGGGAAACAGCAACTTTTGGGCACAGAAAAGAACAAGACTGCAAAGTCTTGTAAATCTGCCATATGTAAGAAGTTGTGAAAGTATTATTGTAACGATATTGGGTGTGAAGCAACCCTGTGGTTTTGCCCACCATTAGTCCAAGGCCCCTAAACTGCTACCACAAGATAAAAACAGACCCATATATCCACAACAAAGTCATCCTGTAGGACAAAAACATCACCTCTTTCTTGAATTTCTCACAGATCACATCAGATTATAGAAATAACATCACCTGATGTAAACAATGTATTTCCTTTCACCACAGATGTTAGATTACGTATGTTCATTACAAAAACAAATGCTTTGTTATATTTATAACAAAGTAAGTAAGTAAGTAAAATACACTTACTGTAAGATTTCGGTTAGTCACTCTCCAAGCCCACAGTACAATGGTATATAAGCTGGGACCTACCTTGGGAGGAGACAGGGACCAGCTGATCATAATGCTGTCTTGCTTCTCAGGGTAGGCCTGTCTTTTGACTCTGAAAAATAAAGTTCCTTTATTGAGCTTCTCTCCCCACAGCAACAATTATTTTTCAGTTGACAGTAGGAATGAAAATTAAACAGTCTTCACATAGGTTGATCATTCTGAAGATTAGGGAGATGTCGAGAACCGTTTTAAGCCTTGAGAAACATGTAGATGTGTAGCAATTAAATCTATTAAGAAATTGCATTGAAATTCTGATTTGATTTTCCTCCCAAAGGCTGATTTTTTTTTTCCCCTATCCTGATTTTCTCCATTGAAACACTTGTCCATTCAAGTCACAACAGAATTAAGAAGCTGAGCATCTGGGCAGGATCTAGGATCTGTAACAGCTGAATAAGATTGAGATGTAATCATGATGGATGTGTGAATCATCAGTTTGAGGTTTGTAATATATACAGCAAAATACCTCAGTGGAGGCAAAGATAGAGACAGTTATTACAATAAAAATCAACCCAGATCGTTTGCTGAGCAAAATTAACAGCTATAACAGACAAGCTTCAGGAAGGTCTTCAAATTGAATTTGACCTAAAAGAAAAGATGAAAGCATGCAATTGTAGTTTGGGGATAATGTTAATGTCCTAATGCCGAAGATTTTCTTTTGGTTAAGATTTTCAGGCATATTATTTGGATGTATTTTATTTTAATTTGGTTGAGTACATTTTGAATATTCCTAAATAAACAAGCCTGTTCCATCCTGCATCTTTCAAGCATTTCATAAATCTACATATCAAGACAGGCTTTTGAATTTGAAAATACTTTCCAGAAAACCAAATAATAATAATTATTATTGTTATTATTTTTTTTAAAAGATTTATTTACTTATTCATACAGAACTGGGGTACAGGGCCAGAGATGTGGAGGGTGAGAGGATTTACCAGGGACAGAGCAGGGGGCAGAACAGGCAGATCGACGAAGTACACTGCGGAGGGGAGCAGCGGGCCAGCCAGGAGAGGTCTGCCGCGCCATGTGGTCACCTCCGGGGCAGGCGGGGATCGGTACTGGCTGAAGCTTCTTAGTGCAGTGCTTTAACCCTCTACACCACCAGGGAGGGCCTAATTATTATTTTTTAAAGAATAAAAGACTTTGATTTTAGTCCATCAATGTGAAATTACTATAGGTAAACAAATAAACCCATAAAAATGTAGATACTTCAATCAAGATTAAAAAGTATATTTTTTCAAGAATAAACTTGAATTTAGATAAAATTTAGATCAGAAATAGTATAAGAGACAGTTAACTGGCATTGATAGTTAACTGACATTCACATGACCCTGCACTTCCACTCCTAAGTATCTACCCCCCCACCGAATATAAAAACCTTAATTAGAAGAGAAACATGCATTCCTATGTTCAAGGCAGCACTGTTATAAACTAAGCTATGGAGACATTTAATTCAATACAGATAAGAGGATAGGAAGCTGTGGTATATAAACACAATGGGTTACTTCCCAGCTATCAAATAAGATAAATGCTTGCCATTAGCAACAACATGGATGGAACTGGAAGGGAGTATGCTAAGAAAAGGAAGTCATAAGGAAAAATATAAATACTAGATGGTGTCACTTATATGTGAAATACAGAGAAATCAAACAAAAATTCTGATAAAGTCAAACTAACAAGCCCTAGAAATCTGACTATAGGGGCCCACCTTGGTGGCACAATGGGTTAAAGCGCAGTAATACTAAGCTGGCTTCAGCATGAGTTCATCCCCACCCTGGGGTTGACCCACATGGCGCTGCAGACCTCTCTTGATCCTCCCGCTGCTCCCCTCAGCAATGTAATTCACCAATCTGCCTGTTCTGCTCCCTCCTCTGTCTCTGGTGAATCCTCTCCCTATCCCTGTACCTTTGGCCTGTACCCCAATTCTGTATGTATAAATAAATAAATATTTAAAAAAGAAATCTGACTATTGATTGATTTTACCAGGA
>NW_004567110.1:22696808-22717311 GCF_000260355.1 Condylura cristata
AAATATGAAATATGAATAACCATAAAAACTTATTTTGCTTAATCTGTAAGATTGAAGCCAGATAATATTTAAATATGGTATCGAATAATCATTTTTGTAAGGGACTTCTGGAGTTTGTGTAATTACAAACTAATAGGAAATACCAACAGTACTTCTTCTCTAAACACTTTTAATCTCACTTGACCCTCGTACACAACTATATATGCCTATTTTACCTTAGAGGAAAATGAGTAGTGTAGATAAGTAAGTTACCCTATCAGTAGGGGTGCTATCATTAATAGATGATGTTAGCAGATAAAACCAAAGTTTATTAGACCCAGGCAATCTTCTTCTATGACCTCTGCTGTTTTACTTATATTATACAATACTCAAGGAAATAGGTTTAGATATTGTTGCATATCCAGTCATTAAGTGTAAACATTACAAATCCAGGAACTTTTTAACTACTAACTTATACAAATACTTGAAAGATTTATATACTTTTACCTCAGCAAATGTTTATGAAATGACTTCCGATTAGAAGGTAGGTTTAAGAGAATGGAAATATGGTACAACTTGAATGTTTGAGATTATTTTTTGAAAACTCATTCAAAACCACCTGTTCTAAGAGATTATTGTGTAGATATTTAGAGAAAATATTACCCATCTATACTTTTGATTTCCCTACTATCTTTCTGCAATCCAGAAATTTTTGAAGGGTAAATATTTTTTAGTACACCCTTGCTTTATACTCAGTGAGTTTTAATTTCCCAAATCACAAGCCACAGAATAGACTCCCCAAAAGCACAAACCAGTCCAAGAAAGAAGTTTAGAGGACTGGTGGGGAATTTGACACAGATGTGTTTCACTAGACCCCCCCAGAGACGAATAAGACACTTTGAAAATTGTTGCAGCAAATCTTAAGCGGAAAAATAACCAAGAAAGTGCTATATTCTAAGATGTGTTAGTCCATATTCTAACTATAGCTTGAATAGCTTACATGAGTTATTTAAAAATACATGCAATTAGCTGTAAAGTTAATGCCTCTCTTCAGGTCAGGAGAAAGCTAAAATTAAAGCTTAGAGCTGTTTCCTTAGAACACTAGGACATGAATTAAAGGGACAATATGCTTTAGTTTTTGGTCATCAATTGACATCTTAGCCTTTTGAACAATATTGCTTGTGAGTACAACTGACATCTGATTTCTGGGATAAATTTCACAGTTGTGTATGTTTCATTGCAACTTCAGCAACAGTTCCTAGTACTTGAAACATTTAGACAAGGAAATTAAAAGCTTTCCAGAAAAGTATTAGAAAGTAATAGCAGAAGAAAATTAATGGTCTTAAAGCATTTGCTCCTTCAGCAATAGCCAAATAATTAGAAAGTCAGCAAAGCAAGGAATGAGCCTGTTATAGATTTATGTATGAGAAACTTTTCAACATATTTTGTACATTAAATTGTGTTTGACACACCATTCCTCATATATTTTTCAGTGTATTTTGCATTGAATTTATTGAGATTATATAAAAAATTAAGCGATGAAGTATTGATGAAAGATTCTGAATGCAGATGAAACTTGTTAGTATCACATTAATCATTCAAAGAATAACAAAGTCCTTTATTTAATAAAAAAATACAAACTATCTTATTATAATCCAGTCATGTTATCAAATAATTTATGGGAAGATAGAAAGAATGAAATATGACTTCCCCCTTTTCTTTATACATTCTAGAATTAAATTACTATAAAGTATGGATGAATTTCCAGTTCAATAGTTCTCAGCAAGTTGGAACATAGGTGCCCAGGAGCTATTAGTACTTTTGTCTCCCAACTAGAATACCTGAAACATTATTAGGGTCATGTTGATCATCACATTGACTGAAGCTTATTAACTAAGCTTTGAATTTATGGCTAAAGTCCAGGGATCCTTCTATGTAACAGATATCATCTCACCTAGCATTTCATAGCACCCCCATTAAGAGTCACTGGCACAGTAAGGATCACCTATCTCATATGGTAAGTCTGCTAGATATTTATAACCAAGGACGCCACAATCTTCAAATAATAAATTGCACATCTGCTTCTTCACTTTCATGTACTCAGCACCTGCCCTAAGACTGTACATGCACACAGTGTTCAGAAGGAGTCTACCAATTCAACAAAAACACAAAAAATGTGGTGAAGACACAGAAGTTAACCTGTTGTTCCTCTAGGGCTAAACGAGTTATTATTTAGTGGGCTCGCTACTGGTTAATAATTACCTGCGCAGATGCTCTAACTGAATGATTCTATCACATCAATTCACTTAAAACTAGTAGGAATTTGTGGTATTGAGTCAAGTGAGAGAAACTCATAAATCTAAACGCCCCATAAATTCTCAATTTGCATCGAGTGAATCCAAATTGAGCATGAGCGCAGGGCAGCCATGGAGGGGTGTGTAGTTACACACAGCCACAGGGGCTCCATTCACTCGGACTGAGAAAAAACTAAGTTTCATTTAGTAATTGTGATTTTGATTGAATTGTTATCTCACATAGTGGCTCCTGCTCTGCCCACTCCCTTTAAAATGGCCATTATCAAAACAAGACAGAACAAAAACAGATGTTGGCTACTGACAAGTGTATGGTGAAAAAGGAACCTCTATTTTCAGTGGGATAAGAGTGAATGGGCTAGCCTGTATGGAACACAGAGTGAGCGTTCCTCAATATACAAAAAATAGATCTACTTTATGATCCAGCGATTCCACTCCTTGGTATGTACCCAAAGAACACAAAACACTAATTCAAAGGCATATAAGCACTCCAATATTCATTGTAGTATTCTATTTACAATAGTCAAGTTAAGGGAAAAAAACCTAGTTGTCCCACAACAGATGAGTGTTTAAGAATATGTAGCATAGATACACAAAATATGGTACATGCATACAAAATGAACTACTACTCACACGCAGGCAAGTTGAACTTTTGTCATTTGTGGCAATGTAGATGGAACTAGAGCGGATTATGCTATACAAAAGAAGTCAGAAGGAGGAAAACAAATACCAGACGATTTCATTCATGTAGAATAAAGAAACAAAACTAAGGAACAGACAAAACTAAACCAAACAAACCCCAGAAATATGACTTCAGAATTGAGGCCGTAGCAGAGAATGATCAACAAAGCAGGAAGGGGCCCAAAGGCCTCAGGTGAAGGATTAAGGTAGTTTGGTGATTGGTGGGTTTGGGATGCATTATGCATCTGAAGAGGCATGAACCCATTTCCCTAAATCACATACAATGTTCTAAACCAAGCTGTACTAAGTAAAATAATACTTTAAAAAAAATGACAAAATAGATGAATTTAAAGCAAAATAAAGAGCAAGAACATGTGAAAAAAATTTTTTTAAGTATTAAAAGGACAAATTACAAATTCAGAAATAACCATTGCAAACAATGGATATTTCTCAGATCACACATATAAAATACATGAAATATTAAAGAAAGAAAACAGAGTAAAATATCTGGTAAAAAAAATTATTCTGTCAACTGACAAAGAAAGATTGATTTTAAATTCATTAGAGTTGTTTGCCTTAGGGAAATTTCTATGTACTAATCAAATTGGATGTCAAGCTGGGTGCTTGAGGGGATGCAATTAAAATTATAGGATCAGGACACACAAATGTGTAAGTTTTCATATATTGGTATCTATCCCTTCATATATATCCCTTGGAGAGAGGTGGGGCACAGTTTAAACTTGTATAAAAATGGAAACTCTGAGGCCTGTGGTTTTGGAAATACATTTGCAATGTATAATAAGCTCTTTTGTTTGCTGAAATATTAACTGAAATGTAAAAAGAACACTTCACCCATCAAATTGTAACATTTCATCTGGTACCTATTATGTCCCTAGAATTATGCTAGAGAATTAGAATAAAATGATCATTACCCTCAAAGGTTTTTAATTGTAGAGAAAAAAGGCAAGAATGTGCATTGTATTATTAGTTCTATTCCTCTTGCCTCTACCAATTTACAAATTCGAACATCTGATCCACATTACACCAATTCTACCCCCCACTGCTGGACACAGCTGATTGGCTCAATAGTGAGCTTCTGTCTCCGCTGGACTGTGAGAGCCCTCTCATGACCAAAGATAGTCAGGTTACCAGCTCTTGGAATAGTGAATCTATAATATGTGAAATTTCCAAATGAGCAAAAATAGGAGTTAGGATGAAGCAAAATATTTACCTGCTTGAAGTAGAAAGCTGCCTGATGGTGAGGGACATTACTGCCAGTATTCTGTTCTCTACAGATGGTCAGAGATAATGGTCTCCAGGTATGGCGAAAGCCTGGGTTAGTTTTTGATTGGGTTGCTTATTTTGTGTTGTTAAGTGTTAGATATGGTTGCTTTTTGGATTATGACTCCATAGAGTTGGTGGGTCCTTTATTGCGATGAGGAATCTCTGGTGGAAGCTCTTGTGGAATGGATTCAGTATTTCCATAGGTTTTTTTCACAGATACAATTTGTTCATCACAACACAGACTCTATGTTGTTGTTGCTGTTGTTGTTTTAAAGAATTATCTGTTATTTATGCAACAGTACAGGCCAGAGGTGTGGTGAGTGAGAAGATTCACCAGAGACAGAGTGGGGAGCAGAACAGACAGATTGCTGAGGGGAGCAGCCGGTGGATCAAGAGAGGTATGCCAGCCATGTGGTCAGCTCCCAGGCGGTAGATTGAACTCATGCTGCAGTGGCTTCTGAGAGCTTCATAATGCAGTGCTTTAACCCACTGAGCCACCAGGGAGAGCCCGACACTGTTTTTTTTTAAGGTGGCTCACTGACTTAACACATTCCTCTTTGGTTATGATCATTTAAAAAATGTATGTGATGATCTAGAGAACTGAACTCTGATCTACCACAAAAGCTTCTTGAGAAAGTGAAAGTCCACATAGGAGCAGAAAAACACAAAGGAACATATTTCTGAGCATCACTGAGCAAGCAGGTCTCAGTTGGTTTTTGAACTTTACACATTTAAGAGTCACCATAAAGTATGGGAATAAGAATGAGGAAAAAATACTCAGGCTGAATTAGAATTAATATTTCTATATGACATCTAGACAAAACTCCTCTTGATTTCAATAGAGTAATTTTAGCCTTGGATATTATAAGTATACATTTCTAATAAGGCCTTACAAATACTTGAAATAGCAAAGTTTGATCCATTAAAAGAATTCTACTTCCCCACATATTTTCACTAAAAAAAAAATCTATTCATCATCTACTTTGATAGCATTCTCTTAGGAAAAAATGCATATTTATGTACTTTTTCATTTGATACATATTTCCCCCATCTCTTTTTCATTTCTTATAAGCCACATATTGGCAGCATACTATATTTACATTTTCTCATTTGTTACATCAATTTTGAAAAAGAAGGTAAGGGACA
The DNA here is from genome assembly GCF_000260355.1 of Condylura cristata. Taxonomy (NCBI): domain Eukaryota; kingdom Metazoa; phylum Chordata; class Mammalia; order Eulipotyphla; family Talpidae; genus Condylura; species Condylura cristata. The sequence continues at coordinate 22,702,211 of NW_004567110.1, forward strand.
ATGGGATTTGTTTGTTAATTTGTGCTCTTTCAGCTTGCTCTAAATAGTTGCCCCAAAGCATGGAAAAGACTGCATAGTCTTGCATAAATCACAGCTGTACGGATATCTCTTTTCTTCCTCCCTAAAGAAAAAGATGGTTAAAAATACAGACAGAACAGATCTCTCAATACATTTGAACTTGAATTTCCCATCGGGGATACACTCAGTATAAGTTAGATTATTATTAATGTGAATGAATGATTTAAAAGAATTAAATTTGCTATTTATTTATAGCATCTTTATGAACATATTATTTTAATAAGAAACATAGAAAATTCAAATCATCATAAAAATGATCCATTAAGCCAAGCTATTGAATAAAATAAGCTTATCTCTTATATCCCTAGACATTTTATAAACAGAAATATTTTCAAAATAAGTCACACATTCAAACAAGGGGTCATTCTGGACATCAGTGACTGTATTGTGCTGTCACACTGTATGATTCAGAGTTATCCAGGCAATACTTAAGCATCACAAATATAAAGATCTGAGGTTTCTCACTATTCACTTTTAGACTTCAATTTAAAACTAGTAGCACATATCATTTGCCGCATCAAGGTTTCTATCTCTATGCCTTTGTAAGTAGGTCCAAGCAGGAAGAAAGCAAAAGAGAATAGAAACAATTGGGACTATATTAAACTAAAATAGTTTCTATATAGTGAAAGATACTGTAACTAAAATGAAGACACACCCTACTATATAGGGGGGAAATATTTACACAATGTTCATCTGACAAGGGACTAAAAGACTAATATCTAATAGAGATACACATTCAAAGAACTCATATACCTCAATAAAAGGAAGGCAAGAAACCCAATCAAAGAGGCAGAAGAATTAAATAGTCACTTATCCCAAGATTTACAGATGACCAACAAGCACATGAAAAAATGTTCATTATTGTTTATCACCAGAAAAATGTATATCAAAACCACAATAAGATGCTACCTCATATCAGTCAGTACGGCCTGCATCAGAAAGACCAGAAATAACAAGTGCTGGTGAGGGTTTAGAGAAAAGGTAAGCCTCTTCCACTTCTAGTGGAAATTTAGGCCGGTCCAGCTCCTATAGAAAGCAGAGTAGCAGTTTCTCAAAAAGACTAAAAATAGATCTGCTTTATAACCCAGCAATTCCACTCCAAGGTATCTACTATAAAGTTATAAAAAACTCTAATGCAAAAGGAAACATGCATGCTTATGTTCATCATAGCACTATTTACAATAGCCAAAATATAGAAACAAGCTAAATTCCCCCAAATAGATGAGCGGATCAAGAAGATGTGGTGAACAATGAAATACTACTGAGCAATCAAATAAGGCAAACTCATGCCATTTGCAGCAATATGGATGGAGCTAGAAGGTATTATACTAAGTGAAATAACAAGAAAGAGAAAAGCAAAGACTGAATTATGTGGAACGTAAGAAAAAAGGTCAAAGACAAACTTTAAAACCAACTCTTAAAAGTTAACCATAAATTTGTAGCTTTCAGAGGAGATCAGGGAGAGGGAGGGGTGAGCGGCAGGGAGAGCACAATGGAGGACTATGGGTGTTCTGATGGTGGGAGTATGACAATGACTATATCTGAGGAGGGAAGCCCTATGGCATCAAAACATTAGCAAGGATGCGAAACAATGGTTCTTCAATTAGATCTCTCTCTCGTGTGTATATATATATATAATTATGATATGATATATATATGGAGAGAGAGATGCTTTCATTTGTCCTCTCATTAATGATTGCATTTCATGATTTTGGAGATCATAAACCAGGTAATTTAGTAGTTCAGAGTCACCTGTCAATGATGTGGGCATTTCAATGAATAAGTGCACAACTTTACGATATCTCTTGGTAACTCCCAGGTCCCTTCACTCATTTTCTTGAGTTGTTGACTAGACTAGAAAGTTGGTTTGCCAGCCATATCATAATAATTTAGTTAGTGCCATAGCCCTGCCATACAATTGCTGCTAACAAGCAAGCAAGTCTTAATCACTGGAGTCTCCTCTCTAGATCATATTCTTCTGTTTAAACAACAATAATTCCTCCCTTCTAAACCTATCTTAATTAGGTCTAGCTGATACCTCATGAAAAGCTCCCAATACACTAACGTCTCAAATATATTGTTCTAATGTGAGTCTGAAGCTCCTAGGTGAATTAATATGCAGTGTTCTACATGACATACATCTATGAAAAAAGACAATGCTAATGAAGTAATAGCTCCCCAAATAATTAATCCATGCAATCATCCTGAAAATTAGGTTTCCCTATTGCCATTTTATAAATGATGAAATCAAGGATCAGAGCAGCTAAGTATTTTGCCCGAAGTCACATATTTTGAATGCAATAAAAATAAATGTCTCATTGTTTAATTTCAGAAGACCATGTGTTACTGAACGCCAGTCTCAGTTTCCCTCAGCCAATAAAAGGAAACAGAGTTTGAGGAAAAGGAAAGTGGTTTTATTGGTCGACAAATGTGGAGGGCAGCAGACTCATGTCCAAAAGACCACGGTCCTGCTCGTTGGCAAGTTGCAGGGCTATTTATACAATGTTCAACAAAGAAAAGGGGAGGTGGGCGAGTGTCCGCAAAGGGGTGGGAGTAAAAGTTAGTGCTGGGATGGAGACCAGTGGGCACCAGCCTTTATTCACACAAAGACAAACAAAAATGGGGAATCAGCGAGAGTAATGGGGAGGGGCCAGGGGCAGCACAGGGAGGAAGAGAAGTCTGCCTCAGCAAGCTTTCCCACCATTTGCTTTTGTTTGGGATTCCTTTCCTTGACCCTAAACCTGTCAAGGAAGAGGAACTGCAAGGAGAACAAACTCACAATCAATTAAGAGCTCTGGGAAAACCAATTCTGTCATAAATTTGTCAAAAAAGGCAAATCCGCAAATGCTTATCTGAGAGCCCATTTGCTGTATCACATGCATTTCTTCATACATCTTTATATTTGAATGCAAAATTTAGAAATATTTTCATATAATTGTAGTTGTTGTTGCTTATAATCATATAATTCTCTAACCAAGCTACCAATGTTCTGTATTTAAAAGTACCTTATGGTATATATAACTCTCTCAAAATTGTATGACGATTTGTATAAAAATAACATTAGCAAGTCTTAATCACTTAATCACATGAAAATGCACCTCATGGTTATAAAGCCCTCTAATAGTTATTATTTGTTCATGATTTTTGTATAGAAAAGTCTCAACAAAGAGACATTAACGAAAAATTTTAAAGCGGAAGCAACTCAAGGGATCACTTAAGCAGGCATCTTTAGAAGAGGAAGAATCTATCTACATAGTGGGTCAGATTTAAACTGGATCTAGAATGGACATAAGTAGTTAATCTCACATTTGAGAAAAAGCGCCACTTGCACTGGGCACAGGCGTTCCCTGCGACCTATCCCATAAGCAGTCGTCACTATGAACAAGAAACAGTACTAAGGACATCCCTTTCCTTTGAACTAGGAGACTAACCCAGCAAATTTCACATCCTGAAACTATTGGCATTTCTCTGACTAATGCTAATATGCTACTCTGGGCAGAGTTAAGGATCTGTATGCTGTCGAAAGAGCGACACCTCCTGGCTTATTAGTAGAATTACATAAATTCTACTCAAGGAACGAAGTCATCCTTGAAGGCTTTGGTTGCTTTTTACTTACAGGCTACAGTATACACAGTCATGGGACATGAGTAACCCAAATACAAAGTGAGAAAATGAGCATAATCCATAGGCTACTGAAGAATTAAGACGTCTGACTCTTATTTCAAAATAAATCTTTATTATTTCATAAATAATTGTGCAGACATAAAACTCAATCAAAAACTTGGGATTCAAAGCTGGAAAGGAAAATAAAAAATGAATATAAAACTACAACTTTTAGTTGACAATGATCAGCACACTACGCAAAAGCACTGTAGTAATCAAAATGGGTGTGCAGTGGTTTTCAGGTGACTTGCTACCTCTCATCAGCCTGCTACCTTGCAGTTTTCAGTAATCCACTCATCCAAATATTTATCCAACAAGGGCGAGGTACGCTAATATTTATTGGTACCTACTATGTACTAGTATTCTAGGAACTGGAAATACAATAGTGAACAAACGAAGTCCTGTCCATAAAGAGGGCAGGTAGGAGACCAGGAAAGAATAGACAAGAAGGAAATCATCAGGTGGCAATCGTGATGTAAAGTTATGTTGCACAAGAAGATAGAGAAACAAGGAGGGGCACTGACCTGCAGAAATAATCTTCAGCCTGTATCCCAGCTCTTGTATGCATAAATAAGTAAATCTTTAAAAAAATAATAATAAGGATATTGACTAGAGATGTGAAGGAAACACAGGGCTGAGCCAGGCAATAGTGGAGTTTGAAGCTCGGAGAACATCAAGACCAAAGGCCTAGAAACAGGTGTGAGCTTAGCCAGTTTGACAAACATCAAGGAAACTTAGGCTCAGGAAATGAACAGAATGAAAGAAACAGTGGTAGGATGTGAGAGTGTACAGACAGTTAGGGAAGAGATTCTATGGGGTCTTCAAGTCACAGTAAGAAACTGGCCTTTCCTCTGGAGATGATACTCTGGTAAAGGAAGCCATAGATGCTCTGAGACAAAGAAGGGCTATGAGGAGGGGGGAAAAGTGACAGTATCTTTAGACACGTGGGAATATATCAGCCATTATGACTGGTGAGTTTCCAGTGCTGCAGTCCTGAAGCCTAGCCCACCCCAGACAGTTGTGTTTCCTGAATATTCTTGTCCTGTTTAGATGTGCTGTAAGGCTAATAATCAACTAATCTGTTTTGATTCATTGACAGATCTTAGGACAGTTAACTATGATCACTGCCTGGTTCAGAATTGCATCCTACATTACTATCTCAGTATTACCACGCTAAGCACTTCGCTCTCATTGGAGTATAAAGTAATATTTTCATGCATTTACCAGTTAAAGCAAAGACTAACACAGCATAAGCAAATGTATGTTATGAACCAGCAATGACACATAGAAGACACCTGTTCAACAAATTTGGAAGAAAGTTGTACTAGACATTAAATCCCTGAAATACCTAAAAATATGACTGTCTCACCTATACCTAAAACTGAGCATGTGTGTCATCTAAAGACAGGTTATTAAAAAGGGAGAGTACCTCTGTAGGTTTTTTTTTTTTAATAAATGATCTAGGATAAGGAAAACAAGTGATAATTAGTGAATACTAAAAATTGTCAACACTCCTATACCTAGGCACATTCAAATCTATGGGAAATAAAATATTAGATTTTGTAAATTAATGACTTCTTAAATGGAATATAAATAAGGGGACTCCCTGGTGGCCTAGGAGTTAAGTCTCAGCACTATCACCACATGGCCTATGCTGGACCCTCAGCCAGGAGGTGACCCACATGATGCAGCAGATCTCTCTTGTCTTGCCCGCAGCTCCCCTCAGCAGTGTACTTCAGTAAAAATTACCTGTTCTGTTCCCCAATTTGTCTCCGGGGGATCCTCTCACCTCCCCGCACCTTTAACCACCACTCCAGTTCTTTTATGCTAAAATAAAATTGACTTTTCCTCTTCTAATGTTGAACTGCCGGCTGGAGCTGGCCTCAGGAAAATACAATGATCAACTGAATATAACCTGTGACTAGCAGATCTCTGATTGCTGTTTCTCCCCCAGGGGAACTCATCATGGGTGTGCTTCTAAACTGTGCTTCCACAAGTGAGCTTCACTGGGTCATGACAGAATCATGCGCGATATATCAGCAATGCACTGTAGCTGTTCTTGCCTGTCATTTGTCTTCAGTTGAGTATTCAAACCCTAGTCAGAAACAACCAGCGGCCATGTCCAAGAATATCCCCCCAGATACCTGGAGGGACCAGCCATTAGGAACTCCTAAGTTTTGAAACTTCCTGAGGCATCAGACATGGAACACACAAGAGTTATCCTGGTGTTCTGATTATGCCCTCCTGGAATGCCTTTCCCACAGAAAGTGTGACAATATTAGAACAGTTGGTTTAAGTTAGTCAAAAAACTAGACCAGTGAATTTGGAGTGGCAGTTATATAATAGTGAGTAGGTAAGAATTCTGGAACCAGGACACAGGAAAATTTCAAGATAATAACAACCATTGGCTTGAAGGCTGGGTTTAGGTGGAGGCTGGAAGGGCCTTGAGGAGACTGTTAGCAAAAGCTGAGGAGACTGTTAGCAAAAGCTGAAAATATCTCTGGGAGACAGTTGTAAAGGTTTAGCGAACACGCAGAAAGTGTTATCTAACATTGAAAGAAAGAAACTCTTGTTGTAAGATGTTGGGGAGTTTATAAAACGGGTGCCTGTGGGAACATAGAAAAAGTAAGACTCTGTGTAATACAAGTCAGGAACACACAGGTTAGGCATACAACCATGTCATCCAACCATGCTCAATCCTTTGTTACATAATAAATCACAGGGATTCATAAAGGCCTTTTCTTCCTTGCATAGGCAGGTTCTAAATTCTTTAAACTGACTTTGAGTTTAATGTCTGCAAATATGTCAATGTGTTTCTTTTTTTTTAAAGATTTATTTATTTATGCATACAGAACTGAGGTACAGGCCAGAGGTGCAGGGGCGGTGAGAGGATTCACCAGAGACAGAGTGGGGAGCAGACAGGCCAAGTGACGAAGTACACTGCTCAGGGGAGCAGCGGGCGGGTTAGGAGAGGTCTGCCACGCCTTGTGGGTCACCTCTGGGGTGGAGATCGAAGCTGTAGCACTGCAGCTAGCTTGCAGTTCTGTACCCTAACCTGGTGTGCCACCAGGGAGGGCCCTTGTAAAAGACTTTCTTAATACTCAACACATTTCAAATCTACCACAGTCATATCACTTCACTGTACCCCATCCCCAAATTTAAATGAAACTGTTTTGGTGAAGGAGTGAATAGGGGGGAAGGTTGGCTTTTCTGTTCATGTAATTCAGCGTTTACAGATGATACAATTTAAGTGTGACTGGCTTGATTTTGCTGCCCTCAGTTGATTTAGAAAACAATTTTGTTGTCCTTTTATTAATGTGGTAGGGTAATAAAATACAATTGTTTTCCATTGCTTGAAACAAAAGGTACCCATTTCCTAGGTAAAAATAACTTTCATGGCAGAGGCAGAGGAGAGTTAGAAATTGTTAGAATAGATTCTTTTCTTTTTTTAATTGAAAAGTTGAAGATCCATGTTTAAATTTCAGCATTAATTGAATCTCTTGAATTTTATGTAGTTTTACGAAGTATTTTTTTCCCTACAGTCCATTTTCCTCTCGTGGATCTTCTTGACAGATTTTCTCAAACACTTCCCTCACAAAAATTACTTGTCAAAAAAATTGATGACTATATCAACATGCTGAACATGTGTGATAATTCTCAGTTCTTCTATTTTTACTTTTCTTTCTACTTCTCTGTTTAAATAGACAGCACCACCTGGTGGCTGAGTACAATTATTAAAACTTGATTGCCTCAAAAATTAAAATTTACCTACAGCAGAAGGAAAAACATTTTTTTTTCATATTAAGTTGGGGTTGCTATAATAGTTATGCTTATTAGCTTACTTAATTATATCTAATTTTAAGAATACATACACCTAAATCGTAACAAGTTTTATCCATTAAGTACACTTTTTAAATTTTCTTTTAACATTTTTGAAAAGTATACCTGTAGCGTTTTAATAATATGAACTTTAAAAAGTACATGTTTTTTGAGAAATCCACCCTTATTGGGCACTTCAGTTCACTCACAAAAGTAACTTTATGGCAACTTTCTTTAAAAATAGTGTATTTTAATCATATAACCATAGTCATATGATTTTAAAATAACTTTACTCATAAATGAACACAGAAAATAATGGAAATCATTCTGGGGGAGAAAAGTAAATGCTACAATGTACTTAGGATCTTTCGATCCAATATTGAGCTCCAAAAGAAGCATTTGATTCGAATGTAATACTGCTGCCCTCTTGTGGGTTAAAGTATGTATTTCCCTTTGGAAACAAAATTACAGCATCCCAAAACTATTGTTTTTGATATTTAATGAGAAAATTAAGTATGAGCTATTTTTACACACACACCGCGTCCAATAACTCCTAGCTGAGACCTGGAATGCCCCAGTTAATGTGATATCGTTTTTAACAGAATTTAGGGGATTAATTTATTCTAATTTCTCGTCTGGTAAATAAAAGATAACCACAAAACTCTCTACTCCTGTGACTTTTAGCATCCTTCACCAGTGGCATGTACCACCAGGTTTGCAAATGTCACACTCAGCTAACCTTCCAGCTAAAACCAGGAACTGGTACAATTTGTTTACTTCCCACTTTGATAACGTTAAGTAATGGAATAAACTGTTTTTAATCACTTTTTAAAAAAACAAAAAACCCTCTCTCGCGTTGCTGTTGTTTCATCTCACTCCTGGGATGAGTTCAGGAAGCTTTTCCAAGGTGCAGGACTGACACTTACCTTGCAGGAACACTTTGCCCCTTGCAATTGTGGTGCTGAATAGGAACAAGCTTTCTACACACACCCCAGACAGAGGAGCCAAGCTTCTCCCCTGCCTTGGCTCTGCACCCTGCTGCTCAAACGAATGAATGGTGCTTTTCATATTTCTCCGTCTGAACAGGACTAATTCACTAAGAGCCTGTTCTGTGTTTACAGCTCTCACCTCGGGTTGCAAGTGTTATTGTGGATTAAAGGAAAACAAGAAGGAAACAAAGCGATGATTCTGATTTGGCCCTAATTCCCAGGCGCTGTAAAACAAGAGCTTAACTTCATTTTCTAACTCTATCTGAAATGTCCTCTGTGCCCCCTACCCCATACACCCCACCCTGACCCCTACCTACTCTACCAAAGCCTGCAGTGCACTCCCATTTAGAAAACAGAATCTTATTATTGAAAAGGAGGGTGAAATAAAGCAATCTATTCTATTCTGCCTTTATTTGTTTGGCACTGGAGGAAGTAACAGTCAACTGTAAAATACAAACAAACAAAAATAATGGTTGGCTTCAGTCCTTGGTCCCACCACCCCAGGCAAGTCTGCGATGTGCTGCTGCCCCCTGGTGGAAAATCCTGTTATCACAGGACTTTACCCAAGTGGTTTACTTTAAGAGGATGTTCTTTCCTCTCTTACACTTTCCTGAGGAAATGTCCATCATTAACAGTCTTACCTAAATGAAGAGGGAAAGGCAAGAAAGGAAACAGGGGGTAGTGGTACACACTACACTCAGGGATTTTCTTACACAATCCTCACTGTCAATTCCTGCACATTAAATGGGGAAGCAGAATCTGCAGGGTTGGGTGAAAGGCTACAACTGGCCTGCTTACACTCCTAGATACTTAAGTTTAACTGTGAGCAGGCACCTGGCTTGATTCCACTTTGCCACTCTTCCTGTGTTGGCTGTTTGTCTTCCTTCTCATTGCCTTCCCATCAACAAAGCAGCTCTAACACTGCACTGAACTGTAGTTAAATTGGGTTTGAACTCTGTCCTTTCTACTAGGTAGTTTTGTGATCTTGGACACATTATATAACTTTTATATTCTCACTCCCTACCAGCTACATAGAGCTGTTGTAAAGATGAAATGAGATAATACATCTGAAGTGCTCAGTCTAGTGCATGGAGAAAGGAACAAAGTTTAAGGATCAACATATATAGCTGAGATTATACCACATTAATCACAGTAACTTTTAAATTTCCATGCTGCTTTTAAGTTTTGTTTGACTGGCGTCCCCACTTTTAGAAAGATAATATTGTAATGTTATACTGTCTCTGGAGTAATTTTTTGTTTAATGAATTCACTTGGGATAATTTTTACCACCAAAGGTAATTTCATCTGTGAGCTGATTTTAGTTTAAAAATTCATTTTGTGTCAACTCTTCAACAAAAATTTCCTATGTCCCTGGAGTTCTGTAAAAATGGCTGAAGGTAATAGTTTTACACGAGATAATGGCCTTCCTCCTTGTCTCTGAATGATTATCAAGGGTGAAGCTGCCCTAGAGAAGATTAAAAGCATCATCAGATATACCCTCATGGCTCTCCCCAACAGTGGTGGTTTCTGATGTTATTTGTTTGGTAAACATAGTCTACTCATTCTTTAAGTCACAGAGATTTGACAAAAATCAGAGCTCTCAAGAAAATAACCTTGTTAATGAGATCAAGTGCCCAAGCCCAGTAGTGGATTGACCTTGGGCAAACTATGATTGTCGCTTCCAGATCCATAAGGGCACCCTTCCCATCCACACTCCAAGGAGGTCCACTGCTCTACATATCTGTGATCACACTGGGCTTGTATTGGGGATTCTTAGGATAATGAATTCTTGGAAAACTTAACAGTAAAGAGATGTTACTTTAACAACCAAAAAAAAAAAAAGCATTTTCATTTGGAGGAAATAATTCTTGAAAGGTTATTTGGGGTCTAACCCCTTGTTTTGTTTAAGCATTTCTAAATTTATCTTTTAATGTAGTCATTTTCACGAGTATTTGTTAAATTGTCTCTATGGACTATAACTCCACTAATCTTCATCTTAAAATCTCTAACATGAGGGTAATAATAATGGTAAAAAAAAAAACAAAAACATTGCAAATGTGTTAGTGAAGGGCAATCACTTCACAATGCATACTGACAGCTTATTCTGTGTATATTTTGGAATAAAGTGACATTTTATATCTGCTATGTCATTTTTATAGTCTCCCAGGAATGATGATACTAATCATAACACATTTTATCCACTTATCAAATGTGTTATTTGTAGACAGAACTTAGAATACATCTGATCTGAGTTTTGCATGACTTGCAATATCCAAGCTGTGAAAACCACTTAATTCCCCAAATATAGCTGAATGGATCAAGAAGAAAAGGTGTATATGCACAATGGAATACTACACAGCTATCAAAAATAAATTTATGTCAGTGTGGCAATATGGATGGAGCTGTAGGGTATTATGCTAAGTGAAATAAGTCAGAAGGAGAAAAGTGAATGCCAGATGTCTCACTAAAATGTAGAATATAGAGAAACAAAACAAAGGGTCAGATAAAGCAAAGTAAGAACCACTCCTAGAAATCTGACTATAGATCTTAGGCTAGGGAAGGGAGGGGAAGCAGTAAGATGGGGAGGGAGTATAATTGACTCTGTTTGATGGTGGATGTCCAGGGGGTGGATACTGTGCAGTAACACAGAAGGGTAGAGATCCTATACTTTCAACACAAAGGGCAATGTAAACCAAAGTAACTGCAATTAAAAAATTAAATAACAGGGCCCTCCTTGGTGGTGGCAGCAGGTTAAAGCACAGCACTAAGAAGCTAAAGCCACTTCAGCATGAGTTCGATCCCCACCACAGAGGTGACCCACACGGTGCGGCAGACCTCTCCTGACCCACCCACTACTCCTCTTAGTGTACTTCATCAGTCGGCCTGTTCTGCTCCCCACTCTGTCTCTGGTGAATCCTCTCACTGCCCCTGCACCTCTGGCTGTATCCCAGTTCTACATGCATAAATAAATAAATCTTTTAAAAAATTAAATAACAAATAAAAAAATAAGTAAATTTTTATCTTAAACTCCTTAAAAATAGAAAACATAGCCTAGCATGCTTACATAGTCCATTTTCTATCACTTTGTGATGACAATCCCATCACTTTATGATTTCCATCACTTTATGATGACAATCCTTGGTGCACTCAGCCCCTGAGTGGTAAAACTGAAAGACCTTGTCTGAAAAGAAAGCAGCAAGCCTCTGCTCCCTATTTTTGATGTGGATCCCATAGTGGAGTGTGTACACCCCATAAGATACAAAGACTTTGGGTTTTCTACCAGTTTGGATTTACCCTCCTGACTTCCTCTTCACTTAGGGCGCACTCTCTTCCAAAGGAACCTCTTCTCCTGCAGAGCGGTCTTGAGTGACCCAATCCCTTGCGTTTTCTAGATGTTACCTGGCATTTCTAGTTCCAGTTTAGCTCTAGATTTCAATCTCTGCTCAAAAATCTACTGCAGGCTGGTAGTGGTGACCTAAGACATATTCTGTGACAGATAGCAAGTTGGCTTTAGTGAAAGATTCATTGTTAAGGTACAGTGTAACTGGGAGGTCAGGAGATAGAAGGTAGAGCTAGAAAACAAAACAAAAGAAACCTAAGCAGCTGCTCTCCCTCACTTAAATAATGGTGGATATATATCTAGTCTATCCCCTGCTGGGGATAGAATCAGGAAAGGCCCAGGAGAGCTGCCTGTCTGGCTTATACGTTAAGTTAGATACTTACATTATAACTCAGTGATTATTTCTCTTGTTGGAGCGTAGCTCAAGAGCTCAGAGATCAAAGAGCAAGACTCCTGCACTTGATACCAGCTCCACACCGGGTCAGCCCAGCTAAGTTGCTTTTCCATTCTGTGCTGCTCTCATTGTTGCATGCTGTAAATCCTCCCTGGGGACCAGGTATGGGGCAAGCTGATCTCAGCTACACCTGAGCTAGTCTCCAAAGTGGGCACTCTGAGGTCACCCTTCACCAGGGCTTCCTACACAATCATTCCGAGTTCACCCAGAGAGCAAAAGGAGCAGCTATAGTTAGATTTTTCATTTAAAATTTGGCACTGCCTGAAGTCATTCCCATTCCTTCCAACGGCTGTTGCCATTATATTAAAAAGAGTGAATTTGCTGCTGCATTACTTACTGCCCAGAAAATCCAGCTGAAACCTGCTACTGCCAAATCTGCAGTTTCAATACAAGGCCAGAGCCTTTAAATAGTTCCTGCTCCTGAGGATTTTCTGCTCTCTAGAAAAAAAAAAAAAAAAAAAAAAGATAAAGCCTCAGTTTGAAGGATTGGACATGGACCATTAAAAATAGAAAATGGCTGTCTCTGTCACTCTCAATTTCTGACTGCCCCATTCGCAGACTTCTTAAAGGTAAAGTCTCCTCAGAATAGTCTGAGTCGTCTCCTCAGATCAGAGTAAGGGGGTTTTCTTGACTTACATCTCCCCAGTTCCCTCAGGTCTTTATGTAGAGGCCCATTCTCCACACATAAAATGCCTGTTTACAGACTCACAAGCATACAAAGCTATTTTAAGAATACAGTGAGAGAATGGGGAGTTTTTACTCAGAAGGTCTCCAGACTTGGTCATGGCCTCCGTCTCCTGAGATTTAATTTGATTTTGTTGACTTCTTTCATAGTACTTTTTCTTTTTCTTTTCATTCCTCTGGCCCCACTATCTTGGACCTAAACTTTCCTAGCCAATTGAATATAATGATACATGGTTTGCAGAGAAAATAAGAATTTGATAATTTTTATAAATGTGCAACTTTGTGGAAGCTTAACATTTTGCCCTTTATAAGATATAAGACCTCTTTTTAAAATATATTTTGAGAATCAGGTATGACAATTTGATTGCCTGGCTGCTCACAATTGGAGAGCTTTGGAAACCACATTATCAGTCTCCTCTGTATTAGGAGGATGATTCATCCCAAACACCGAGATCCCAAGTAAAAAGATGTTCACTCTCACTAACATAGGCTGTTACACCCAAGGAGGACTCTGTTAAAATGTTCAGACAAACACTAAACTTCCAGAGGTTACTTCTATCCAAAATTTAATTTCTAGAAGCCAGAACACATTTAAACCCACTCAATGAAACACTATGGGAAGCCATGTCTGTTCCTCCTTGAGAATACTGGAACATCTTGAATAAATATCCTACAGCTTAGTTAGTCCTATATCCTGGTTTGTTTTTCTTTTTATTGTTTTGTAGCTATCCCCAGTCTCTACTCTGGCCTTTACATGCTTTTTTGTTTTGTTTTGTTTTGCCTGGTCTTTTTCTTAGCAGACTATCACTGGACTTGTAGAAACTCTTTGTGCACAGGTAGAGAAACTGGTGTGTCTGGGTATTTACTGCCCATGCTCAGGCTCTTTGGCAATGACTCACAGATGGGGAAGTTTGAATTCCCTGTGTCCTCTCACTTCTGGACAACTCGGGGATGTCTCTTTCATTCAAGAGTTTCTCTGTAGAATCAGGTTGGAGTGGGATTTAAATTACCCCTGCTTGATTTCCTCTCCTTCTCTGTCCTGCTTCCAGGCAATCTCCCTCATCACTCTTTCTTGAATGCTTCCTTAATAAACCATTTTCAAAGATGTGTTCATCTCAGTTTCTCGATAACTGGATATCAGGACTTAAAGACAGTCTATCCTCCTTAATAAGTAGCAATCAGAACAAACATTACTCCTAGTGTGGTCTAATAAATGTACAGTGGTGTAGAAGAGACTGATAGTTTGTTCTCAGAATTAAATTTCTTTCAATGTAATTTAAGTTTGCATTCTACATTCACCCATATCATACCACTAGTTGCTATCATTCCAGTTAAACCCCTAGTATGTTTTTCTGTCTGGGGTATTAAAAAACAGAACCCCAGAAGTAAGCGAGAATTTTGTACTTATTTTCTGTTTATGCATTCTTTGTTAAAAAGACTGAAGAGAGTGACATCATCATTATGACAGAATAAGTTTGCTATAGGTTTCTTTCAAGAGAACACTAGTTTAGATTATCACCATTAGATGAGAGTGTATTTGTGGAAGTCCAGGAGGCCAGCAGAGAAGATTCAGGTCACTTGGGAGGGGTGGACAGGAAAGGAAAGACCAGAAATTGGATTCATTGAGAGATACAGAGGAAGAGTTTTTCTTTATCCCCTGTGGTAATAAAACTCAGTGTGAAGCGATATTCTCAGCCTGTGGTTACTCCCATAGGTGAAAGTGTAAGCATGTCAGTGAGCTTTCCCAGCCATGTGAGATGCTACCCACAAATAATCACGTTTAGCAGTGAAAAGTGAAAGCTTTACCTAGAGAAAAAGATGAGCAAGCCAATCTCATCCCTTTTACTTAACATAATGCTAGAAGTCCTAGACAAAGTAGTTAGGCCATATTATATAAAGAAAACCCTAAGTACTACAAACACACACACACAGAGAGAGCAAATTTTTAAATAATGATTTTAATGAAGTGTCAGGGGCCTGTTAATATGCAAAATCAGACTTCCAGAAGATGGCAGCAGGGTAAAGATGCCGAGATCACTGCGTCCAGGCCTGCATAGGAATTGAGGACTGAAAA
>NW_004567110.1:22724421-22781004 GCF_000260355.1 Condylura cristata
TACCAGAGACATTTTGAGGGGGTGGAGTGGGGAATGGGATCAAAAACGGGGGGGTGGGGAGGGAAGTGCATGGGATTATGGTGATGGCACACGGGTGACTTGGTGATGGGAAACTCGCGGGGATTACAATTGAGATGGAAAAAAAATGTACAAAATGATGTAAAAATAAACTGTTATAAAATAAAAAAATATGCAAAATCAGTTACATATTCACGGATTAACAAGAAACTATTAGAATAATGAGTTGAGAAAGCAATCCCATTTACTTTAGTATCAAAAGGAATACAATATTTGGGAATATTTTTTTTAAGATTTTTTTGTGCATACAGAACTGGGGTATAGGCCAGAGGTACAGGGGGTGAGAGTATTCACCAGAGACAGAGCGGGGAACAGAACAGGCAGAACGACGAAGTACACTGCTGAGTTGAGGAGCGGGCGGGTCAGGAGAGGTCTGCCGCGCCATGTGGTCACCTGTGGGGCAGGCAGGGATTGAACTCATGCTGAAGTGGCTCTAGCTTCTCAGTGCTGTGCTTTAACCTGCTGCGCCACCAGGGAGAGCCCTACTTGGGAATAAATTTAACCACAGTGTGTGGAAGGTGTATACAGGGGAACATTGATAAAAGGAAGGAAAAAAGGAGGGATAAAATTAGGAAACATTGATAAAAGAAACTGAAGGGGACTAAAATAAGTGGAAAGGATAGGGTATTTTGTACTCATAGGTTAGAAGAATTAGTAGTGTTAAAATAGCTATTCTATCCAAAGCAGCCTATAGAGTTGGCACAATCTCTATAAAAATTCAGATGTCATTTTTCACAGAAATAAGACAACCCTAAAGTCTGCTTGGAGTCATAAAGGACCCAAATCAGCTGAAAAGAAAGAACAAAGCTGGAGGGATCATATTACCTGATATCAAACTGCAGTCATCAAATCAGCATGATACTTGCATAAAAACAAATACATAAATCAATGTAACAAAATAAAGAGTTCAAAAATAAACTCATGCATACATAGTGAGTGAATATTTGACAAAGCAGTCAAGGGTACATGATGGAGAAGGAAAAGCCTGATCAACAGTGTTGAGGAATTAAGTAAATAAAGAATGGACAAAAATATATCCAACAAATGTAGGAACTATTGCAAGCATATAATAATAAAAAGCCAGTGAAAAATTAGCAAACAATCTGAAAACATATTTCCAAAGATATTCAATGGCCAGTAAAAACATGAAAAGATGTTCAATATCACTAATCATGAAGGAAAGCTGACTGAAAATCACAGTGAGCTATCGGCTTACATCTTTCAGGATAGTGATTAACAAAAAGACACAAATTAATAAGTGTTAGCAAGAATGTGGAGAAACGGGAACACTTTTGGATTGTTGGCAAGACCTCCACTATTAAAAGCAGTATGACCGTCCATCAAAATTCAATAATAAATGGACCAAAAGATCCTGCAACCCCAATTTTCAGTAAATAGCCAAAAGAAGTGATAATATTGTATTGAAAATATCTCAGTACTCCCATTTACTTTATAGCACTATCCACAAATGGCCAATGTTGGAAAATGACCTAAATGTCCACGATCAGGTGGACAAGAACACATAGAACAAGAACACATGGTGTGCATACACACGCATTGGAGTATTTTGCACCCTCAATAAAAAGGGTAATTCTATTATTTGCAACAGTGTAAATGAAGCTGAAGGATATTGTTAAATAAATTTGACAAAAATTTATTTAAGTATGTAGTATCACTTACAGGTGGAAAAACATAGATACAAAGTCAAACTCATAGAAACAGAGTAAAAAAAGTGGCTGTTGCCAGGGACTAAGTGTGGGAGGAAATAGGAAATGCTGATAAAAGGACATAAACTTTCCGACCCTCCCTTGTGGCACAATGGGTTAGGACTCAGCACTGCAAGCTAGCGCAGCTGCTTCAGTGCTAGCTTGATCCCCGCCCCGGAGGTGATCCACATGACGCAGCAGACCTCTCCTGACCTGCCTGCTGCTCCCCTCAGCAGTGTACTTTGTTGATCTGTCCGTTCTGTTCCCCTTTCTGTCTCTGGAGAATCCTCTCACCAACCCTGTACCTCTGGCCTATACCCCAGTTCTGTATGCTTAAATACAAAAAATCTTAAAAAAAAAAAGTACATAAACTTTCAATTCCACTAAGAATTAGGCCTGAGGATCTAATGAGTAACATGATGAGTGTAAGTTGTGAACACTGAGCTGTATAATTGAAATATGCTAAGAGTGGAACTTAAATGTTCTCACCCAAAAAAGGTAAATATGGAAAGTGGTACAAGTGTTAATTAACTTAAATGGGAGAGTTCCCTTTCACATATATATAAGGTATATATAATGAATCTTCACATGGCACACCATAAATGTTTTACTAAATTGGCCATTACATTTCAACGCTAGATGAAAAAGAAGTTAAAAATAGAGTAACATAAGATCCAGCAATCTCACTTCTGGGTATTTGCCCAAAGGAAATGAAATCACTATCACAAAGAGGTATCTGAAGCCCCCTATTTATTACAACATTGTTCATGACAGCCAAGAAGTGGAAACAACCTAAATGTCCATCAATGGACAAATAAAGAAAATGTAGTATGTATAGATTTCCACGTGATACAATGGAATGTTATTCTTCCTAAAAAGTAAGGAAATCCTGTCATTTTCAACACAATGGATAGACCTTGAGGTTATTTTGCTAAGTGAAATAAGTCAGACAGAAAAGAAACCTAAAAAAAAAAAAAAAAAGCCAAACTGAAACCTAGAAACAGACTAGGAGGTTGAATGTTGTAGAGCTAGTTAGTAGGCAGGTGAAATGGGGACCTACTGGTCAAATACAAATGCCCAGTTGCAAGGTAACTTGTGGAGTCTATGCACAGCATGTTGACTACTGGTAAGTATACTGGTAAGTACTTTTTATTCGAAAGTTGCCAAGAATAAAGCTCTTCAATTTTCTTCTTTTTTTTTTTTTTGCTACATACACATACAAATGATAATTATGTGGGTGCCAGACAAGCTAAATAATCTCATTTTAGCAATCATATCACTATAGATGCATGTATGAAATCATCACTTTGCACACATCAAAATTACACAATATCATATGCCAATTACTTCTCAATCACGTTAGACAAAATTAATATCGGAATTTTTAATAGGGAAGCCTACAGTTCAGAAGATCCAAGACTTCCAGTTCTGAATATATTGCAAAGCCAGTATCTCAAAAACTCCTCCAAAGCACAGGCATGGTAGATAAAATGTACAACTTTTTTTGCCTTGTAACAATTTATTTTTCAAGACATAATATATTTCATGGTTTAATAATAAAATGTACAAAGCACTTGCAGTAAAGTCTCACTCCCAACATACACCTCACATATAGCTTCTCAGCTTCCTTCCATAGAGATAAAAAAATCCACCAGTTCATCATGCATCTTTCTGTAGGTAGGCTATACATGTAAAATATTTAATTTCTGCATTTTGATATCAATAAAAGCCATAATAGATGTACTATCATTCACAGTACTTTTATCTGATAGATTCACATCAAAGCAGAGAACATCTTTATCATTTTTTTCTTTACATTATATAACTGTACTGATTTCATTTTAAATTATTTTAAAATATTTGTTAGGGGCTCTCCCTGGTGGTGCAACAGGTTAAAGCACCACATTATGAAGCTCTCTGAAGCCACTGCAGCACGAGTTCAATCCCCTGCCAGGGAGCTGACCCACATGGCGCGGCAGACCTCTCCTGACCGGCCTGCTGCTCCCCTCAGCAGTGCATTTCAGTAGATCTTCCTGTTCTGCTCCCCATTCTGTCTCTGATGAACCCTCTCACCCACCACACCTCTGGCCTGTACCCCAGTTCTGTAAGCATAAATAAGTAAATCTTTAAAATATATATTTGTTAGTATAAATTATGCTACAGTAAATTTGAGGAAACAGGATATGTACCTTTGAGAGATTGATAGATTTTACATAATTTCCCTCAATAAAATTGAAAATTGAGACTTTTAACCAGCAATTCGTAAGACTCTCCCCTTTCTCTAAACACTGAACCAATCATCTGTAATATTCTTTTCGGTGTACAGATCATGCAAAATATAATCAGTGAGGAGAAATAGGGATAATTAAAGTCTGAGCAAGTAACTATGTTATAAAACAGTGATTATTCATGGAAGTTTCTGGGAATGCTGACTGTGATCTAGGGGTTCAAGTTTTGCCTTCGTTGGATAATGAAAAAAGAGACCTCCCTTGGTGAAAGGGTTACACATTCAATGAGACAGTGGTATAGAAATAATATGCCAGTCAACACAAGGTGAGGACAAGATAGAGATCCTGTTTTCATTGAGAATGTAGGAGGCGAATTAAATTATTTCCAGCGTAGAATGTGAATGCAGGCTATCTGGATATTCCAGTTACTCCAAATATAAATCATGCTCTCAGAGACTCCTACTTTTGATCATGATGGGTACAATAGACTAGTTTTTCGCAAAACTGTAACAGGAGAAAATAATCAAAATATCTTAGATGTTGTTAGTGCAGGTTTAACTGGTTTCTAAATGAACTCAAGCGAGTGGGTCCACAATCACAAAGTTGTTATCCCTGGGGACACTTCCAGATGGCAGCACAGAGAGGGGAACACAAGCATGGCACAGTGGTTTTGCTGAAGACAGACTTAAAAGAGGATTGGGGTAGCTGGAATTCATGAAGCTGGATCATCAGAAATAAGAGAGCTTGTGGAGAAATAGCTGTTGAAATCTGTACAAGCGTCCACTTGCATTGTATTCATAGGGCAAGGCTCCAGGAAGAAAGGTAAAGAATACTTACAAGGAAAACAACTCCAAACTGCAAGTGGAACAACTAACTACTGATTCACACAGGACTGGAGACATCTGAGACCTCAGCCTCAATGGGGAACCTCAAGGAACCTCCCAGGAATTTATTAGAACCCAGTAATCCCTAATCGATTCACAGTGAAGTCTAAAACTGGAATTTATTTTAAGATTTATGTATACAAGAACTGGGGTACAGGACAGAAGCGTAGGGAGTTGGGTGAGAAGATTCACCAGAGATAGAGTAGGGAGCAAAACAGGCAAAATGACTCAAATACACTGCTGAGGGGAACAGTAGATGAGACAGGAAAGGTCTGCCTGCCAGGTGGGTCACTTCCATGGCCAGGGATCAAACTTATGCTGCAATGACTGCTAATAGCTTTGATTTCTGTGTTTTAACTCTGTGTGCCACCAGTGAGGCCCCTAAAACTGGAATTTAAGAACAAGAAGAGACCCTGAGTGGACTTGGTTCTGCTTTCTAAAAACACAAATCCAGAGAATGAGAATTTAATGCATGCCAGACTTCTCTTTACATATGACATGTATTTAATCATCATTGTTTTCATTAGTGAGGTCTAACTTCCCAGTTAGGTTTTCTAGTAATACACAGTAAAAGATGAACATTGAGCATCAGGGTTCTGGGGTCTCAGTTTTGCACCTGACTCCTAGTGAGATCAACTATAAAGTCATAAACTTTGCACAGTACATATGACAATAGCTACTGTTAATTTCTTTCACATTCACTTTTGATGTACCAAATCCCATTGTTATTTTCAGATAGGAGCCTAAAATAGGAATAAAAGAATTCTGGTGAACAGAATATGTAAAGATACCCATGGGAAACTGCCATAAAGAGCTATGCATACAATCAGTCTACCATATCAAAAATTAAGCTTTTCCCTTAGTGATTTGTCAGTGATGGCTTGAACTTAAAATCTTTTAAATTTTCAAGGGAGCCTTAGATAAGCTTTAAGACAAAAAAATAGTATATTTCTAATAGTAACCAGTACAAATTTTTCATTATGTACAACATTAATAGATTTTATTATATATGTATGTATGTAAATAATATGCAACATACAATGTATTTACTGGAAGCTTAGAAATTACTGTAAGTCTTAAGGAGAAGAGACAGTTAAAGGGAAAAGAGTAAAACAACTGTCTATACTGTTGTCAACTGAAAATCTACATCAGCCTGATAAATATTTGTATTTAAATAATTATTAAACTTCCACTCTAGATATCCGTATCCTATCTTCTTGAGATCTGTATATGTACAACAGTAGCCTTCTAATCAGGCTAAGAAAACATGTAACAATATTGCTAAAGCTTTAGTTAGGTACAATTTATTCAATGTGCTTATGTTCTTTATTTTCCCTCATCAACTTTGGAAAGTTATTAAAACTGATGATCACATTTACTACTCTTTTTCTCCATTCTCTAGCTATCAATGTACATATTACATTTACATATTACACATGGCATCTGCACCAGTTTCTTTCCACACACTTACTCAAGAATGAAACAAGACAACTCTTCGTTGGTTCTACTACTGACTCAGCTCTGGCAACAGACATGGCCCACGTGAAGATCACATTCAGCACAGATGCTTTCAGGGGTTAGTCTGTGTTGTTGCAAAATTCCAAACCTATTTGTTCATTAAACATTAATTTTGTGTCTACCATGTTCTAGTTATTATACTGGGCATTGTGTTGCAGTACTTCAGAAGGTTTAATAAATATTCAATTGAAGAAAAAGTGGTCCAAATTATATCCTATTAGTAACACCCCTATCAATTTTCTTACCTTGCCAAGGGCTAATCTTCTCATAGGTAGACTGTGTTCACGACTGCCCAATTCTAGCTTCCTTTTCTTTCTTTTCTATGCTGCTGAGTCTCTGCATTTGAATCCAACCTCTGTCATATGCCACCTGTATGACTTCAGGCAGTTTGCTTTGAATTCTCTGCTCTGCATTTATGACAGCTTAAAAAAAAAAAACCCACACATGTAAAATGCCACATCTCATGAGGTTGCCATGAAGAGTCAGTATGACAGCCTAGCTTTAGAAAACACAAGTGAGCATCAGCGTTGCTGTTGCTCTTGAGGAACTTGCCTTCTAGTAGAGCAGGGGCTGTTACACAATTATCACCAGGTCTGCAAAATAAATAAATAAATAAATAAAACAAAACAAAACAACAACAACAAAAAAAACCACTCACTTGTAATGAGCTTGAATGGTATCTTTCCTGTCTAACTTTGGTGTTTATTTAGGAAATGACAAAGCTTATCTTAGTGAAATCTAGTGTTGCTGAGCTCCTCTTGACAACATAAGATCAGGCTTCTGCTGTTGATAAATGAGTCATTAGCTCCATTAACCAGTCACTGCTTTCATTGTTTCTTCCCCTTTATTGAACAAGAAGGATTTTGTATTTGAGTTCTGCATTTGACTAGGAACAGTGGGGGGGAACTGAGCATTTTGCTCACTTCATTTTGCCACTGCCTGTGACTAGAGATATCGCAAAATAAGTGAACAGGTCAGATAGGCCTCTACAAGCTTACTTGCAGTTGACAGCCTCACCACTTTACTCTACTCTCCCCTGCTAAGGCAGGAGGGAAGTCAGATGATGGTCTTGATTCCATGTTCACAACCAGGAACTATAATTTTTATTTCTTGTTGCATATTACTTATCTCCCTGAGAGTCAGTTTCCTCATGTGTACATTGAATGAAATAAGGATTAGAATAAGTAATTGGCTGCAGAGTTAGTAAATAATGTGGTTGACAAAATGATGGCTCTCATTATCTTTATTCTCCCAGCATCATCGCCTTCATTTGCCATGACATTCTCAAGTCAAAGCAAGTACAGGTAAATGGAATTTGAGAACAAGTGACAAGATCAGGGGGTGAAGCATGACATCAGGTAAAAACACTGGCTGGGCGTGTTTAATGTCCTACAGGGGCCAGGCATTTGCTTGCCCAGGGCATTGGATTCAGGTCCCATCCCTATACACTTCCTTCTCAATCATTCCTTCCTCCAGCCATCTTTTTATTTTTAGTATGACTTTGTTTTCATTTATACAGACACACCACAGTTATGTCAATAAAGCAATCAAGTTCACTAGTTAAAAGGGACAATGTAAAGCAGTATAAAGAAGATGGTAACACCTTTGAAGTAAAATGTATTTATTTGGATTTGCATCTATTTCTGCTACTTAATAGCATTCTGACCTTGAACAAGTTACTTATCTCTCTGAACTTTAGTAGTCTCACTTTACAATGGCTGTAATTTTATCTGTCTGAACATATTGCACCAAAAGCACTTGGAATGTAACCCAAAACTGATAGGCAAAGTGTTAACTGTTACTAAAATTACTATTAAATCTGTGAAGATATAAATTATTTTAACTGAGGGTTTTAAGATAAAATGTTCCTGATGTTCTTGTTTTTGAATAATAAATGGATGAAAAGAAAACTAATGATATTTTGAAAATAATAAAGTGGAGGAAACTATCATACTACATATTAAAATATTTTATGACTGATTTAAATGAAGGTATTTATTAATGATTCAACAGAAATATCAACTGAATAGACTAACCTAAAACAAATTTAAGTACTATAAAAACTATATGATAAAGGAAGAATCATGGAGTAATTAGAAAGAAATACATTGTTTAATAAATGATATGAGGAAATTTAGTTAAATATGTAATAAAAACCTGGTTAGATTTTTAACTTGAAATACATACCATAATAAATTCTAGGTGGAAAATATAAACCTATAATAAAAATATTGGGGAGGTTATTTAACTTTCTCAAGATCCCACAGTTAATGACTGGTATAGCTGGAAATTAAATCTATACATTCTAACCACTACTATATAGAATATAAAGGTTGTTAAATAATTATATCTATCTCCATAAGCATACACACACATATGCACACATACATATTTCAAGAATATATTCACACATATGTATTTCAAAGGTAGGCAGGTACATGAGAAGAATGCTATAGTCATGAGTAACAATGATTTTCTATTGTGGTTGAAAATATATTTTTTCTTTATGTAATATTCTGTTTTTTATTCAAATAACATTTGTTATTTTTATAATCAGAAAAATAAAGTCATAAAAATGAATCTGTCTCTTGTAAGAGGGAACTCCGAAAATAGTCTCTTTGTATATATATCCCCCACATTTTCTCAAAATTACTGATTCTCAAAGGTCAGAATAAAGTTACCTACTAACTCTTGATAATGCTTGCTGCAGTATAATTAGTGGTTTAGAGGGGAAAATCAACCTTGCTTTCTTAGCACTTATGTCAGAACAAATTTCAGATTTTTCTTTCCTCTGGCTTCATCCCCTCTCCACTATTAAATAAAATATCTTGGCCCAGACATAAAGGCACTCTATTTCTAATATAGGCTCTTTCCCTTTTTCCTTCTTAAAAACATCTAGAAATGTTGTTTTGAAGATCTTGATGACTTTGTAGAACTGAATAGTCTTAGTCTCCAAACCAAGAGACTGATGTGGGTTAGGAGAATATTTCATATAACATTTAAGAGATTATTGTCTTAGATGTTGTCTTTGACTTAATTATTGTCAATGTGGTTAATAAAATAACTTAGCTTGCAAATGAGAAAAAAATTTCCCTGTCATGATAATGAATTAGCACATATTACTAGGTCAAGATTCAAATCTATAGATTCTAGGGAATCTATAGACATCAGAGAGAATCAATAAACCATGAAGAACTTTAAGCCACATGGAAATCTATCTTCACCTGTGTGTGGTGTGATGTGGTGCAAGGGTGTGTATGCTTGGGTGTGTGACCACTGACAGAAAGATGTGGCATGCACATGTGCATACACACACTCAGAGGAATACTACTCAGTCATAATGCAAGATTAAACCCTTCCATTTGCAATAACACAGATGGATCTAGAAGGTATTATGCTTAGTGAATTAAGTCAGGTAGAAAGAAAGAAATACCATGTATTTCTACTTACATATAGTAGATAAGGAAACAAAATCAATGAACACATGAAACAAAACAAAAACTCATAGGCTGTAGTGGACAAAGTAGTGATTACCAGAAGGAAAGGGGGGAGTATGGTAGATAACTGGGTAAAAGGGGTGAATTACTGAGACTTAAAAAGTCAATGCTATAATGGTTCATAATGTGAAAATAAAGAGTGCCATGTTGGACTAACCACAGACATCTTGACACAATCATGACTTGGAGCACCCTGACCAGGATGGAGTTTTTGTCCACCAGTCAACGATTATTACATGACATACAGAGACACAACCACATTATAAACAGTAGTGCTACAGAAGAACAGTCTACAGAGAAACTTAACGGCCTTTCACTGATCCTAAACCATACTCTGTGGCCCAGATCTAGAACTTGTTGTGCCTCAATAACAGGGGCAGAAAGACCAAAATCACTGTTAACTAGTCTTTGAATAATTAACAGGCTGACAGTTTTGAACCCAGTAAATAGGTTTCAAGACTTTTAATGTTAAGTGTTAATTACAGTGTTTCAGGCCCCACTAGGTAATTGATTAGCTAGAGAATTTAACATTTACTTTATATTGATCACATGCTGTGTTGGAGGAATGAGAATCTATTCTCACTGAAGAGGTTTTACTAAACTAGCATTATTTTCTTAGTAACAATGAATAGGTTATATCATAAAAACAAAATACTACACTGGGTAAAGCTTGGACATTGTGTATTTAATTAATTAGGACCTCTACATGTTCTATGTAGAACTAAAAGTTCTATCCAGAATTTTCAATATCCTCTTTCAGCTGAATGACTAATAAATGGAGGCAGGGTGAGGCTCTCACTCTGTTTAGGAACTGTGTATATCTAGTCCTATAGGGCTCACCTCTTTATGACATTGTAGTGTCTCACTATTCTTAGGCTATGGAAGGATAGCATAGATTTCTGCAAAATCTTAAGAGAACTTGTTGATTTTATAACAACAATTCAGTTTTCAAATACTCTCCCCATACAAATGTGGAAATACACCTGCAAATGAGATCACAATACCTAATACTGCTAAACTTTTACTATGTTTTAAGAGCTTTACATGTAATTATCATAACCACCTGTTAGTTATCACCATAATCATTTTTCCAGTGAAGTAATAGGCACAGAAATGGAAGTGGTAGAGCAACTATGAGACTAAGATTAACCTCATTGTTTATTCTCTTGATCTCTATACCAAAAAGAGACAACCATTCAAGAAAGGGAACAGCATGTACAAAAATCCTAACCTGAAGAAAAAAGGTATGATTTGGGTGCTAAAAAGGATGGTGTAGCTTGTATATGACATAAACAAGGGAGAAGTGCACAAGCAGGTGAGGTTGGAATGAAAACTGAGTTCAAATAACTTAAGGCTTTAAGGAATGTGGAAAAAATTTGAAGATTTACTTTTATTTACTTGGATAATCAAGAGCTGGGAAGTAGACCAGTGGTGGGAAGTGAGAGGATTCATCAGAAAGAGTGTGGGGCAGCACAGGTGTATTGTCTGAAATAATTTCTTGTTTACATTAGGTATACATTTTTTATTATGAAGTAACGTTGCATTATAGCACTATAGTCGTTTCAGTTGAGCATCATTAAAAATCAACATGCATATATAGCATATTCAGTTCACAATTACAACTCCAATTCTACCATCTGCAAATGACATAGTCCTCTTGGTCCAAATTTACCCAGTCCCCTCCCCCCTTTCCATCTTTTAGCCATTGATTGGACTTGTAGTTTAAAGGGTTACTTTGGTTTTTACTTAGCTCATCTGTTTATTTGATTACTCTATATATAGCACAAGAGTGAGATCAAAGTCTTTCTCCAGAATTATTTTACTAAGCCTAAAGTTCTGAAGGTCCATCCATGTTGTTATAAATGACAGGACTCTTATCACTTTTTTTATAGCTGAGTAGTATTCCATTGTGTAGCTATAGGATGTTTCCAGTTTTCGGCTATGTAAATAATACCGCAATAAACTTGGGGATGCATACATATTTTCAAATTAGTGATTTTTATTTTGGGGCAAATACTCAGAAAAGGGATAAGTGTATCATATGGTATTTTTACTTTTAATTTCTTGAAAAATCTTCATACTGCATTCTATAATGCCTGCACCATGTTACAATCCCTAAACAGTTTATGAGGTTTCCCTCCCCTCTACACTAATACTTTCCACCACTCATTTCTTCTCTTTTGGACAATACCGAAGCTTACAGGTGAGAAGTGATATCTCATTTTTTTTTATTTGTATTTCCCAGTAATAAGGGATGATAAACATCTTTCCATGCCCCTGTAGTCCATCTGCATGTCTTCTTTGGACAAGTATCTATTCAGATGCTTTTGACACATTTTAATTAGGTTGTATAAGTTTTTGATATTATCCCTTTGTGGAATATGTGATGTGAAGATATCTTTAATTTAGTGAGATATATTTTCATTTTGGTGTAAGTTTCTGTGCAGAAAATTTCTAGTTTCATGTAGTCCCATGTACTTTTGCTTTCTTTTACCTTGCAGTTGAGATTTATTCTCCAAACACATCTCTAAGATTAAGCATGCGGTCTATGTCTTCTTTTATCTGTTTTGAGGATTCAGTAACTTATATGTAAGTCTTTCTGCATTTTGAATTAATTTTTTGTGTATGATGTTAGTGTCTGGTTTCATTGTTTTGCATGTGTCTATAGAGTTTTTCTAAGTTTTGAAGAGACTTTCCTTGCTCCATTGTAAACTTTTAGTTCCTCTGCTGTCAGTTAGCTGTCCATGTAAATGTGGTTTTATGCCTGGGCTCTTGATTCCAAGGAATCTTTTTTTCTTTTTAAGATCTATATTTATGGGCCCTCCGTGGTGGCGCAGTGGGTTAAAGCACTGCACAAAGAAGCTAAAGCCACTTCAGCAAGAGTTCAATCCCTGCCCCAGGAGGTGACCATATGGCGCAGCAGACCTCTCCTGGCCCGCCCACTGCTCCCCTCAGCAGTGTACTTCGTTGATCTGTCTTTTCTGCTCCCCACTCTGTCTCTGGTGAAGCCTCTCACCACCCCTGCACCTCTGGCCTGTACCCCAGTTCTGTATGCATAAATAAATAATTCTTAAAAAAATCTATATTTATTCATACAGAACTGGGGTACAAGCCAGAGGTAAAGGGGCAGAGATAGAATGGCGAGCAGAACAGGCAGATCTATGAAGTACACTGCTGAGGGGAGCAACAGGTGGGTCAGGAGGGGTCTGCCGCACCATGTGGATCACCTACATCTGGGTGGATGAACTTGCACTGAAGTGACTGCAACCAGCTTGCAGAGCTGTGTCCTGACCCACTGTGCCCCCAGGGAGGGGCCCATATTTTTTAAATGGGGTTAATTTTGTTATTTATACACTACCTAAAACTTTAGGGTTCTAGGATATATTTGTTTGCAGAAAAGTCAGTTCTGCAAGTAGGAGTATGTTCAAAAAGTTCATATTCCATTAAAGTTACAAATGCAAGAACACTATCTTCTTTTAAAAAGCTTTGTTTGAGTTACATTTCATATAATTCTATTTAAAATTCTAACAAATTTCGCCAACTACCTAATTGCCTTTGGAAAATATTTGGTTTCATTTACAATTTTATTAAATTTACACTTTCTAAGTACTTGAGTTGTTTGAGTGAATAAACAAACTATTTCCAAGTACTTAACTTTTATTTATCTGATCATTTGAACATATGTGATGAGCCTTGAGTTGTCCTAAGCACTACAAAACTATATAAATGCAAATATAATTTAATATAGAATATATGGCAAATTATTTTCCAATATTCCAAAATCTCTAAAATATCACACATAAATAAAATCACAAGATAAACAAACTGCCTAACAAAAATATAATGTTATAGATTTTATTCTCTCAGATACTTGCATACTTAATAATAAATCTTTTCAGGCTTAAAAGATGCTAATTTTTCAAGCAAATTATGTAATTACACACTGGTTAGGAGTTGCTTTAACAGGTTAAAGCTGTTACTTTAAGGACAAGAGTCTTTGTCCCCGAGGCTGGATGGTCCACTAAACCCTGTGTCATAGATAATGCAACTTTAAAATAGATATGATCCAATAGGATTCATCCAAATTTCTATCCCCATGTCACTTTGTTGGTTTGAAATTGTCAACCACTAGGCAATGTATTTTCAAAAATATATTCCAGTTCTGAAGTTTTGATCCTTTGGTTCTTACAAAACTCTATATTGTACATCCATAGACTAAAAGTCCCATGTCATTGCTCCACCAAACAAAAATAAATAAAAATAACTTTTTTACTCAGATGGAGTTCTTGAACAAAAGATCTCTCTTCTGGAAAAGCGCCCTTCTAGTCTATAGGTTTACTGACCCTTGCAAGAAAACTGGGATGTTTCTATAATAGAATCTTTTAGGAATTCTGCCACCTTCCAAATACCAGCTCAATCAGTTTAGAAGCAAGATGAACCATTTCATCTTGTGAAGTTATCTTACTTTCCAAGCTGACAGAGAAGACATCCTGCTGAATGAACCTCTCCGTTTGGCTTCTGAACTCAATGGAAAGCCTCTACTCACATCATTATAAACCAAATGCAATCCTGAGAAAGAGATGCCTTTCCTTTTACACTATTGTTTCTATGATCCATCACCCACATAGGTTTTTTTTGAGCTTTAGCATTTGGCTTATTTGATTCTGTGCTTAGTTCATTTAAGACACTTACTAGAGAATTAGATTTTACAACATAATTTTATTTCAAATTCCATAGCACTTCCTATTTGAAATCAGGACAAAAATATCACTGGAGAGGTTTTCATAT
This sequence comes from Condylura cristata, assembly GCF_000260355.1. Taxonomy (NCBI): domain Eukaryota; kingdom Metazoa; phylum Chordata; class Mammalia; order Eulipotyphla; family Talpidae; genus Condylura; species Condylura cristata. Next base: position 22,739,121 of record NW_004567110.1, read on the forward strand.
CATAATCCTAAATTTTCTAGCTCTTTCTCAAAGAAATTTTCCCTCTTTTATTCCATCTCTCATCTTTTTCATGAGTTGAATGATTTGAAATGACATGTTATATAGAATGAAGTTTACTAGGTCAAGCCCGTCTCAATTTGTCAAAGAGCTTTTAGATTTATCCTGAAATTCTTATAAATGTGTTAACGGAAATACATCATTAGTCTCCAGAGCAGCTGGGCTATGTATTTATTGTTATATTGCCAATCTCAATATAAATCTCTGCAGAGATATTTTATTTTATTCGAAGAACAAATACTGACAGTTCTTTGCAATTTGATAAATGAAGGCTGACATTTTACATTTATGGATTTAAAAACCATTTAAAAGGTTGTTATTAATTTGAGTAACCCAAAGAATATATATATATATAAAGAATTCATGTATGTATATATACATATTTAGCCAAAATTCATTAATTTAGAATAGATATCTAAAATACTTTTTTGTAATTATAAGGTGTATGGTGAGAAAGGCAAGTTAAAATGAAAAAATCAGGGGCCCTCCCTGGTGGTGCAGTGGGTTAAAGCACAGCACTAAGAAGCTAAAGTTCCATCCCCAGCCAGGGAGCTGACCCACATGGCTCAGCAGACCTCTCCTGTCTCACCCCATGCTCCCCTCAGCAGTATACTTCGTTGATCTGCCTGCTCTGCTCCCCACTCTGTTTGTGGTAAGTCCTCTCACCGCCCCTGCATCTCTACCCGTACCCCAGTCCCGTATGCATGAATAAATAAATCTTTAAAAAATCAAAACAAAAAAAAAGTAATCAGCCACATTAGTTTATCTGTAAACTATAACAAATTATGAGTTTTTATTGATAACAAGGTTATGAAGTTTAATGTTAGTTCTATCTCCATCCCTACTTCCTGTACTCCAATATTTATTCTTAGAAATTATGCTTTTAAAAATTATATGTTAAGAAACATATTTCCTCCACTGAATAGGCTTAAGGATTGAAGTTCCTATGCCAAATCACATTTATATGGCAATGCAGATAGGTTACTACTTCATCTGAGTTTTTTATATGGAGTATTTGGCATCATTAACCCTTAGAAATTAGGTGTATCTTTAGGGCTGTTAACTCTAAGGCTCATTTGGATCACCTCTTAAAGTATCTTCATCTCAGTTTGATTACTAAGAATTTAGATATTGAGAAATTCGGCTGTCACTAATACCCTTAAAATCTTTAGTTTCTTTAGGAAGCACTGCTAAATCATAAAAATAGTCTGGATCAAGCAGATTTGACCTCTGTAAAATGGATTGTGATATCTTTATACCTCTAAATTGCAAAATTACTTATTCCCTTGTGACTCTTCCTCAATGATTGGACAAAAGTTCTACAGATAAATAAATATCAGCAGTATTCTAAGCAGGTAGGCTTCTGTAAAACATATATCACTTTACTATCCAAGATAAAAACAAATATTCTGCTCTCTCAGGCTGTATTACCACCTGACACTTTCTGTTCATGCTTCCCTCCCCCACTCTTACCCACACACATTCAAGAATCCAAACATTTGCCCTATCTGTACTCATTGTTACAAAATGCCTACCTCTTTGTCTATCCTTGGCAAGATTTTATACATCGTTCAAGGTTTATCTGTAATATCACATTTTTTTAAAAAATCCTTCTGAATTTCTCCAGGTGGAAAGTTTCAGAGTTGCTGTCACTTGGGATAGGTGAGATTATGCTATGGTAATATATAATGTTGGAATCTCAGTGGCACATCACAAGAAAGTTTTATTTATTATCATGCCACTTGTCCATCATGGTCACCTGGCTTCTCTTCTCCATGTCATAATTCTTCACACTGCACAACCCTTTATCTAGAACAGGGCTTGGTAAACTTATGGGTTCAATCTGACCTGTCATCTGTTTTTGTATGGTCAATGAGCTAAGAATGCTTTTATAAACTGTTAAATGTATAGGGTTAAAAAAGATAATGTGCAGCAAAGACTCTGTTGCCTGCAAACTAAAATACTCCGTATTTGTACATTTACAAAGGGAAAGAGCATTTGTCAAAACTTGGGCAGGTTCTTAAAGTTTTTAATCTCGATATCACTTATACACACATTCCATTCACTGAAGCAAGTTACATGGCACCTCCCAATAGAAGGGACAGGAGACATATAATCTTCCTGGTAGGAAAACAAGTATTAATAAATTTCCAATGGCTTTTACTAGCCAATTTTTATTTTTCTTTCCAGCAATTTTGTGTTTTCACTGCTAGTTTTTTAATTAGCTGTCCAATTTGCTCTACAGAGTACAAAACTGCTAATAGTTTTAAAAAGTTTAAAAAAAAAGTTTCAAATAATGCTAATTATACTGACTGACACTTGCTAGTATGTCTGCCTTTTTTCCCAAGATTGTGAGCCTTTCTTGGTAGCCCTAAAATTCAATCTATTACCTAACACATAATACCTTAATGTATTTTAATCAAGTGAATAAATGACTGTCATCATAATCTTTCTCATTGAGTACAGAGGAAGAACAATGTTCAAATTTGATAAAAACTGACAATATTAAGATTTCAAGACTTCTGGTCAAAAAAAAAAAAAGAATGGAGTACCACATAATGGGCTAAAATGGAGATAGAATTACACTTATTGGTTCAAATAGGTTTTAGAGTCTCAGGGTCAGACATTAGTCACACTCTGGGTCTCCCTGGTGACTTGGCGAATAAATCTCAGCATTATAACCTCTACAGCCTGAGTTTGAGCCCTGGCCAGGGAAGCTAACCCATTTATGGCACAGTAGACCTCTCCTGTCTCGCCTGCTGCATCCCAGAAATAAAACAATTAAAAACCCTGCTTTATTCTACCACCTATACTACTTTTGTGATAATAATGTTTACATTTTGAGAGTGAGATAAGGTATCATGAAGCAACCTTTGAGATGTTGAAATGGAGCCTCTAAAACATAACATGTTGCTTGAGATCTCAAATGTCTCACCTGAATTTGCATTCCTGAACCCAACCATTTGGCTATACCAATCTTGGGAAAGTCACTTAATTTCTTTAAACTCATTCTATTCCATAAAATGAGGAAAATTATATACATATAATATATGTGCTTTTAAAAATTATGCTTTTAAAAATTATATGTTATATATGGATACACACACATCTATACACTCATGGCTTTCATGAGAATTTAATGAGAAACTACAGGTAAACTGCTAGCATTTTTGAAGAGGTAATTATTAACTATTCTGAAGTTATGAATGAGTGGTGATCACTCTCTTTTTTAGCAAAATATGAGGAGTATCTGAGTTGTGGTCTGTAGTCTGATACCTCCAAGCTGTATTTATGATTCTCTATACTGATCTTACCTGGGACTTGACTGCTGCCTTTCACACCCTTTCCAATTGTCCAAATGTGAAGTGGAACACAGACTAGATGATGCCATCATTAAATTAAAATTCATAAAGTAGTGAACATTTCGAAAACTATCTAGAAGCACATGACGTCTATGAGAGCCAAATATTTCTGCATAGTACCTAATTGTTAAGTGCCCTAGGATTCAAACTAAAAGCACTTTGCTTTAAGAGAAAACTAAAATCAAACTTACTTTTAAATGTGTTCATATATTTTAGGTTCTAGGTATATTGCGTATGAGCTTAATAGCAGTAGTAGTATTAACTGTAGTTGAGATGTCATGAGTGCTTAGCCATATACCAGAAAGCATGTTTTAAACAGAACATCCTATTAAAAAAAAAAAAAACACTTTGCAAAAACATCGTAAACATCCATGGCACCGCAGAATTAAAGATAAGGAGCTTGAGACTTGGAGAGTGTATGGGAGAAAAGAGAGAAGAAATTTTAGAATTAGGAGGAATTTTCAAAAGCTCCTATAACAATATATGAAAATAGGGAATAAATACAGAATCAAGCTTACCAAGATTGAGTGAAAAACTATGATCTAAAAAAAGGTGGAAGTGTTATATGTTTGATCACCAGAAAAAAATCTGAAAGCCAAATTTCCCTATTTCGTACAATCATCATTTTGTACGATTTATGCCTTGCAACTTATGATCTCACAATAAATGGGAACTTTCAAATGACTAGCTGTATTTCTTCACATCAGTGGAACTCTGGTCAAGTATGACAAAGGCATGCCTACAGACCACCTGTCAGACCTAAAGTCTAAATGCACTCTGATCCCCTGGGATACAAAATTTATTATTGTTAATCCTCTTCATGGGAATATGGAAACTCTTGTAACATCAATTTGACTTAGAAGATATAATTTCATTGCTCCTCCTTTCTTTGTTTTAGTACCAGAACTATATTTCTGGTAACTAAAATTATATGGAACAAATTCATTGGTGGTATATTTATTGGAAAAGTCTCAGTTTTGTTGTCAGCCCCAAAATGAAATATACAACGGAATGCACTCTGAAGTAGAGCTTTGGCTTTAATTTAATTTTTATTTTTATGTTTTTTACTTTTGATTTTCAGAAAACAGTTTTAGATAAACTTTAGAATGGGGTAAGATAATTTACCTGCTGCTAAATGTAATTTTTTTTAAATGTAATTATTTTTTAATCACCAAATGTATATAATTATATAAGAAAGATTCAATAAATAGTTGAGGCAGCCCTGTGTACCTGTGTAGACAAAATCTTAGTCTGCTTTCTCCATGGATTTACACAAACATTTATACACTTGACCATAATTAAGTTTATATTCAAACAGCTAAACTGCCAAATGAACACATAATAAAAATGTATAACATATTCAATAGACTTACATAAAACAACTTTTAGGTTATAACCTGAGTCGATACAACAACATTTCTAAAAAGAGTAATGGCAATTATAAAATTTGGGTTGAGGAGCAATAAGAGAGACATATACATAGGAAAATTACAAACAATGGCAATGTTCCCCAAGTAAAATCCAGAAAAATTTTACTAAATCTGTTTTAAACAAAGGTAGCAGGTCTTTAAATTGTTGCCAGAGGTAATGAGGAACTTGTGCTGTAATGCAAATAAATCTTCGTTCATTGAGAGTATCTTGCTTTTAAAAGAAAAGTTGACTCAAACATGCTCTTATTGGTGTCATTGTCTTACATCTGGCAGTAGCTCCTTATTTTATCTTAAATCAGTAACAAGTTCATGGCCTTTTATTGGTCTATGTGCACCACAGGTGAGTACACAGGTGCCTGAGAGACCTCAGTCAGTGTAGTCTCTGTACAATAATATCATAGGCAGGATGGCTTATAACAACAGTCATTTATTCTTCATAACTTTAAAGACTGGAAGTGCAAGATCAAGGTGCCAGTGTTATCGTGAGAGCCCTCTTCTGAGTTGCAGGATGCCGACTTCTTATGTACCCCTCACATGGCAGAAAGAGGGATACCGACCTCTGGTGTATCTTTTATAAGAGTATCAGTCCCACCCATGGGGGCTCTCCTGTCCTGACATAATAACTTCCTAAGGACCTGTCTCCTAAGAGCACCACTCTGGGGGTCAGGATCTCAACAGATGAATTTGGGAGAAATATATACACATTCGATCTGTAACATTCACTATTCACTGAGACTAAAAGAAAGCTCCCAGACTGCTGTGGTTGTTCTCAATTGTCCAAAAGCCAGGCTCTTGCTTTAGGCTCATCCACACAAAGTGTGTGTCTTTACCTCCCCACCTCTACCTTACACTCATGTTGTTCACAGAAGTAGGTTGTATGGGATCCATAGTTGAAGACAACATGGTAATGGATCCCTTCAGTCTCTCCGGATCCTCCTGATAAAACACTCTTCATTCTTGCCCCACTTTTAGCTCCCCATTCCTTTCATTCCCGCCCCCCCCTTATCAAAGATGCCATCCTGTCTATGATATTATTGTTTTGAAAGAAGACAATATATTGAAGACTTACATTTAATATATTGCTCACTTGGGTCAATGATACTGTGAAGGAGGGAGACATGTATTTCATAGAAAGAAGCAGGCAGAAAACACACAGTGTAGTGATTAAAGATGAAATCCTGTTACATTTTCAGGATCTGTAATATGATTGGTTTTCAAAATATTTAATCAGTGACTAAACAAATTAATGCCACAGGGTTTTATACCTACAGAGGAAGGAACTTTAGCAGGAGATGAGTGTTTCATTCAATTGTCTGTTCAGCATACTTAGGTTTATTAAGTGCCTATCATGTTTAAGTTACTGTGAATAACATGAAAAGCATAATCATCACAACCTTAGCAACGTTATCATAAGTTCAGGAAAATCTACAGTGCTACATTTATTAAGTACAAAAGGTATTCTGGTGATGGGAAGCCCACGGGGATTACAACTGAGATGGGAACACAAAATGATGTAAAAATAAACATATTATTTTTTAAAAAGGTATTCTGGCCCTCCCTGGTGGCGCAGCCGGTTAAAGCACAGCACTGAGAATCTAAAAGCCTCTTCCACATGAGTTCGATTCCCGTCTGCCCCGGAGGTGACCACATGGTGTGGGAGACCTCTCCTGACCTACCTGCTGCTCCCCTCAGCAGTGTACTTCATCGATCTGCCTGTTCTGTTCCCCACTCTGTCTCTGGTGAAGCCTCTCACTGCCCCTGAGCCTCTAGCCTGTACCCCAGTTCTGTGTGCACAAATAATTAAATCTTAAAAAAAAAAGGTATTCTGTGCATTCAAATAATGATGCACTCCTCCTCAGTAGTCTTTATTAGTCCTCTTTTAGAGCCACTACTCCCTTAAGCCTAGAACTGGTATTTTAAGATGCAAATTGTGTTTAATGAATCTCGTCAAAGGTGTTATTTCCATGTGCCTAAGCCCACTAGATGAGCAGTGATAAAACTGTAGTCTCTTCATCAGAAAGTTCTCCAATCAGCTCATTCCCATTGATATGACAATTTGGAAAATGTGAACCAGAAAATTCACTTTGTTCTTTTGAAATTTCAGTAGGCAATTTTTAATCCTCTGAAAATACTTCTATCTAGGAAACTATCTTACAATCTTATGCAGATTTTAATGAGAGTATTTCCAGGAATATGTTTCTTATTTTAAATAGCAACATAAAGGCCATTTATTAAAGGAACAATAAGCCACTGTGGCAGTTGGTAAGGACAGAAAGTGACAGAAACAATGCAAGGTCACCAAGTCATTTTCTTCCTCTCATTTTGGAAGTTGCTAGTGAAGGGAAAGATTCCACATTTCATTTCACTAGGTGTTTGTTGATATTACTTACATCTAATATCTAATTAGTTACATCTAAGATATTTGCATTCCTTTAATAGTACTTGAATCTGTATAATCAAGAGATTTCTGAGTCCTGTGTCTCAATTTGTCTTATTGCCAAGAATCCTACTTGATACAGACTTTTCAGCAAAATAGTTGTAGTTGAACAAGTAGTTACTATGATTTCACTTATTAGTCACTCTTCTTGTCATTGAAATAAAAAAAAACATTTTATCCTTCTTTTTATTTCTATTATGATTGATATTCCCTGTTTTTTTAATGTCCCAACTTTTTAATAATTTACTTAATTTTTCATTGAATTAACACTGGTTTATAACATCATATACAATTTAGAGGTATATGATCAGAAGTTCACAAGTTTAGGTATATTTTACAACACACTCACCCACAAGACACCCATGAGCCTCCTCCACCATAACTCATTGTGACCCCTCCCATTTTATTCTTTCCTCTCTCCCCCCATCTGGTCACCTCAATTCTACAATCATATTTCTAGGGTGTGTTATTGATTTGGTTTTGACACTTTCTGTGTATCTCCCATATATGTGACACCACTCCATGTTTGTCTAACTTATTTCATTAGCATAACTCCCTCCAGTCTATCCATAGTGTCACAGAAGTCACAAGTCGTTTTTAAAGCTAAATACTATTCGATTGTGTATATATACATATACCACATTTTCCTAACCAAATCACCAGTCTCTGAATACTTAATTTGTTTCTATTTCTAAGCTATTGTAAATAATGCCACGTTGAACATGTATAGAAAAAGGTTCTTTGGTTGCGTGTGGCCTTGGCTTTGTACTATGATTTACTCACTGTGTGGTGCTGTGGGCCCAGCACTGGTATCTGGCTGCCCAGTACCACTGTGGGGTGTGCCTCATGTGTCTAGACTCCCTGTGTTACAGGCTGCTGAGCTGATGGAGGCACAGCCTTTGGCTGCTAGCTAGGTTGAAAGAGGTGCTCAGGATCACTGGGCTGCAGGTGGTGGTACACCTAGCTTTGGGATCACAACCTGGGTCTTGCCAGTATGAGCCTGGCAAAGAAGTTGGCCTTGTGCGTAAAGCAGAGACTGTTCAACTGGGGCGTCGCTGCAGACACACAGGGCTGAGACTTGTTGACAGCCTGGCACAAGGTATATTTATAGAATGCATTAACTTAAAGATAAACTTCAGTTTAATTAAATTATTAGCAATTTCTAAACAGTCTTTCCTTCAAGAGTCTTAGTACCTTGAATCTTGCCAAGAAGTAGGGATATCCCCAAGTTCACACCACCACACCCTAGAATCTTCAGAATCAACAACTGAATCATTTTTCAGATCCTTCAATCACTCAGTGTTAGGCAACTCTAATTGCTATGAGTTTCCTTCTGTGACTCTTTCACTTCCTTATCAACTTCCTATGAAATCATGATTGGAACAGAAGTTAGCCTTCACATGGACTTGCCTCCAATTTCCCAAAGTTCAGATTTTCTTAGCTGTGACATTTGTTAGTGAAATGAAAGTTTAGGCTGCATATCTGGCAACCATCTGTGATTAGTTAATTGAATTGTTCCATGTACTTGACGCCACCTTCAAAGGGATTTTCAGCTTGGATGACCAGGCCTCCCTTCTTGCCAGTCTTGTCTTAGAATTATATTACTCCTATTAATTATGAAAGAAAAAGAATAATTTGTCCACCTTCTCATCTAAAACAATCTCATCAAAATGATACTCTAAAACTCATAAATTTGTCATTAGAAAAGTAGTGTTTATTGTTAAAGACCCAAAGTTTTATAGAACATGTCGGGTATATGCAATATACTATTTTTTCCAAACCCATTTTTTCCTCCCACTTAAGATGCTAATATAAACTGAAGTATGTTTGCCCTTATGAATATGTCTTAATTACTTGGGAATTCTTTTCATTTATTCCACATCTTTCATTTTAGTTCATACATTCTCACATCTAAAGACTTAATGTGCTTTTTTCATCTCTGTCTCCATGTCTTCTCTCTCTTCTTCTAACTTACCTCCTTGGTACTTCAAGCATAGGACATTTCCAGATATAAGTAATCTGACTGGACTTCTATACAACTAACTTCCCTTTCTAACACTCTTAAAAATTGCTTCTAATAGGTAGCTGATATATCTAAAGTGAAGGGTATTTCTAACCTTCGTATTCAGTTGCTCCCTTTCCTTTGTTTTGTACTTGGGCATATGTCTATTTAGAATGAATCCTTATGGGTAACTAACAGTTTGCATATACCCGACATGTTCTATAAATATTGTTCCTCTGATAAATAGTTTTTATTCCTTGAGACCAGTCACCCAGTAATGCAGACATGCATTATTATGAAACTGACAAGTTTAAATTCCCTCGAGTTTGACAAAATGAAAACAGGTTGCATTTGCTCTTCATTTCCTGGTTAAAAACTGCATTTTCATACAAACATAAATTACAAATGGAATTATGATAACGGATTACTCCCCCTCCCCCAAAAGCACACAAATCATTTGTAATCCTGCCCTGGAGTGCTATATAGTTGGTTTATTGCATATGCTCACAGCGTTTGTCATCTATTCAATCACTGCTACTTCTCGTGGCAAAGTATACAGGGGGCATTTAGCAAACCAGTATGTCTCTTTTCCCCTAAGTCTACTATTAGGGTGTAGAATCGTCAGTCAGAGCACTGCTGCTTCACAATAGGAATAATCCTGAGTGTGTATCTTCATTTTATTCATCTTCAATTTCTGTTTGACAGAATTTCATGCTGCTGGAAGATGTTACATTGACAGGCAAGAGATAATTTCGTTTTTAATCCAGAGAACAAGAGCCACTTGGGAAGTGAATATAAATGTCCTCTGGGTGTCCCAGAGATATGCCTCATCCCTGAGCTGGAAGGAACACACCTCTGAGAAGGAAACAACTTTGATCAGTGAGTCTCTCTGGGTAACATTAGGAAAAACAGATTTCACTGATTCCCCTATGAGTCTTGGGGTCTGAGATAAAGTAAACCCTTCCATTACCAAATCGGCTTTCAAGTGGCAGTGATTCTGTCACTACTCCCTGGCAATACTTTTCAGTGAGGAAATAAGAAAGGAGGTAGATGCCTAAAGAAGCCTCTGATTTTTTCTTTTCAACATGTCATGTATACTGAGTGCGAATAAGCTGTTATGAGCCTTCTCTTTTCCAGCACTTATCTCAGCTGGCTCAACTTGGTAAATGTCTAGTTAAAGGCTATGGCCAAACCAATTGGCTCAGGTCTTTACAGCAATACTGTTCTCAGGTCAATCCCCCGACCTTCCTGATTTGTTAATACTTAAGCAAAGAAGCTTTTTTTTTTTTTTTAAATTTATTTATTCGTACAGAACTGGGGTACAGGCCAGAGATGTGGAGGGTGAGAGGATTCACCAGAGACAGAGTGGGGAGCAGAACAGGCAGATCGACGAAGTACACTGCTGAGGGGAGCAGCGGGCGGGTCAGGAGAGGTCTGCCACGCCATGTGGTCTCCTCTGGAGCAGGCTGGAATCAAACTCATGCGGAAGTGGCTTAAGCTTCTTTGTGCTGTGCTTTAACCCGCTGTGCCACCTGGGAGGGCCGAAAGAAGCTTTAGTATATCATTGAGTCATGTCCCCACAGGGCCATATTCCTGAGGCTCTAAAGATGTTTCATCAAAGGGCCCTCCCTGGTGGTGCAACAGGTTAAAGCACAGCACTACAAAGCCACTTGAGCCCGAGTCCGATTCCCAGCCAGGGAGGTGACCCATATGGCACAGCAGACCTCTCCTGTCTCTCCCACTGCTCCCCTCAGCATTGTTCTTCATCAGTCTGCCTGTTCTGCTCCCTGCTCTCTCTGGTGAATCCTCTCACCACCCCTGTACCTCTAGCCTGTACCCTAGGTCTGCATGCATAAATAAATCAATCCTTTTTTTAAAGGTGTTTAATTGATAATATAGACATCACTTTCCTGCTTTCCCTGCCATTGAGAGCTAGGTCAATTTTTCTATGAGGCTAATTATTCTCACTTTTCTCTCTACATCAATTATTGCCTATCTATTACGTATAGGCAGATATTTATACAGCAATGCAAATATATATAACCTGTATGGAACATATCACTAAATACATGTACACACACCCCAAACTAAAGGCCTGTAAGGTCCAAGGCCCTTCATATTCATCATGTGTGTGTGTGGGGGGGAAACGGTGAGTAGGAATGAGCACCAATGGGAGATGAGAAAGGAAGCAAAATTCAGCTCTGGATCCAGTTCTCATCCTGATTTCTCCCACTAAGGCTTCTCCCGAACCAACCTCTCCAGTAGTCCCTCAGGCTCATTTCTTGTCCCTATGGCCCAAAATGTGCCTAGAGTGAGCAGAAGTAAAATGAAGTAGTTTGAAGACAGATTTGGTCTCCAACATGTTAGGTTTGAATTCCAGTTCTGCCATCCACTGCTGCATCGATTGCCCATCATAAAAGAAAGACACAGATACTATTACCTCAACATGGTTCAATTATAAGCTAAAGCTTCTGTGCTTAAGTATTGACAAATCAGGAAGGTTGGGAGATTGACCTGAGAACAGTATTGCTATAAAGACCTGAGCAACAACTGGTTTGGCTGTGGGCTTCTAACAACTTGTTCACACTCAGTTTACATGACATGTTGAAAGGAAAAATGGGTTAAGGAGGAATTAATTGGGTCAATTCTGATAAAGCAGTTGGGGTTAAGGTCCTTTTTAAATGTCCTCAGTGGCAGTTTTTAAACACAGGAAGTATTGCAAAATTACACTGGGTTTAAAATTATAAAATTTAAAATTTAGTTTCCTTTAAGATTTTAAGTTTAATCTTGAGTCATATTATCCTACTTCTAAACAAATTTAAGCAGTAGGTTAAATTTAAATTTTGGTCTAATTTACAACTCTGTCAAACATTTAGAAACTTAAATTTCATTAGAAAGCATAATATATTGGATATGTTTTTTAAGTCCTTCAAATCTACATTGATAAATATTCCTAGGAGCTAGACAAATTTAAAAATAATCTAAATTATAAATATATAGTCCTTAAATTTATATATATATATATATATATAAATTCAATCTAAAATCAGAAACTTAAACCTGTAGATAACTTATATATTTGAAACCATGACCATCACACATTTAACATATTAGCTTTGAACTATTTATGCCATTCCAAACAATATCTGGAGTCACCTTTTCAAGCACTAACTCCCCAGACCTTGTGATTCCTTAATAATCAGAGGCACCTGGGTTATGCTCCTGTCCTGGCTGACAGGTCACCTGTTCAGACTGATGCTGTGCTACCATCCTGAGGTGTCAACCTCAGTTTGTGGGTTTAAAGTTGCATTTGACTTAATTTTTTAACTAGTGAATCAGCAATTCCTACTCAGGAGATTATACTATTTGTTTTCATGATGTCAGTCTATTTACTGCTTTATACTTCTTAGCCCTTACACATTTAATCGTGTGATTACACTTAAGCCACATATAATTAGATGTTAGCTAAAAGACTGTTTTAGAGCCACACCTTCGAAAGAGGTCCTTTTTTGGCACAAGACGTACTTTAGAATGATTGCTGTTATCATTAGTTATCAATATGCCTTTTTTTGAAATTAGTTTCAGGTTTATGTAGACTCCTTGTAACATTTAGGTCAGGTTTTCAAGCTTTATCATAGACCAATATTACCTGGACAATTTGTTAAATCTTTAGATTGCTGGGCTCTATCCCCATGTTCCTAACACAGGACCTGAGAACATACATTTCTAATAATTTCCCACGTGATACACACTGTTTGGATGGTCCAGGAAACACACTTTGAGGAACACACCTTAGATTTTTTTCCTGAATAATTATTCCTACATTTTCTCCTCATGCCCTACGTTCCAGCTATGTTGAAAACACTAATTCAACCAATAGTTTATCTATTACCTACTATGTATCAGATTTGGACTAAGTTCCAGGGATACAATAGTTAACTAGCTATTAATGCGCTTGCTTTCATAGTATGTAAACCTAGAGAATATTGAATGCTTCTAGAATTCAGGGAAGCAACTTCTCCTAAACCAGACTGAGAAGATCTACAAAAACATACTCTGCAAGGTAAATCTTAACTAAGATTTTAAAATCAACTATGATTTAGGAAATGACACACAGACAGGGATGAAGGATAGGACTCATCGTGAAAACTAATGTACTAGATGACTATTAACACCACAAATATGTAAAATGCAGAATTGTAAAAACGATATTTAAAATGAGCATCTGTTTCAAATTTATGAGAATTTAAGAAAGTGTCACCAGAGTGTAAAGCACATGGTGATGGTATGACCTGCTGGAACGTGAATTTCCAGCATCCTGACAGTCCAGTATGTGCAGCTGGTACAGACGACAAGGGAAATGGTAGTGGACTAGCTGTGGCCATGGCTACCTCTTAACTATTTCCAGAGATTTGTGTGTGTTTGGTGAGCACAGGAGAGCTCAAACACATTTCCTTTTGTTTCTGGGCACAGAGCTATGCTCTATTTCTCAGCCGCCCTTCCTCTAGATTATATGAAACATTTCAGTCAGTGGAATGTGGTCAGAAGGAATATATGCTCCCATCCATTCTTTGGCCCACAGAAACCTACCTTCAGGTTCTCCTGACTGTCAGCAGGATGTCAATGACCAGGGAACTTGGGCATGGTAGTGGCAGGCCTGCAGGCTAGCAAGGTAGGCAGGCAAGACAGGTGGGAAGGAAGTTCAGGAAGAAACCAAGCCCACAGCCCCCTGTGAGTATTTGCACTTTCTTTCTCTTCCTCTCCAGTTGTCTTATAGCCATTGTCTCTGTGTGGTTCAGCATGCCTAAGTTTCCCCAGCCTCCAGGCTCAGGTGTGCACACCCAAACTCAGGTATCAACAATCAGGCACACCTGCCCCATGCCCACACTCCCAAGTGTCTTCTGCATTAACACCATCAAGGCCTCATGTGATAGCTGCAAAGGCTAGTAGTGCACAAAAAAAAAAATATGTATTAATTCATTTGCCCTCTAGGCACCCTGGATTAATGATGGGAGATCCTTCATCAACCTGAATCCCTCCTGTGTACCAAACCTTTTAGGAACTAGAAATGAAATTTTCATTGTCAAAAGTTTCATGAAATTTATAAGATTTCATGGCTTGTTATGATAACTCCCATTACCGCAACTGATAATGACAATTTTTGTTTGGTTTTAAATAATAATCTGCTCTTAAAATTAAGATCTAGAAAAATTTCTATTCCAAACTTGGTCAGGCCCAAGGAAACCCCAAATACTAGAGTTAGAATTTCTAGGTATTCACCTCTTAAAAGTGGTGGTGAGAACGAGACCATATAACTGATGCTGGTAAATTATTTCCTTAAGTGTCTCTTTTGGTAGGATGTAATCCTTCTGTTTATAATGCTGTTTATCTTATTCATCATTTCAGTTAGCATGTCTTGGATAGTGATTATAGGTAATCAACAAATATACAGGAACTGAATCAAAAATTGAATCAGCTAGGTAGACACATAAGCAAAGGCACATTCAACAAAGGTCTTACTCAACAGTTTACGGAGTTTGGATTTGATCCTCAGGGCAAGAGGCTTAAGAAGGAAATGAAAGCAATCAGGTTTTACCATTGGAAAAAGAGCTATACTCAAACTAAGTTTTCCTCTTGGAAAAGTTTATAATTAGGAAGATCAGTGCAATAGTTCTTACAGTAATCTGAGGGTGACTTCATCAATGGAAACAGAAATTGCACCTAAGGTCTACTTAGAAGGAAGATTTGACAGAACTAGATGACTGTCTAAGTGGGAGCAAAATAAAAGAGTGGAGGGATACCAGGATTATTCCTTGTTTTGTGGTCATGATTACCAGGTAGATGGTACTGATGTCATGAAAATAGGGAGTCTGGGAAAAGAAAACATCAAGAGTTGTACTTACTATGATGTATTACACTCTTCTCCACAAGTCCGCTGACTCATGAGAATCTGACTTCTTTGAGCATTCTAGACCTCATTCCACCTGTTCCCTCTAACTTTCTCCCCTTCTATGTCTATCATTTATTCCTTGCTTTCTCTCCTTTATTCATCTATTGCATCTTATTTATATGTTAGGTACCATTTCCACAGGAAAAAATTTCCTGGGATTCTCAGTATTACACCACGTGCTTTCCTCAGGCTTCCAGGCTTCCTTACAGTAGAATAGCCATTATCATAATAGACACAATAATAGACACCTGAGTACTCTGCATTTTCCACTTATTTATACAAGTTAGTGGAAGATAGGCACTGTCCACTGGCATTTGGTCTCCAGTGTTCATTATAATGCTTGTGTCAGAGTAAGACCTCAAAATAATAATATAAACATAAATGAGTGAATGAGTTAAAACATGAGTAATTTTGAAGAGCACAATATTGAAACCAGCGCATCACACTGGCTTTCTTACTATCTCTTTCTGTTTGAGATTTGCAGCATGCAGCCAGCACAGAGGGTCCTGAGATCATATTTACTCTGTTCTTTCTAGCTCACTCCTTCACTCCTATCCCACCCCCCACCAGGAATGGTCATGAATCACAAATGACTCCACAATTCTCTTAAGTATCTGTCTCTGATCACAATGTAACAGACTCCACAAGTGTTTCCCTTCAGTTAACAAGCTCATCAAAATTAATGCTAAATTGAAAACAGGAAGCTTCACAGTGAGGCAGCTATTGCAAACAAATGAAATATGAATATAGTCTAGCAAATCCTAAGACCTAAATTTCTTCCATACTCTCCAAACTACTAAAGGATGGGGAGAGTGAAAGGGTAACCTTCCATCTCAAATATTGCTAATATAATTTGTAAAGTGACAGACACTTGCCTTGTTGTGTCCAATTGAAATTGGGGTATAAGTGAACACAGAGTAATATCACCAGTGATAATTATGTTGGTATCATGTATCCATAAAATGCAGTGAGTAGCACTTGACCTGTATGTCATTCTTCCCCCAAGCCCTTTACTCCAGCCAATCATAAGAAAACACCTGCCACTATGCTAAGTGAAATAAGTCAGAAGGAGATGAAATAATAGATGGTATCATTAATATTAGTGACCAAACTAAAGGTGAGATACAGGCAAGTTTAAAAATTAACCCTTGAGGGCCCTCCCTGGTGGCGCAGCAGGGTAAAGCACTACACTAAGAAGCTTAAGCCAGTTCCGCATGAGTTCGATCCCCGCCTGCCCGGAGGAGATCCACATAGCGTGGCAGACTTCTCCTGACCCGCCCGCTGCTCCCCTCAGCAGTGTACTTTGTTGATCTGCCTGTTCTGCTCCCCACTCTGTCCCTGGTGAATCTTCTCACCCTCCGCATCTCTGGCCTGTACCCCAGTTCTGTATGAATAAATAAATAAATCTTTAAAAAAAAAAACTAACCCTTGAAAGTTGACTATAGAACTGATGGACTATGGCTGTAGACTATGGGTGATTTGGTAAAAAGTGTACTATGGTGGTGATACCCGAAAGGGTAGTCCCTAATGTTATATCAATTAAAAAGAAATAAATTAAAATAAATAAAATTAATGAAGTGATTAAAAAAAAACAAAAAACAAAAAACCCGGGCCCTCCCAGGTTTAAAGCACAGCATTGAGAAGCTAAAGCCACTTCAGCATAAGTTCAATTCCGGCAACTGAGGTAACCCATATGGCACAGCAGACCTCTCCTGACCCGCCCTCTGCTCCCCTCAGCAGTGTAATTCTTAAGTCGGCCTTTTCTGCTCCCCACTCTGTCTTTGGTGAATCCTCTCACTGTCCTGTACCTCTGGCCTGTACACCAATTCTGTATGTATAAATAAATCTTAAAAAAAAAAGAAAAAGAAAAACCAAATTTAGGTACATCCTACAAAATATTTGACCATCTCCTCACAAAGGTCAAAGTCACTAAAAATGAAAGGACAAAGGGGCTATCATGCATTGGACAAGATTAAGAAGACATTGCAGCTAAATATGATGAAGAAGACATTGCAGCTAAATATGATGTGATACCCTGAAACAGGAAAAGGACATTAGTGTAAACATTGATGAAAGTAAAATAGCTTTGGTAGTATCATTCCAATATTAGTTTTGCTAAATGTGCTATGGTTATATAAAGTGTTAATAATAAAAGATGTTGGTGAAAGACCATGGGGCTCTTTATACTACATTTCCAATTATTTTTTCCAATTCATTTGTAAATCTGACATTTCAAAATTAAAAGTTGAGAAACCAAAATAAACCTAGTGACTGTAAGATCCCATATACAATGCGTGTATTCAAGCACTCTGCATAGGAAGTACATTCATTAATATATACAGTATAATCTAAGAAAGGTTTCTCTTTTATTTGGAAATAAAGTTCCCATTAAATCTTTCGTAAGTCAAATGGCATAAAGTAAAGAAGGCGTTAGCATACATTACACGGAAGATTTTAGAACATGTCCGGACCCCAGAAATAACCTTTCAAGTTATACCAAATAACAAAACCTAAAATAATGTTAACATATAAAAGACTGATAGGATAACTCACTGCTAGTATAAAGTAGAAATAATGCATCTGCATACAGTTTTACCTACCAGAATCTCGAAGACAGAGAACCGGCTGGAGAGCTGGGAGGCAGCGATCATCTGTTAGGCTGAGTCACTGCATCAGGGGAGAAGAAGAGCTCGCCTATTAGTTGTCTGAGTCCATCAAGGCTGGCAGGTCATCAGCCATTCTGCACCTCTGCATCTGCCTGACGGATAAAGGTGGATGTGTGTGTGCTGCGGCTGATTCGGGGCTTTGGAAATGGCACAGGAGGCCTGACTTCTGAACCTCCCCCATTTTCCTATCACAAAACTCGTTGTAGGCACTCACAATCTGCAGATTTGCCCACCCCTTTTCCAAAAGAAAGTCATACTTTTTCTGCAATCATTGTGATGCTCCCTACAGAGGTAGAGATGCTCACAAGAGCTTCCCGCACTGTTCCGGTCATGGCCGTAGTTGGTTTTGAAACCCAGCCTTTCCTAGCGCAACTGCATGCCCTCATTATCTAGCCGTTCTTGGTCACGGAGTGGCGAAATCGCTTCAGTGTCATCTTTATCATCTTCCACTTATGCTGAGATGCTGAGGGCAGTTTCCAGGGAAGGACCACGGCGGCGCCAGGCTCCCTGGTCCCAGCCTCCGCCTGTTTTACGGCTTGTCGCCACCACGCACTGCACGCTGGTTTCACTTTCCGTCTTTGTCGTAAAAGCGAACTCCTGGGATTTCTTGCCCTAGTGAAAGCTGGTTAAGTAGGAATGTAGGACTTTCATGAAAGCCAAGCGGCCTAGCAAGAACTTTCAAAAATGCTGGACACCTGTGCTTCATCTTTTAGTTTTTAATTGAAGTGTGCAAATAATTAGACCACATATTCACAGCTGTACTACATTTTGTTTCCACTTATCCACTTAAGCACCTTCTTTAGATAAATATAATCTATGGAAGAATTATCAAATAATCTGCCTATAAATTTTGAATACAGATAATAGAACATCATACTTTTCTTATTTTCTTCCTCTGCAGTGGAAGTATCAATGTATCCAACTACAAGTAGGAGCTTTGGGGAAGGCAGACGCAGGATGACCTGTTGACCTCTGAGCTGGTTCTAGGCAAATTAGAAGCTTCTTACAGCATCACCCACACTTTCCCAGCCGAAGATGTGTATTTCACTAGTTTCCTGAGATTAAAATATTGTCTAAATTAAGTTTGTGATTTACTCAAAAACCTTTATATACACTTTTAAGATTTGAAGTGGAGAAGAGAAAGATCTACTTGCCTTGTTTCCCAAAATGATCTCTATGTAATCCTCTTGGTTATTAAAGCTGCTATCTAAAATGCAGATTCGTATGCTTTTTCTTAGGTCTCCCCTTCCCCACTGTGGGTGTGGGGCCAGTGTTAGATTATACTTGGGATATCACCCAATAAATCTCCAAAGAAAGCCCTCTCCCAAGTAAATCTTGGACAGTGTTTTAATTATCATTGTTTAATAAATTTAGACTCCCTATCTTGTAGCGATAAATGTCATGTCTTATGTTTGTTTCTTTAAAAGATTGGATATTCCATTTTATGAAAATAGTAAAGATTTCCAAATGACTGAATTAAAAACAAAATTCCAAGGACTACATGAAAGATCAGGACCCATAAGATATACCAGGAATAACATATTTTCAAATTAATAATTCAAACATATTAAAATCTGATTGTTGGCGGGAAGCAGAAAGTGACAATGTAGTTATTGTTTTTCATTCAATATGTTTTTTTTAAAGATTTATTTATTTTGCCTACAGACCTGGGGTACCGGCCAGAGGTGCAGGGGTGGTGAGAGGATTCACTAGAGACAGAATGGGGACCAGAACAAGCGACTGACGAAGTACACTGCTGAGGGGTGCAGCAGGTGGGTCAGGAGAGGTCTGCCGTGCCAGGTCGATCACTTCCGGGGCGGGGATCAAACTCATGCTGAAGTAGCTTCAGCTTCTTAGTGCTGTGCTTTAACCCGCTGCGCCACCAGGACGGCCCTCAATATTAGTTTTATCACAAAATTTTGTTCAATTACTCTACATTTGTGTGTAGATACAAAATTAAATTAACTTCTTTATTACTGCTAAATTTACACTGAATCCCCAATTATGAATTGTATTTTTTTTTATTTTTTTTTATTTATTCATATAGAACTGGGGTACAGGCCAGAGGCTCAGGGGCGGTGAGAGGCTTCACCAGAGACAGAGTGGGGAACAGAACAGGGAGATCGACGAAGTACACTGCTGAGGGGAGCAGTGGGCGGGTCAGGAGAGGTCTGCCACACCATGTGGTCACCTCCGGGGCAGGCAGGAATCGAACTCATGCTGAAGTGGCTTTAGCTTCTCAGTGCTGTGCTTTAACCCGCTGCGCCACCAGGGAGGGCCATGAATTGTATTTTAATTGTTAGAATGTTATATAGCTTATTTTGTAAATTAAAAATTTATATATGTACTATATCAATGCCAGTAGTGAAGATAAATACATCAGTCGTTTGGGCCATCACTTACACTGCCTCTGGAAAGGGTCATTGCAAAAGACAATCAAGTTTTGTGGAGCAAAACATATTATCTTTCTTGCAGCTATACATATGGAATCATTATCTTCAGATCTAATCTCTTAAATGATGACTAACTTTGAGGTAGGTGCTGAAAAATCTCCAGCAGATTTATATGACTTGGTTTTATAGGGTTAATTTTACATCTGTAGCTTCTTTAGTGTATAACAGAGGTCAAAATAATTTGTTGAAGTTGCACATTCATTACCTAACTAATCTGAGAAATGTAAATGTAAGTTTGTAATGTTTTATTATATATCACATATTATTTTAAGCATTTTATTGCTGAAATGGCATACAGCAACATAAGAATGCATTACCAAACAACAAAATAGGTTGCATATTTATACCATATATCACCCTATGCTGCTTGACAAAACCAGGGTAACCAGATCATTCAGCTGATCTTCCACCTGTTACTTTGACAGTGAGATAGCCACCCTTCTTTTTTCAGTATGCATATCTTATCTATAAAATATGTGAGAAATTACTGATTAGAGACCATACATACCCAGCAATGAGCAAAAGAAGCCCCCAAACACCCATAGTTACTGAAGACAACCAGAGATGAAATTGTCCCTAGCAATTCTGTCCAAATGTTCTCTCATTCATGGGGTACCTTATATGTCATCCTTGGAAAAAAAAGCCATCAGTTATGCTGCCTCTGGAAAGGGTCATTGCAAAAGACAAACTTCACTTGGTGTCTTCAACTTTAACAGTGCTGCAGTGCTGTAAAGAGAACTTCTTCCATTGGAATTTTCCCTTACTCCCTAGTAGCTCCAATGATGCTTGAAGATGAGAATACAATCTGGAGGTCTGTGGCATTCATCCCAACTTTATTTTGAAACAACTCTTTATTATACTGCATATTATACCATGTTTGAGACAATTCCAAACCTGACCAGGGGTGTCCATTCTTGGTGGAATGGGGTATAGATTATCTTCATTAAGACAAGTTCAGGGCCAGTGGACAATGGAGGGTGTCAGGCAGAACAGTAACATGATTATAAGAGATAACAATTGAGGCAGGGGCCCTCCCTGGTGGCGCAGCAGATTAAAGCACAGCACTAGAAGCTAAAGTCACTTAAGCATGAATTTGATCCCTGCCCAGAGGTGATCCACATGGGGCATCAGACTTCTCCTGACCCGCCCGCTGCTCCCCTGTACTTAGTCAGTCAGCCTGTTCTGCTCCCCACTCTGTCTCTGGTGAATCCTCTCACCATCCCTGCACCTCTGGCCTGTAACCCAGTTCTGTATGCACATCTAAGTAAATCTTTAAACAAACAAACAAACAAACAAAAATAAGAATTGAGGCAGAGAGGCTGAGATCAAGGGCTCCATGGGAAATCAGTCAGGTTCAAAACGTGGCTCTACTGTGTCCCTTGGAGGAACTCACTCAATTGCTCTGTGTCATGGCATATTCATTGGTAAAATAGTAATGATTGGATTTATGTACTCAGTTTACCCATTGGTAAGCTGCTGAACACTGTGTATTATCACATTCCTCGGATGCCTCAATTAAATACAATCTTCTCCAAGCTTCCATTCACCAGAATAGCAGGAAATTTAATCTGAGCATTATTGGTCCTAGCTACAATTCCCAGGATTAGGAAATTGAGGGATTATTATACAGTCTGTGCCATGTGAGAAAGACCCTTTCATTTCTGGTTCACACATCAATATAGTGCACATGTTGAAGCCCCTTGTCCAAGGTCTTATCTATAAAACATCTGAGAAGTTACTGATGGATGCACTATGATGAAAATATATGGTTGCTTTTGTACTAGAAAAGAGAAAAAAAGTATTGATGGTTCTAAGTCATTGAGGTGACCACAGGAACGGGGCGAGTGGAGGATTGACTGTGACTAAGATCAGGCATCCATAGTAGCAACAGAGGGTGTGTCTGTCCACTCCAAGTGTCTGTGAGTGTCACCATGTAAACATCCAGGTCCTGTTAATTCCCCTGTCTTGAATTTTTTCTTTTGCTCTTAAGATTTTTCTTATTATTTCTACGTTGATTTCCTTAATTTTTTATTCATTGGAATCATTTCTCTGTTATCAGTCTCAGACTTCAAACTAGCCATGAAACTAAGTAGTATTTACATTTTACATACTTTTTAAGTATAGTATTATGTACAATTCCTAATTTCAAAAGACTGTTTGGTCACTGTAAGTTTTTCATAAATATAACATTGTATTTTACTTGTTATTTTTCTTGAGGACCATTGAACCAGGCTGGAGAAAAAGGTTGAGTACCTTAGTGAATCTGATACATTTATTCTATCTGAAACTAGGTTATATCATAGGTATGAAATAGAAATAATGAGCAAAGGACTGTTGCCAAGCAAAAAGCTCTGCCATTCTTCTTTAGTTGAAAACAAAAATTGTTTGAAATGAATGTATTATTTGTATGCAGAATAGAACTGCTCAGGTTCTTGAAAACAGTATTTTCTTTCAATCTTGTTTATTCTGTTAATATACTGAGCAAACTCTCTTTCTAGATAGTGCCAAAGTAAACTTTAGCCCAGCCCATGTCTATTTTTTTTTGTGATTTTCATGATTCTCTGAATTAATAAGGTTTACTAAGTTCCAAGCAGATATACCTTTTGGTACAGAGCTGTCATTAAACTCTGCTGTTTGATTGGGTCCTGAGTAATTAGTTGAGACCTGTTAGTTTAGATTCTTTATTCTTTATAGCTGTCATTGATATTTGTTAATTACATTCATATGTCATGTTAATTTCCAAGAGGGTCACTAGCTTGAGGATGATAATTTCTGCTGTCTTGCTGCACATCTGTAGTAGTTCTATGAACACTCTTCTCTTTCCTTTATCTCTCGTCTCCTCTGTTACTGACCAAAATATTTCATTACTTTCCTGTAGGAAACCCCCAAAGGTATCAGTCAGGTACTAAGACCTACAACCTGAAAGTATCACCTTATATGTATATTAAAAAAGAGGGTCTTTGCATTTGAAATGAAATACCTTACAATGGGGAGGTCTTCCTCTTGGAAATTAAGTGCCACCAACAGTGCTCTTATGAGAGGATCAGACAGAGGACCACGAAGGGAAGAGAACAATGTGACCATGGGGCAGACACGAAACAGCATGCTGACAGCTCTCTGGAACAGTCAAGGAAGGTGTTCTCTAGAGTTTCTGGAAGGAGCACAGCCCTGGGAACATTATAATATCAATGTCTGGTATCCAGATCTACCAACGAATAATTTTCTGTTGCTTTAAGTCACCACGTTTGTGGTAATTTGTCACATCAGTCACAAAAAGTGAGTATGTTCCTTTTCCCTATTTTCAGACTTTTACCAGAGGGAGCAAAGGTAGCTGGAATTTTAGCCACTTTCTAAAATTTTCTTCTAAGTTTATGGAGAAAGGCACAAAGTAGGGGCGGTGGGGGGGGTGGCATTATGAGAACAGGACTCAGACCTCTGGCTCTCACCAGTTAGTTTTGTGGCTTTGAGCACTTAGAATTCCTGACCCTTGTTTTCGCCTAAAATGAGAAGGATCTACCTTGATTAAAAGGTTTCCAAATGATCACAGTTTTTATTATAACTTAAATTTTAGCTTTAATTTCAATACTCAAGCATATACATTGTATTAGTTTAAAATCATAATAGCCTTGGGCCCTCCCTGGTGGCGCAGCGGATTGGAGCACAGCACTGAGAAGCTAAAGCCACTTCCGCATGAATTCAATTCCTGCCTGCCCCAGAGGTGACCACATGGTGTGGCAGACCTCTCCTGACCTGCCCGCTGCTCCCCTCAGCAGTGTACTTTGTCGATCTGCCTGTTCTGCTCCCCACTCTGTCTCTGGTGAAGCCTCTCACCGCCCCTGAGCCTCTAGCCTGTACCCCAGTTCTGTATGTACAAATAAATAAATCTTTAAAAATAAATAAATAAATAAATAAAATCATAATAGCCTAAAGCTCAACTGTTGCATATTAGAAAGTAATCTTTGCAGATCAACTGTTAATTTGATTCTAATGCCAGCCTAAATTATTTTATTGTAGACCACAGCAGACAGCTTCTCACCCCTTTATGTTTAATATAGTGGTTCTCACTATAGTCAAAAGAGGAAGGCAGCATACTTCAGCATTGCTTTGCCCAAACCAAATAAACAAAATGTAAAAACCAGAAATTCAGGTCACACTCAATGATATTCTGATTTTAGTATTTTACAATTCTGTTCATTTTAACATTCTGTAGAAGATTTAAATGCCATAGAATGACCTAAAGAACTGACATAAACCTCTGCTCTTTTTACCACCCTTGCTCCACACCATCCAATTGGTATTAATATTACACTCTAAATGTTTTCTTGCTGGGCATAGACCTTTATGTTTTGTTTTTTTAATCAGTGAAAATTAAAGCTATTTGATTTCCTTTTTGATTTAATTTTCAAATATCATTTTGGTGACCTGGTACACAGACTTGTCTTCTGTCATTTACTTGGAATAGCTCACTATACTTCCCATTCCCAATTTGAACCATCAGCATGAACTTCCAACTAATATCCCTCTCTAGCATGTTGGTCTCACACCATTCCAACATAACTTCATGACTCTTTTTCAGAGGCAATGTATAAGACAACCTCCTAAACCTTTGTCTGATGGTTTTTGTGATACCAGATCTCTATTTACATATACCTTTCTTTTGCTTTCCAATCTGAGCCTTGTTCTGTTGAAGCGACTTTATTTTACTCAACATTACACCGGCATAAACTTTAATTCCACTTTTATACAATAATTTGTGATGCTCTCCACTGCACACTCACAGAAATCCTGTTTTTTCTACTATGCTCTCCAGGGTCTACTTCTGGTTTGACTATCTCTATTTCAGACTATACTCTTTGTTCCCAGGAATATGTTAGAAACTCACTGCCAACTATACCAACAGTACTTGAAATATTCCTTTGTATATAGGCACAGCTATTCATGGCTTCCAGAAGGACAGGTAGTTTTCCTTAATGTTGTTCCCAATTTACTAAGCCCTACCCTCTTCCTATTTCTTTCCCAATTCTTTCATCCCACATTAGTTTTGTTCTTTCTACTCTAATGATTCTCACTCATTCTTCAACCTTGCCTTAGTTTACCATTTAATATTGCCCAGCAGTGTCACGTATCAGAATCAACTAGGCAGCTTTGAAAGATATTGATTCCCAGAACCCATAGAAAGGCATTGTAAATTGATCTAGTGCGAGAACCAATGTGCCAAAAATATATACACATTTAAAATATGTTCCACTAGAAACACTAATAAGGGAACAATATTGTGAAACAATAATCTGAACCAGTACATGACTACTTTAGGATTCCAATCATGTATTATACCTTTTTGCCTTTGTCCCCAAACCAGTCAAACCTAGATGATCAATAAACACTTTGATTAGCTGGCTTTATTTGTTTTAAAGAAAGAAGAGGAAGAAGAGATTGGGGAAGGGAGTTCTCTTACAAATGTCCTGCCAGTTCCTACGTGACATTTATGTAGCTCTTCACAGACTTGCTGAAGATCCCCAAGTATCTGGCACTTCAAGACCATCCTGCAAAATTCTATTCCTTATGTCAGTTCTGTTCGCCTCACCGTGTAGTCATTGACTGAAATGGAAAACATCAGTTAAGGTCAAGATTTTACATTTAAAAATAGTTAATGTGAATATGCAGCTGGAGAAATATTCTTGACAACACCCTGTTTTTTGTATTCTGTCGTAGTACTTATATGTTATGCTCCAGACTCGTGCCTTATTGTGGCGCCAAATCCAATAAGAATGAGTATCAGTGTACTATCTATCAATAGCATGCCTTCATCAAAGCAGGCAATGGCCCTTTGCGGCTCAGGCTGTCTCTAAAAGTGCAGTAGACTTCAACTGCCTTGATGCTCCATGACTGGGCTCACATTGTCTGCTTTCCAGCCTCCTCCATCAATACATCAACCTCTGGAGTGTACAAATGGGATGTGTGAAATCTCTTTAATTTTTTTTTTAAATAAATTTGAGCATGGGCTTTGTGCATCTCTCCTCACCAGAGTCTATTCGTCAGTCTACTTTACTGTCTCTCAAAATACAAACCTCTTCTCTGGTAAACTTTATGTAAAAGTTCAGTGTTCTGGATCCACATGTGTGCCAGTTTTGTACACAGAGTTTTTAAGTCTTTAGACACTCAGGAAATTGTTATTTTTCAGTGCTATGGGGGGAGGAGGAGTGGAGAACAGAGTGCTTATTATGTATAGTTACATTGAAAAACTTTTCTATAGACAGCCTCTGACTTATCATTCAACTTTTGATTTTACAACTCAAAGATATTGTGAAAGCGATATGCATGAGAAAGCAAGGCACCATTTCTCCCATGCAAACAGCAGTTCCCAGTCAGCCCTTTTTACTTATGATGGGTTTCTACGGCTGCAGTGCCATTGTGAGAGACGTGTAGTTCCATAGCTTGAGTCTCCAGTTCCTTGTAATACAATCAGTTATATTCATAAGGCTTTGTCATCATGATACTACAGCTATTCAAGGCTGTCCTGGACCTATTTTCATAACAAAAAATAGATGTAGAAGCCTTGCCTTATCTTTTAAAGGAAAAAAAATGCCAACGTTCTCCAACAATCTGGAATTTTATTCCATCCATATACATGCATAGTAACAACATTTGTTGAGAAATTATTTCTATCAGAAGTAGAACATTATCTTTGTGATCACCAGGTGCAGTATTGCTACTCTTATATTTAAATAGATCTTATATATGAATTAAATTCATACTTGCAGCATTGAGTTTAGGGTTTCGATTTAGACTGTGCCTTTCAAAAGATAAAACTGATTTAATACTACCTCCTTACTTACAATACTGCTTCCAGTAATTTGTTCATTCTTTATAAAGTATTGCATTTAACAGCAAAGGTTTAAAAATTGAGACAAAGCTGCATCAGCGAAAGAAAATACAAGTACTATACAAGAAAAAAATTGCCATCTTCATTTAACATACATGTTTAAGATTAAGAAAATGGACAGAAACATACAGCTACATACAAATGCAAAGCCTAGTGACTAAGAGACTGTATCTGCTAAAATATAAAGTGCAAATGGAGCCTGATTATCCAAGAATTGAAATCTTAAGGCGAACTTACAGCATGTGTATTTAGAATATCTTTGCAAGTTATATTTTAGCATATACATATATCTGCAACAGCATATAAGAAGAAATCAAGATACACAAGTGCTTTTGAAGCTATTTCTAAAATGCTCTTCTGTATTGTGACTATTTTCTTTAAAAGCTACTATACAGTGCAAACCATATGTGCTACACAATAACTATACAATAACATTACAAATGACTTTAATATAAAGTTTTTAAATAAAAAATAACATAACCACAGCTATGAATACTGCTGGTAAAATAAATTAATATTTTGTTTTGAAAATGGCACCAATAATACACTTTACTAATGGACCGTAATGAAATTACACAAGTCTTCAACTCAGCCATCCTGAATTACCTCCTGATTGCCCAGATATAATTCAAACAGCTTTTATTGTTGTTGCTGTTGTTTTTTTTTTTTTTCTGAACTGGGTGGAACAACATACTAAACACCGGTACCAAAGGTGACTCATGTTTTAAGTTAGTTATTTCACTTGACGTGTTCCGCAGCATGTGACGAACAATAAAACTTCTTGTGAGTTATAAAGTTTGAAAGGTTGTTGAACTGAATATCGCACAGCCGGCAGTATTTCCCACTGGTCGGGGCCTGGGAGGAGCCGTTCACCCCCTTTGCTATGCTAGACAACTGTTCCTCCGCGGAGGGAATTCCGGGCGACACGTTCTCATTGGCAGCTAAGGGGTTCTCAGAGATCCAGGAGGGGGATTTGTGGCCATCTTCATGCTGAGGGTTCTGGGAAATGTTCTCTTGCTGTGTGTTGGCAGCCGGTCTCTCCTCTGGTTTCAGTCCACCGTTAACTATTACCATGCCTCTATTTTTAGGTAACAACGGCAGAGAATCTTTCTTCAGCACAGCACACCCATTCGAGGAAGCCGGACCTTTGGGAGACTCATTTTCGGCGTTTGTGCTTTGCTCGATGTCAGCGTTATGGATGACAAGAGAACCAGAAATATAATCACTTGGCTTTATTCCATAATATGGAGAAAGCTGGTCGGCCCCCTTCGCTTTCTTTATTGCTCCAGGGTAAAGGCATTGTGGAAGAAACAAATGTTTGTTTTCTTCTTTTGTTGCGATGAGCTGAGCGGCTTCACTGAAGACTTTCAGGCCTTGCAGGGTGGCTAAGTGGGATGAAAACAAGTTTCCATTGGGGGAAGGCTGCTTCAGATTCCCATTTTTCTCACATTTAATTATGCTTCTTTCATAGCTGACATCGGGGCTGTTGCGTTCGCTTTCTGGGTTTGGGAACACTTTGCCGTCGAGTTGACCCAGGTCGCTACGCTGATGTGCAGTGACCGGGCAGAAATTCTGCTTGTGGGCCAGGTAGTTTTCCACCTTGTTGAAGCTGATCTTGCACACAGTGCACTCGTGGTAGTCCAGCAGCCTCTTGGGCGACGTGGTCGTCCGCTCGGACTGGGATAAACACTTTTTGCTAAGATCTATGGGCACGTCCATCTCGAGACAGGAAACGCTGGAATGGGTGGTATCACATTTGGAAACGGGCACGCATTTGTTGATCGTCAGAGAAGTTTCCAAGTGCTTTGAGACAATTCCTGGAAAGATATCACATCTGGGGTGGTAGCACTCTCCTAGCCCTTCGGAGGGCTCTTGAGTGGAGGTGCAAGGATTGCTGAGGTTGGCTACATCAAGAAATCGCTGCTGGACCAGGGGAGGCCTCGGCTCCTGCTCCGGCAGGCACATCTCATACATCTTCCTCCGCTTGCGTGTGCGCATGCTCCGCTGCATGGCAGGCACTTTGTTGGAAGCAGATCTTTTTAGCGGAGGGTCGTGGCGCGTGGCGCAGTAATACTGTTTGTGGACCATGTATGTTTCGTGCCGGCTAAAGGTAATATTGCAAGCTTCACAGGTAGTCTTATTTGGGTCACTCTCCCCATCCACTAAGGGGACACTGGGGTTTTTCACATCAACAGGTTTTCCGTTAATTTTATCTTCGTTGCTGTTGGAGGTGGAGAGCTTCTTCGCTTGAGTGGAAAAGTCTTTGTCATGGCCCTTCCCATTTGGCCCAATTAAATCTAAAACAGTGGAAGAATTGATGCATGATGTTTGAAGAAGGGGGTTATCAGGGTCGGCAGAATGAGTGGCTGGGTTGAGAAGGCTTAAGGAGGTCTGGCCTGTGTTGGGGCTCACGGCCTCAGGTATCTTTTCTGAGACACCAGGGAACTCCGGGGACTTGGCCATCTGCTGCCATCGGCTACTGCAGTAGTGTTTTTTGTGTACTAGATAATTATCCAAGTTATTGAATGTTATATTACATTCAAAACAAGTGGCCCCCTTGGGCATCAAGGGGCTATAAATGACGGGAGGGTAGCTGCTACTTCCGTGCCTCAGTCGCCGATGTACCAGTTCAGACATCTTGGCTAAGATCTCTGAAGCTTGAGGAACCATTGTGATATCTTGAGGAAAAGCAAACTGAGACAGGAAAGGACCCACAGGAAAAGAAGGCCCGATATTAGGCTGCACTGGAGAGGAGGCGAGTCTTGGACTGGACGGTTCAGACTTTATTTTCGTGTAAGAAAAGCTTTGTTTATTTGTCGTTGGCTGTATCTCCGGTCTCTGGTTAGTGAGAAAGAGCTGAGTCTTTTTCTCACACTTGTCCAGCTCCGTGTCGGAGCTCGCATCTTTAGTCTGCATGGCCTTTTGGCCCTGGGGGATTTCACTTCTGGGCATCAAGTCTGAGGCTGGCTGTAAGCTGTCTTCCGTTGCACTTGGAGAATGCTCCATGTCACCTTCTCTGGGAAGTTTGCCGCCAGAGACATGGAGCTCCTGGTGCTGCAGTAACTCCCTCTGTGTTTGGAAACCGAAGTGGCAGTGATTGCATCGGAAGGCAGCTTGAGTGAGATGGGAGAACAGGTGTTGGTGAAAGTTGATCACAGAATCAGCAGTGTAGCTACAGACGGTGCATTTTAGACTAGCACCAGGGGGGAGAAATTCTTCCATTTTCACTCCTGGAGGGACATACAAAATAAGAATACTGAGAGCTGCACATACTGGCTTTCTAATGCGAAAGACCTTTACAAATGACCTAATGTCTTCAACACAGCAGGAATAAATTGAAATCATTCAGACTCTCATTTGTGATATTAACAATGTTTTTCTTGCAACATGATTTGCCGTGTGTGATAATAGTAATAGCACTTCATAGTTCTCAAAGCACTTTCATGGGTATAATCACATCACAGTGGGTGAGGCATCACTGTCTCTGTCTTACAGGTCAGAAAAGAAATTGAAAGGGATTATGGGAATGGATTATTGTAATAAAACTCTTCAGTTTTCAGGAAGGGAGCCAGGCTCAAACCTCAGATTTCCTAATTTCTAATCCAGTTCACCGATTTACAACTCTAGGCTCTCTATGAGGAAGAAGGGGCATTCATCTGAGTTGCTCTTGATAACCTAAATGTCAGCTATATAACTCTCAGTGCAATAAATTAGGTTTTTATTCAAATAATCCAACAGGGGCCATTTTGCAAAGTAATTAGTAACCTCCTAATTTATCTTCGGTATACAACTTGGATTTTATTTATTAATTTTGCCTGACCTAGTTTAACTCTACTTGTGTTGGTATTCAGCTGGTAGTCCTAGCACATTACTATGATCCTTTAGCACCTACCTGCCTGCTGATGGATCTCTGCCTGCTTCAAGTCAGTCATTAAATAGCTCAAGTATCATCACTGACTGTGACTGGTAAATATCCTGAAGTCAAATTTAGTTCCCACCTGTTGGCATATGGCTAAATCAGGCTTGGCTCATCCTCTCTGCACTTCAGACTAACATGAAATTTGCCATTTGTGAACTAAAAAATGACAGGAAAAACCTGTCATCATATAAGAAAACTTTTTATTCCTGTCTCCTTAACCAATCCAATACTCCTTTTCCCCATTTAGTGGAAAAGATCCTTTTGTCTTTTGTCTCTATTTGTTTTGTACATAACTTTGCTCAGCACCTAAGACAATCAGTCTGTTTGTGTTCCTCCAGCCTTATCACCTACATAAAAGCAGCTAATTTGTAGGGAAGGAAAAGAGAATGAGTAGGAAGAAAATTGCCTACTTTTACAGATGCAAAGACAAAAACCTGCACTCTTCTAATGTGTTAGAGGTGGGAGCCAGTTTAGAGGTGGGAGCCAGTGTTAGAGGTGGGAGCCACCTATTTCAGATTTTAATAATTCAACCTAAGTAAAGCAGAGAAGGAAATCATCCAAAAGTGTCCGATAAACTTTGTGTGATAGGTGCTGTAAAGCTGTGCTTTCCAAACTCTGGTTTGCCCCATCTAAGAAATATTCAAGGTTAATGCAATTAATTGTCCCCAGAAATATTCAAGGTTAATGCAATTCTGTATACTTAATTATCAATTTTAAAACTATCTATGGAAATTATAGTACTATGTGATGGCACATATGATTGGTCATACAATTCCAGAATAAACAGAAATAGCTGTCACTGTAGTGTTAAGAGTGGAATTTAAAAAAAAAAAAAAAAAAACAAAAAAACAAAAAAAACTTGTTCTTCAGCTTAAGTTTTCTTAAAGAATTTTAAAACCTAACACTAAAATCATTTTTGTCATAAGAATTAATTAAATTCTTATGATGCCCGTTTGGAAAGTCAAGAGCATTTTACAGATTCATATTTGAAAGTTAATTCTTCTCAAGTGTGATTGTAATTGGAACTATCAAAATAACAGCTTTATTTAGATTCAGTAAATACTTGTTGTGATGTCCCTACTGTTTATTCCCTGCCATGTGGGAAACAGTATGGTCAGTGTCCCAAGATCACTTAACACTTCAATCAATGAATATTAATGACAATACCAGGGAATGGAAACTTTCTAAAATAGTGCTGTTTTTACTTCAGTTGAAAAAAGAGACTCCTTTGGTCCTATCGTTGTTGAAAAAGAACCCAGACCTAGGTCCTTGGAGCAGAACTGGCTGATTTAGGAGACATAAGATAATGATCAACTGGCCCAGAAAGTTAATTTAACACACACTCACATACATGTGTGTGTGCATGTATGTGTGTATGTGCGTGTCTGTATACTTGCATATGCACAGAGAATAAAGAATCTTCTAGAGCAGAGCAGAGACAAGAGAAGCACTTACCACTGTGTGAATTCAGGTGCATTTCTAGAGCTCGAGCATTGGAAAAGCTCTTGGTGCACTGGGGGAAAGGGCAAGGACTAGAAATCTGAAGAGCACTGTCTTCATTTTCTTCTGATACTGGAGCAGCCTCCCTTTGCCTTCCACTGCAGTAGTACATCAAATGTGCTTGAAGATTCCGTTCACTCCGATACCAGATGCCACATGACTTGCAGGGGAATATGTCCTCTGCAGGCAAAGGCATAGGGACATGTTAACTTCTGCCCATTTGGTGCCAGTTAGTGCCAACCCTGGGTAAAGTGACTGCTCTCAGGGTCTAAATTAGGCAGCTGGATAGTGGAAAGTGCAGACTTGGGACAGGACTAAGCTTTTTTTTTTTTTTAAAGATTGATTTATTTATTCATATAGAACTGGGGTACGGGCCAGAGATGCGGAGGGTGAGAGGATTCACCAGAGACAGAGTGAGGAGCAAAACAGGCATATCGATGAAGTACACTGCTGAGGGGAGCAGCGGGCGGGGCAGGAGAGGTCTGCCACGCCATGTGGGCACCTCCGGGGCAGGCGGCAGGCGGGAATCAAACTCATGTGGAAGCGGCTTAAGCTTCTTAGTGCTGTGCTTTAACCCGTTGAGCCACCAGGGAGGACTCAGCTTCATTTTGTACATTTTTTCATCTCAATTATAATGGAGGCCCCACCACCACTTCACCTGTGTGCAGTCACCATAGTCCCATGTGCTCTTCCTACCCCAGTTTTGATCTTGTTCCCCTCTCTTACCCCATAGAATGTCTCTGGTTTATAGTTGTTAGGACTAAGCTTTTTTTTTTTTTTTTAATTACATTCAGTACAATTTATCTTCTTACAGATTCTTTAGAAAGTGGAATGGTAGGAGACCTAGCATGAAAACCATAAAAGATTCAACTGGTTTACACTATGGTTTGCACTATGTTTTTGATTTAGAAAAACGTTCATTTATAAACAGCCATGAGAAATGGTTTATCTGACTGATTAAAAGGCACGGACTGGATGGTTAAACTAGAGTTAGCTCTGGTGTCAACTCCTCACATTGCTTATTCATTTAATAAATTAATTACAGGGCGCATGCTGTGTGTGAGGCTCTAAGGGTGTATAACACAAAGTGAAAAGGCCAAACAGTGGTTGTTAAAGAGCCTACAGCTTCCTGGAGTTGATGAGCAAGTGGTCAGATAATTACATTAGAATATGAAGACTATGCCAGTGGAGGTATTTGGGGAGAGGTTTGGACATGGAATACAGATATCTGGTGGCGGGCGTAGGGATGGAAAAGGATTTGGAGGGAATATGATGACATGCCTTAGTTCCAACAAGAAACATAAACTTAAGCTTGCCTAGTGGAGGTGGTTGGGCCTTTCTGACCTAGGGAGCAGCCCATGGACAGTCTGGGCCTGACAGAAGCCCTGGGTAGAGGCTGGGAGGTTGTTGTGTGCAGCTCAGGCAGGGGGCTTTGTGAAGATTGGGAGAGGTAGTTTTTTTTCTTTTTTAAAGATTTATTTATTTATGCATACAGAACTGGGGTACAGGCCAGAGGTACGGGCTGGGGGGTGGGGTGAGAGGATTCACCAGAGACAGAGTGGGGAGCAGAACAAGCAGATCGATGAAGTACACTGCTGAGGGGAGCAGCAAGCAGGTCAGGAGAGGTCTGCTGCACCATGTGGGTCACCTCCTGGCAGGCAGGTGATCACACTGAAGTGGCTGTGTCTAGTTTGCAGTGCTGTGTGCTAACCCATTACACCACCAGGGAGGGCCATGGGAGAGGTAAATTTTTAAAGGCAGATACAGACTGTGAAAGGCACTGTAGTTTCTCTCAAGAAGTTTAGATTTTTATCTCTGGAACAATGAAGAATCACTGAGTCATCTTCAACTAAAGACTATCAGAATAAGATATTATATTATCCTAGCAGTGGAGTCATGTTTTCAAAGTTGAGAATTTGCAAAAGACTACTTATGACCAGTATAATATAAAGCAACTGAAGTAGCTAAATATGAAATATGAAAGTTTGAAATATAGCTAAGCCTCACATACTATTTCTAGTATAGTATGTATTTTTCTGATGTATGCTCATGGAAATTTCTCTATGTGTATATTTTCCCCACCTTCGCTGAGAGGCGAGGGATTGAAATTGAGCAACTTGCCCATGGTCATATAATTGGATTAACTAGAACTGGAATCTCACGTGAACACTCTTCTACAACACCATGAGGGTGAGGGGAGAGAGTGGGAAGGACTTACTGGACGTAATGACTGCTATTTTGCAAATAAGATGCTAGGCAGAGGGTAACATTTCTCCTGGATGCCTAGGCTGCTTGTTAGCATTTCTCTGTGTGTAATGTCTCATTCATCACTCCAAGGAGCAGATGATGGAGGTGATGAATGCAGGCAAGGCAGGCACAGGGTGACCAATTTGACACTGTATTGTATAAACCTGGCATTCCATGGTGAAAGGGGACACCAACCAGAGTTACCCCAGTATTACTGTAAACTGGGACTAATTCAGTCCTACTGGGACATACAGCCACAGTAGATATGTGGAATTTGATATTTCTGTGTGAAATACCAACGAACATAGTGGAAGCAGAGCTGGGTTTGTGATTTGCAAATCTGCAATGTACAGTTGCCATGGACAGCATGGTAGTGAGAGATCAGGGAACTCATGAAGAGGAGATAAGGAGAAAACTAAGAACAAATTTGAGTGAGTGAGTAATAAGGGCAGTGAGTACAATATAGAATTTAAAATTTAATTTTAAGATCATATAGTCCTTATTTTTTAGCCTGTCCCACTCAAGTTCATTATATTTACACTATTTAGAGGGCCACATTATTTAGTAAAGTGTCCATTTAAGAAGGATAAGTTTTACTGATTAGGTAACTTCAGAATGAGAATGATGGCTATATGTACCTATGCTATTATTTGGAATAGTGATCTTGCTACAAAAAAACAAAACAAAACAGATTTTAAAGCCAAATAGAATTAATGCATTTGGAGCTTCACAATAGTGTGGTGTCTGTGCTAACAAAGTCCTTTTGCCTTTTTTTTTTTTTTAAGATTTATTTATTTGTACATACAGAACTGGGGTACAGGCCAGAGGCGCAGGGGCGGTGAGAGGCTTCACCAGACACAGAGTGGGGAACAGAACAGGCAGATTGACGAAGTACACTGCTGAGGGGAGCAGCGGGCGGGTCAGGAGAGGTCTGCCACGCCATGTGGTCACCTCCGGGGCAGGCAGGAATCGAACTCATGCTGCAGTGGCTTCAGCTTCTTAGTGCAGTGCTTTAACCTGCTGCGCCACCAGGGAGGGCCCCCTTTTGCCTTTTAAATTGAACTTGGGACCACATTATTTCAAGATCTTTACTCTGAATCAAAGTAAAGATCCAGTAGTAAAATAACTTCATTAACATTAAGAAATCCAATAACAACAGATCCTACTAGGTACGATAGATCTACTGGTTGGCTTCAGAGTAACTGCAGGTAAGTCAAGATCTTTAAAGGGCACGGTCAGAGCAAGAATAGAAATACTATTTCCTAAAATCAAGACATTGCACTCCCTAGATATATTTTCTTCATCACTGAAAATCTTGGGGACTTTCAAGGACATTTTAATTAATACAATTATGCTCAGTGAAATAAGAGAGAGAAAATTAAATACTTTATTATTCCCCTCATATGGAAGGTGAAGATATAAGAACAAATGAACAAACAAACCAAAAACATATTCTTAGATTGTAAGGACAAAACAGTGATTACCACATGGGAAGCAAAAGGCCTGGGCAAATTGGGTAAAGGAGATGGGTTGGATGGTGGTGGGTATGGGGTGGTGCAGAGATGGGTTGGATGGTGGCAATCACAGAGCAGCTTATCACTACTGGCATCTGAATGGGAGAGCAGTCTTTAAAGACAGACCCATCAGCAGTCCAACCTGATGCTATCTCCAGGTGGCTGGTATCAGCATTGAGTTGATTTCTCTGACATCATGGTGCCCAAGGGATGCTTGGTGGTAGGGAAAAGCCTCCATATACCCATTAGAATTGGGTTCAAGAAACCAACAATGCAGGTGTGACACCAGAAAGTTACAACGTTCTTAGAGTTTCCAAATTATTCTACTGTGAGAGCATCAGTGAAAGCTATTGGCTTCCGATAGCTAAGCAGCCTTAAACATTGGACAAGTAGTCTAGAATTTGTGTGCATCTCTCTCAAGAATCCAACTTAAAATCAATGAAGTTTCTTTCTTCTTTTTTTTTTTTACTATTCCCATGAGACATGATCTCTCTCTCTCTCTCTTCTCCTCCCCCCTCCCCACCGCTTGCCTGTCAGAAGACACTTTTTTTCTTCTCCCAGAAAATACCCATCCTCCTACAAAGCTATTGTACTGGGCCACTGCACTCAGCACTTACTGTTGACAATAGCTGTAGGCAAAATAGAAGCCATGGCAGCTTGCTGAGGAAGCAGCTGAATTGAGTCCAGCAGGCGCGCGGGGTACATCCCTTCTGTAAGAGTCATCTGACTGGCAGCTTGTAGCCTTGAGTCAAAATCCACCACAAAGGCAATTAGCTCTTCACCCTCAGAGATGGCCTTTGTAGTTGTGCACCAAAGTTGACCCCCTATTAAGAAAAAAGAAAAAGAATTGACAATGAATGCTCGAGCCTGATGTACAATGGATTGCTGTCAGCAGACCTTCTCATGTTTTTCACATCAGTTTCTGTTGGGATGGAGTGTTTTATCAAGACAACAGTTGTATTATTCCCTCCTATGTGGAGAAGTGTCTTCCTTACATTAAATGACAATTCAGTCACCAGCAGAAGGAGAAGGCAGAGAGCCAAGTATAGATAAAGTCTGTAGAATTTTTTCAGTGGTTTGTTTCTGGGCTGGCCTTCAATGGCAGCCAGGCTATTCCAGGAGTTTGTGCTAAGAACAGGTATGGGATGGCTCTGACCTGAGAAATTCTTTTCAAGTGAGCTTGAGAAGCTACTCTTTCTGTTCTTTCTGCAACCACTTACTCTATCTTTCCCACCCTTCCTCATACAAGCTCTCTGAAAATACTTTTATTGCATCAGTACCAGGTCCTTAAAATAGTAAAACAAATTAACAAGAGCCACCCCCAAATCTAGAAGGTTAAAATGAAATGCTGGTTACTCTTATTCTCTTTATGCCTGCTGCAATCTGCATGTATATGTATAATTGATCTTTACTGAGTGATCTTTACTTATAT
Source organism: Condylura cristata (assembly GCF_000260355.1). Classification (NCBI taxonomy): domain Eukaryota; kingdom Metazoa; phylum Chordata; class Mammalia; order Eulipotyphla; family Talpidae; genus Condylura; species Condylura cristata. Next base: position 22,776,973 of record NW_004567110.1, read on the forward strand.
AACATTTCTTGTAACACAGCTTTTTTATCTTGGTTTACCCTCATTGAACTTCCTGAAAAGAAGATATGCCAAAGATCCTTTTCAAAAAGGCTTATTTAAATAAAGATTTGTTTAAATGAAAAGAACTCTTTTCTTCAAACACTAAGATAGACCCTGCCTCGGCACAGCAGATGAACACGTGAGGCATTAAAAAGAAAATTAACTATGCAAGTACATCTTCTAATGTATTGGAATGCGATAGCGAATGCTCATTTATTCAACATGTTTAGACAAGCAAAGCACTTATATTTTGTTATCTACACTCTCAGGCCTAGATATGTATCCTATACAGTTATGCCTGAAATAATGTGGCATACTTGATATGTTATAAAGCTTTTTTCTCATTGTGTATATATTGCAAAGCTATAGATTGTACTCATTAAGCAAGTAAAAATTGTACCCATTCCGATAAGTAATATTGCTCTGTTTATCGTTCAGCATAACTGTCTTTTCAGCTGCAGTTCATTTATTCCACCCTCAAAGAGATCATAGTTTTTAAACAACTTGTAGTAAAAATCTGGTGGCAATGATAATGAGAACATATGATATGGCAGAGCTGCACAGAAGGACCACAGCATTGTTTTAGAGAAACTTTGGACAATTAATTAAGCCACCTGATTCCATGCTGAAGGTAAGCAAACAAAACTCTCCATAGTAGAACATATTTGTGAAAGAAAGAAAACAGAGCCTAGACCTCAAATGTGTGGCAAAATTTCAAAGGACAACACGAATACAAATCAAAAAACTAGAAAACTACTTGAAATGTTTTCTAGTTGGTAACATATAGGAGAGCACACAATTTTACTCCAGAAGAAGCAGATTCACTTTGGCTTGGGTTTATTTACTTACAAATATGGAAGCTAAACAGCTATCATCAGATGAGCACTGGAAAGCGCTAAATAGGGTGTTTTTGCTGGAGACACCCTCTCCCCTGGAAGGCTTCTGCAGCTGCTCTGCCTTCTCTGATGTGTACACAGATCCATGCTACTTACAGCTGCAGACCAGGGTCGTCATCTGTGCCTTATCTTCTCTCTGGGATATGGTTCATTAAGTAAGAGAGAAGAGGGGAGGGCAGAGCAAAGTGCTACAATTCAGGTGAACTTTTAGCCTGGTCTCTCAGTGTCATTGGATTCCAGTGATAAACTGACTGACATTTTTGGTGATATTCTAGCACTTTTGATTAACTAACATGATGTGTAATGAACAAATTCTTAACTTTTTTCTCTAAGAATATAGCCCTTGAGGGTGGTGAAGAGGTAAAAATGGATGAGTTCAAAATGTCAACTAGGTCCCTCCCTGGTGGCACAGTGGGTTAAAGTGCAGCAGTATGAAGCTAAAGCCCCGTCAGCACAAGTTTGATCCCCTATCAAGGAGGTGACTCACATGGTGCGGCAGACCTCTCCTTACCCTCCTGCTGCTCCTCTCAGCAGTGTTCTTCATCAGTCAGCCTATTCTGCTCCCCACTCTGTGCCTGGTGAATCCACTCACTACCCCTGCACCTCTAGCTTGCAACTGAGTACTGTATGCACAAATAAATAAATATTTTTTTAAGATGTCAGCTAGATTTTGAGAAGTATAAATTGTAAAGGAGAAAAGGACCAGGTTCAACAGTCACGGGTGAGAGAGCACTAGGGTGACCTTATGCCATGAGTAAGAGAAAGGAAGCTGTTGAGAGTGTCAAGAATGTTTCTGGTCTGGAAAACTAGATGGTGGTGATATCATTAAGCAGTCAAGATTTTTTTTTTTAATTTTTTTTTTCTTTTAAATACAGACAACAATGACATGCTGGTATCAGTTAGGATCGCTTTCTTAGGACACATAGACTGAGTGGTTTATGCATGCCATCCTGTTAATCCTGTGAATTATTCTGAGATATAGGTACTAGTTTCCACATCTTAGAGTTGAAAAAGTTGACGCTTGGTGAGGTCCACCCTCGTGCCCAAATACACTCATGCGGTCTGTGGCAGAATTATGAATTACTTTTCTGTCAGTCCAACTCTGAAGTCCGAGTATTTATGTGTGTATGATGCACACATGAGATGTGTGCATATGTGGGAATATTGCATCTAAAGCTTGAAGCTCTTGAACAGCTTCTGGGTGAATGTATCTAGAAGGCAGCTGTAAATTGGAAGAGACATAAAACTAGAGAGAAAAACACATTTTTGGAAATCACCAAAACATTCCAAACACAGATGCTCTTTACAATGATGTGGTCAGTCATGGAGAGTGGAGAGTACAGAGTAAAAAGGTAAGGACCCTAAACTAAAACTTGGGGAATCAATGTTTAAGATGTGGGCAGAGGAGATGATATCATCAAATAAATACAGAGAGCATATAATGGAAACATTAGAGAGGGACCCAGCAGATGGCATCACAAGAAATTAAAGGTTGGTTGAATTTTTAGATGGTGTAGTTAGTGTAGATAACTTGAGGGAGTCATTTGTAGAAAGAGATATACCAAGTGTTGTGACATGTTTTAAATTACTGAATCTAATAAAGCATTCTAAGTGTGACTACTAGTGGGAACGTAATCCCACATGGAGGAAGTATGACAGTGGAACTAGTTACTTACTATGGATATGACTTAAACTTGTATTCAAAACATTCTGCCAATCAGTTTCCTACTCTTTAAAAATGAGTATGATTATAATACTATTGATATGTGTGTGTGTGCATAGGATATTAAATATATAGTATTGTCATATTGTTGTTATGAGGATAAAATGACCTAATGTATGTGAAAGCTTAAGAATAACATCTGGGCTGTAGTAAGTGTCATATAATTGTAAATCACTACCCATTTGGTGTGATCTAATGAGGACTATTATTCTCATTTCTTACTGCCCTGGTAAACCTTACAAAAGAAATCTCACAAGAAAGAAGAGGCACACCGATGAGTTCAATGAGCAAATACATCTGTTTCACTGGAGGAAGCTAACTCATTTCAAAAAAGAAAATTAAGGCTGCATCCATTTGTGAATCACATACTATATCTTGACAAGTTGCAAATAGTTTCTAGCAATGTACATGGGGCTGAAGAGGCAGGAGAACCAGTTTGCAATCCTACTGTCTGTAGAGCTAGGGTAAATAGAGCCAATTCTAATTTACAGTTGAATGGGAGGCAGTAATATTCATCTTGATTAAGAAACACTCGGAAGGCAAGCTAAAATGCTAAATCACGTTGATATTTAAATTGACCTCATTTTCAGTAGAAACAAAACACAGGGTATTGCATTTGGCTTTAAAATGAGAGCACCACTATTAAAAAAAAAGAAGAAGAAGAAGAAAGAAAAGAAAAAATAAACTATTGGTAAGGTTGTGGATAAATGGAACCTTGTGTATCACTGGTGGGAATGTAAAATGGCTTGGAACTGTGGAAGACAGTGTGCAAGATCCTCCAAAAATTAGAAATAGAATAGCCTTGTTCTAGCAATGCCACTTCTTGGTATATACTAAAAGAAGTGAAAGTATGGTCTGAAAGAGATGCTTGAATACCCCTGTTCACAGAAACATGATTAAAAATAGCTAGTACACACACAGAAGTGATCCAAGTGTCCAGTGACAAACAAATGGATGAGCAATTATGTGGCGTATCTCTACAATGGAATATTTATTCATCTTCAAAAAGGAAGAGAATTTTGACATATGCTACCACCCAGGTAAACCTTGGGAACATTATGTTAAGTGAAATATGATATTCATAAAAAGAGAAATACTGTATGATTCCATTTATATGAGGTACTTAGGGTATTCAAAAATCACAGAGACAGAAAGCAGGAAGATGGCTGCCAGCTGCTGGGGGAGGGGGAAATGAAGAGTTATTGCTAAATGAGTATAGAGTTTTAGTTTTGCAAGATGAAGAATTCTCAAGCTGGATGGTGTAAAGGCTGCATAAAGATGTGACTGTACTTGATGCTGCTGTACTGGACACTTAAAAAAAATATATATAGGCCCTCCCTGGTGGCGCAGCGGGTTAAAGCACAGCACTGAGAA
>NW_004567110.1:22781566-22831566 GCF_000260355.1 Condylura cristata
CTTGTTGTTTGTGACCACAAATATGACACTTTAGGAGCCTAGAGAGATGTTCCCTGTAGCTTTCATTTGCAGTAGTGTGCCTAATGATCCCAGCTTTCAATCAATTGATTTTTAATTTATTAATCCACACTAGTGGTGCACTGATATAAAACAAATAGAATTACCTAAAGGGGTTGGGCACAATATGGCAATATAACATGTGCTTAGCTGATAAAACATAAACAACTTTCTTTGTATAATCATTCAACAGAAAATGATCTTATTTTAAGGAATCATATGCTAATAATGAAGTGGATAGCTGGCACCTGAAATCACAGAAAAGAACTCTGTTCTCAGTGCAAAGATGAACTGAAAAGAACACTTCATTTGTGGGTAAAAAACTTTCATTCGAGCTTGACTTGATAAGCTGTTACTGTGAGATCTTGCAGGATTACCTTACCTATTTAACACAACATCACAGGACCCTCCAGATTATTATTATCATGTTGTGAGCAACTTTTTATGCTAAAAAACAGGGGTGACCAAACATCTGTTAAATGGTTGTGTGTGCTGTGTACTACCACTGGGCTAAGAACTTTCATGTATTATCTTTATCTGGAGAAAGCAAAGTGGGGTGGCTTTTATTTATTCTAATTTCACGTTGAGAGCATGAGGCTGGAAGTATATTTAAGTTGTTCAAGTCCACTCAGCTGGGGGTGAACTGAATGAAGAGGAGGCAAGGGATTTGAACAAGGCATTTTGGCTCTAGATTCTGCATGAACATCCATGAGTCCCAAGTACAGTGCCATCTGATATTTACTAAGTAACCACAATGCACCTTAATTTAGCTGGTTACTCAGTTTGACTACCCAGCATACTTATCTTCCTGAAGCAGAAATAAGGTGGTTCACTTTGAGACAGCATCAAGGAGATTACATAGTGATGAGATGTAACTGCTACATGTGCAACTACAATCCGGAGAATAATGTCTATATTTGTGATGTGGAAGTAGCTCCAGGTTATCTTCTTGCATGACTAATATAAATAACTGTAAGAGCTGACACTTAGAAAGCGCTTACTATGTGCCAGGTATGTCTATTCTAAGCATTTCACAAACATTGAATTAATTTGTTAATGTTAAGTGCAAAGAAGCATTTGCCCAATTTCTTATTTCAATTGGGAGGACAACAAAAAGCATCAAATTTTTCCATAACCTTGGAGACAATCTTGACTGCACAGTAGGTTCACCTAAGGCGTCCTTAATTAACACCGATTTCTGATTTGTGCTCAATATCAATCAAATCAGAATCACAGGGAGTGAAGTTTTGGCTTCAGCATTTTAAAGAAGCACCCCAGAGGGAGCTGTGCCTCTACAGTTTAAAATCACAGGCATCAGGGTAAGCTACCTTCAGTTTGCATGGGATAGAAAGGGTGAGGTTCTTGAACAAAAAGCTCTTTTGATAACCAAATATTTCATAGATGTCCAGACAACTTGGTAGAAAGAGGTCCATTTGAAACTCAGGAAGACAAGTGAAAATAGCTTTGACATTCTCCTTTTCCACTGTTATTTGAAGAATGTGGGGATAGTGAGTTAAAAGGTGAAGAAAGGGAGGTAGACCAAGGGTATAATGACAGAATATCTTTCCGGTGAATCAGCCAGCTGGGAACTTGGTCAATTTGTAAGTTATATTTACTTTTATAATGTTTTATTCTTTGTTATATTGAAGGTATGTAACTTATTGTTACAAATGATAGATAATATTGCATCCAAGAACCTGTGGGAGATCATATTGTATAAACCAGAGCAAAAAAAGAAAAAAAAACACATTTCTAATGCATGAGCATGAAGTCTTTATCAAATGGCATCGGGCATCAAAGAGCTATGTGATGCTTTCCTAGCTTCCACCAAATGGAAAGGTTATTTTAGGATTCTCTGTCTGTCTCTCCTGCTAGAAACACAGTGACTCTCCCCAGTCTCCACACCCACACACCACTCCCTCTACAAATAAATACATTCAAGGTTCCATAGAAAGTAATAACTACTAAGGCCTTGACATTCTTGAAAAAACATGTACTTGCTGTTCTAAGCAATGTTTATGATCAAGGTTCTTGTACAAACAGATATGATTCCTAACAGGAAGCTTATAAATTTTTTCTTATAATTGCTGTCAAAACTGCAGTGAAGTGTACTACAAGTTTCGATAATAAAGAATAAAGTCATAGTTCAAACTTGATTATATTTTGGAAATTCACGCTCCTCTTGCTAGAAGCCATGGCCTTAACTATCTCTCCATCCTGCCAAATTTTTCACTTGCACTTTTTATTATTTATGAAATCAGTGTCTGCACAATGTCATGCAGACCTCTGCTGATAAACTCTAATTAAGATTAAGACAAGCCTTTTGGAAAGGATCCCATCATTAGCAAACATGATAAACACAAAAATACTCCCTACTTGTCAACCAGGAGCAATTCAGTAACCTAACAGTATTATCTGTTGCTAGGTTACAGAGCTGACAAAGCTTCAATTATATTGTTCCAGCATACCTATAGAGTTCTGTATAAGGAAAATGTATCCAGTATAAAAGCATTTAACTTCATCCATGCTATCTGCGATTCACGGCTTCTTACAATAGTAAAAATCAGGTTAATAATTACATAGCATGCTGAAAAATCTTTCCCACGTGTTATATCTATACGTGTTTCTTTCTAATTTATCTGTGTGATTGATAGACGCTCGCTTTGTAAAAATAAGGACATGCAAGCAACGAGAAGCTGTAAACCTCAAGCACAACTACATCTGGGCTCATCAAGATATGAACCTATGCTTAGCATAAAAATATACAGCAAATTGAACCAATTAAATCACATTTAGATTCTGTATTACTCTGCCTCAATATGCAGCAGGATAAGAGCCTCAAGCAAACAGATAGGGATACCAGTTTAGAACTTTATTTTTAAGCTTAAAACCCCCACAAATCCATACACACTTACCTAACAATACAAAAGAGTATAAGCAGTTTATAATAATAATTTATTCTAATGATTTTTCTCCAGCCATTTTAAAAGTTAAAGTTAGTAAGCTATTAAGTCTTGTTTTTCTCAAGAAGATAGGGAATCCGTGTGGGTAAAACAGAGCTTCCAAAATACAAACATTTGATAGAGGAAAAACAAAGAAAAAGTCACATGTGTAAAAAGAGAAACATCTAAGTGAATTATATTTTAGAGATTATTTTACTATGGATGATTTTCTGTGGTTTTCATGGAAGTGTGGGGGAAATGTAATTACATATAAACACACCAGCTTTTATAGCTCTGCCAAAAATGTTACATTATATACTGAGTTGCTGTAGCCTTCTGATTTCATAAAATGTTCTCCATTAATCCCAGCCCATGTTCTTTACACAAGTTACATAAAATCAACTGATGATCAGAGTTTATTCAATAAAGGTTACATATTGGCCTAGAGAGGAAACCATGTGACTGTGTAGGCACAGTTAGGTAAATTAAAGCCTGTGGGAAGGGGGGATAAAATGGCTGTTTCTCTCTCTCTCTCTCTCTTTCTCTCTCTCTCACACACACACTCACTCATGAACGGTTATATACTTATTTTGTCTTTAACTTCCCTTAATTTTACTAGATAATTTTGAAAATCCAAGATGAAGCTCTTGTGACATTTTTTCCCCCATAATTGGGAAGCTATTAGGCAGAATCAGTCCCTAAAAGCTAAATAATCACCCCATTTCAATATCATGAGTGTTATTGCCTAGATCTCAGGGTTTAGACATTAACACAGGCCATATATCTATACGTCACTACATTGTCTAATACACATTTTATAATGAATTCAAATCCAATACTGTTGAAATTCTTGACAGTAGAGTAGTGCAAGGAACAGAACTTATAAATTATGTGTGCCCCTTCTTTGAAAATCACTGTGGAGGTTTCTTTGTGCATTGGCAAATACAGTAGGCATAGGAGGTATTGTGTGGATCCTCCTGCACAGCACCTGATAAAAGAATAAAGAGCTGTGACATATTCTTAAAACAATAGAGGAATTAAAGGGAGACAATGGGCCAGCTGCTTCATTAATACAATCAAAAGGGAGCCCAGCACAGAGGAGTCCAGATAATTAAGCACTACTCTTTTTAGACCTCTTTTCTATAATAAAATTGCTTAAAAATGTATTAACTACTTCATAGTTGTTAGATAGATCTCTGCACTTGTTTATTTAGAGTTGATTAATGCCTTTTTTTCTGTATGCAGCAACATGCCAACTCATAGTTTACAATAGTTTTTGAATAAAATAGAGTGAGAATAATTGATAAAGATCTGCACAATACACAGCAATAAATCAAAAGCATTTTGCAAAAGGTCTTTCCTGTTTTTAAATAATCTTTAGCATTTTTCATTTGTACTTATAGGCAATGCATAGCGTTCAGCTTCCCCATTTTGGAGCTCCTGACATCTTTCTACAGAACATCTGAGCTATTCCTGGAGAGGGGAAACATCGGACTGGACCAGCAACTCCTGAGTGTGCTTTTGGTACTAGGGCCAAAGGAAAGGAGGGATTAAACACAAAATTATTCTTTTCCTTTGCTAATCATACCTCTTCTACATGCCAAGTGCACTATTTATCCTTCATTAACTTGATTATAAAAACAACAACAAAAAACAACTTTATGCGCTTTATGTTAAAACACAATTTGCAATTTAAGATATCAAGGCTTTCTTTCTTCAACTCTTCTGTAGAAAGCCTTTCCTCTGATGTCAATAGAATATTTAATTGCTTAAGAACTGGAAAATTGGGAACTAAATGCTGTGTGCTGAATGTTGAAGGGAGGATAAAAACTACACTCTGGTTTTCTCCCAAATGTTTTTAAGTAAGCTATGTCAACACAACATTAAAATAACAAACTTTATTAAACCACGTGGCCAGCTTCAACACGCTTTATTCTGATGATTTTAGAATCTTAATTGAGAAATGTAATTTAGAACAGGAATCAGGCAGGAAAATAGAGATAGTAATCATATTTCTGAGATTAAAAGAAGGAAGATTGTGCTTTTATACTTGCTACATATGAATTAAAATTTATCACCTGGAGTCATATTTCCAAAGATGTTTTTATATTATATCAACATTTTAGAGAATATGGAATATTCAATTCCATCTATGAAAACTAGCTTCTGATTTAAAGAATAAATTCCCAATTAGTTAGATAAGTTTTTCTTGAATACCATTAAATTTTAAAAAATGAAAATTAAGAGTAAGTATAAAAAAAAAGCTATTATTTTAGGAGCTATTCTATATGACTTAAGTATTTTTGTTTTGGTTAAGCCCATAAAACTTACTTTGTTAGTGACAGGTGAAAAATGATCAATGTGAATTGTTTATAGGATTATGATCAAGTAAATTCTTTGAGCATTTAGGTTTATAAAACTATGTCTTTAAGGCACACAACTAGGAAATGTTAGTAATGTTATACTATAAAACTACTAACAATACCCTCATTCAGCAAGTAATGAGCTTAACTACATCATCTGTGAATTGTCATTTAAAACATTATATGCTTTATTATTTAGTAGAAATTCAGGAGATAACACCAGTCTGAACAGAACTCGGAAACAAAGAAACATGAACACTCTCATTAATCCAAAAGAATTATCTGACAAGTAGGAAATACTATCATTGGATTTTATAGACTAGGAAATCAAAGCCAGCTTGGCTAAACCAGTGTGTTTTCTTCCCCCCGCCCCATTACTGAGGGCACCCCCCAGCCTAAACAACGCCCCCCCCCACCCCTGTGCAAATCCCCACTGGAACTTTGGGCTCCAGATGGGTCCTTTCCATGACTTTTTTTTCCTGTAAGAAAATTTCTCCCAGTGAGATCATTTCCTTCCCCTTTAAAGAAACACATGAAGCCCCTTTCAGAAAAAGTAAACAGTGTTCTGCTCAGCTTCAGACTTCTGCTGAGTGCAGAAGCAGAGGGGTTTGCCCATGCATAAGAAACTATCCAGAAAACCTCCACTAATGTGTTGGGAATCATGAAACTCAAATTTCCTACCTTTGGCTTAGCCAAACAGATAGGATGTTTTCATGGAATTCTCTGGGAAAGCTGTGCTCATGAAGCATTTGCAGCATTTCTGGGGGATGAGCTCTGTGCTCTGGTCTGACGTGTGCTGCGCCATGGCTTTGCAGGAGTTCGCAGCGGTGCTGTGAGGTGGCCCACCTGACTCATTGCTTGGCCAATGATTTTAAATGACCAGCCAGGAGGTGACATTACACCCCAAAAGGCGATCTGTCAAAGTTTTGTCTGCAGCTGATAAACTGATTACAAAGCTGCTTAAGACTCTGCTTGTAAACAAAAGCATTTATCAACTAATAATTTGCAATAAACTGATGTAACTCCCAGCTGAGCCCCTAACTGTAATTGTCTTTACCATCTGCCTATTAAAACACCATTCTTCATCAGCAATCAGGAGCAGAAGGGAGGAAATCTCCACCAAAGTACACAACTTGCAAGCTTATGAATAATCGGAGTGCATTCCACACTTTCATTATGACTGGGGTGTTGGGTATGCTTAATTTCCATTCTTTCCTAGCTTGGGAATGCTCAGAAATTAGGTAGAAGAGAAAAGAAGAAGGGACTGTAGGGGTAGTAGAACATCGTGTCTACTGTTCTGCAGAGGAATAAATTCCACAAGTTCATCATAGGAGGCTGTTTATAATTTCCTTCTTTCTTCCTTCTACTGCTCTGTGTAATATCCAACATCCACTGCAGAATCCCGATGAACGCCCTCCACCCTCCACCACATCCAAACAAACCTAAGCTCTAAGATGGAAATGAACTGCTCTGTACCCTCTGCAGCTTGTCCATTTCCATTACACTTTACTGTTTTGCTTTTTTTTTTTTTTAGTCCAGAGGCTCACTAAGCCCCTCCCAGGAGTCAGTTTAAATACATGGACTCCCATGATGGGTGTTGGAGGGGTGGCAGAATAGTTGTGCCAAACCGTTGGCCAAATCTTGCATTTGGAATCCCCCATGGCAGTCCTATTCTAGCACCCCACGATCTTGGTGATGCCCCCCCCCCCAGAGTCTTCTTCCAGAAGGTAGGTTCAATGTTGGTAGGCGTGAAAGGTCAGAATCTCCTTGCTCTTAGAAGAAATTTTGCTCCTCAGGTGCTCACCAGGTGCATTTACACAAAGAAGAAACTAGAGAAGGTGGTACAATCCCTTGCACTATTTTTGTCAGCAAACCTCTCTAATTGCCTACATTGTTCCATTATACTGCAAAGTTCATTAGCTTTTAAGGATATTTATGCTTTTTACAAAATAAATTTTTAAAAATCCTATAAAAACACACAATGCCTCAGTATTGCTATTCTGAACCTATACCCCTTTGCTGCCCAGGTGACGTTTCTTTATTTGAGTTAATCTATTTTTATAGAAAACTTGTCCTTCCATGAGACTTCAGAGATGCTAACTGCAGGCTACTATAAATCAAGATGAACAATGACCAGCTCTTGTTAAGGTTCAAATTCTGAGGATAAGAATCTGTGTCAAGTTTTCTTTTCAAGGCATAATTTAAATTAGTGCATCTTCCAATTTCTTTTTTCTAATTGTTTTTCTGAGGTAGTTCTTTTTCTTTGCAATCTACTGTTAAATATCACAAAACTAATGAATACCTTCCATCAGAAAGGTGGAGATGGACACTTACCCACCTGTTTCTTATTGTGACTGTTCAAAGCAGAACATTAAGTAGCAACAATGTGTCTGCTTTACTGTTGGTGATACAGAAGACCTGAAATACAGGCAAAATCAAATGCTACCATGTTCCTTATATTTCAGGTTCAGGGACAGAGGTTTGACATTTAAAATAACAAAAAATCCTCAAAGACAGTAGACTGCTTCTAGAAGTATGGATTTCCCTCTCATCCTATCTCAAGATTTAAGCAAAACATTTAGATTCTTATGGAGATTTTTAAAAATAAATAAGATAGAGTCAGAGTGAAGGTGTTTAAGTATGCTGACCTATATTATTATTCTTTTTAAAAAATCAACAGTAGATGCATTGTATAGTACACTCATTAATGTAGGAGCTGATTTCAAAGGATAGGAAGGCTTAAACATATTTTAGAAACAAGCTAAAGTCACTTACCACAACTTGGATGCAAAACGAAAGAAAGAAAGAAAAATATCAGAAAAAAAATCAACAAATGTAACTTGTTATAATTTAATGATATAAGTGATTCAGATTAAACCATCTTCCATGTTCCTGGGTGGAGCTGGAAGGGATGAAACAATGAAATCAGAAGAAAAAAGCAAAATATCAGATGGTTTCACTTATAGGAGGAATATAAGGAGATCGAACAAGGGGCAGAAACAAAAGACAACACAGCAGGCGAATTATAAACGGGAAATATAGAGCAGTTAAGGGGGGGAGGGGCGGTCAAAACAGAGGTGGGGAAGAGCCCAGTACCACAGAGCTCCTGACAGTCGCTGGTGGGAGTTCAATGGGGATTGCAGTTGAGGAGCGAGCTCAAATATTGTGCAAACATGAACGATGACATAAAAAAAAAAAAATCAAATTAAGTTACAATGCTAAAAAAAAAAATAAAGACTTCCATATTTATTAATCACTTCCAAATAGATACACAAAGAAATGGTAGTGTCCTGTTTTGGTTTTTAAATGTTAATACCAGATGTGTATTTCCACATCATGCTAAGTGAAATAGAAAATGTTAATAGCTCCACTTCTAGGGCCCTCCCTGGTGGAGCAATAGGTTAAAGAAGTGCAGAACTAGGAAACTAGCTGCAGCTGTTTCAGCACAAGTTCTATCCCTGGCTAGGAAGCTGACCCACATGGCTGCAGCAGACCTCTCCTGTCTAACACGCTGTTCCCCTCTGCAGGGTACTTTATTGATCTGCCTGTTCTGCTCCCCACTCTGTCTCTGGTGAATCCTCTCACCACCCCTGCACAGTTGGCCTCTACCCCAATTCTGTATGTGTAAATAAAAACTTTTAAAAAATCTCTATTTTTCTTCCTCAGCTTTCATATGATTTGATCTGAAATATGGACACTCAACTTATGTCTTACTTGAAAATGTTACCGGAGCAAATTTTAGAATCACTTTAAAGTACATTATAATTAAAAAAAGGCTTTTATGTAAAATGAGGGCTATTTATTGTGCACAGACACATTTATATTTTCTTCTTGTGTTTTTTAATGTGTGTGTTTATGTGCATAGTTCATCTCACTTTCAACCGAGTAGTTTGCTAAGAAAATAGAAGTTCTGAAAAACTGCTCACCAGCAGATGGCGCCCCGTGCCTTCCATGAGCCTCGTTGAAGCACATTAAAACGGGCTTTATTTATTTAATTCTATCTTATCCTAAATGCGAAGTTGCTATACTATACTTTATAATCCCCAAAGGCTTCTGCTAATTGACTGAACAGTTCTGTGATAATTCATAGACGGCCCTCCGATGTGCAGCTAAGTGGCACCACATTCAACCAATGCATCGTGTCATGTACAGATAACAAAGCATAAAGATGTAGCCGTTTTCCAGCAAACAAACAAACAAAAGAACAGAAGTCAGGGTTCCTGAAGTATAACATACATTCACCAAGTGAATTTTCTGCTTAAAATAAGAGTTGCCCTTTTTTCTTGCCTTTTAGCATCTTTTAAAAGTGCAGAATGTGAAGACCTAGTTTTTGAGTGGATTTATAAGCAGCATTATAGCTATTTTTAAAGTTTTCCTTTAATAAAATTGATTTCTGAGACACATGTATTGCCTCTGAACATTATAGGGAACTATGTGTTTACACAGAGAAAGCAAAAAAAGTGGATTTGAATGGGAAAGATAATATGGGTACAATGAAATAATCCTGGAGAAAGTCTGTCTGAAGTCATGTTCTGTTTTTCTTCTCTTTTTCCCTGTCTAGCTTCTCCTCCAATTAGAACACTTTGCTCTGAACTTTAAAACTTTGCTCTTTTCCAATCCCTATTACTAGCTGGAACAGCCAGCAACATTTCATCCCCTCCAGTGACAGGGCAAGGATTTCTACCTAAGCATTCTTCTAAGTTCCTCTAGCTTCATCTTCTTCCAGAGCTCACCGTCAATGGCTGAGTGCTTTCCTCCACTTGATTTTCATTTGGCTGGGCATGTCGCAAAGGAATCCTTGGTTACAGTGTAGTCTCAATCCTTGCCATTTTAGTGGAAGCCCTGGATCAGAGCCCCAATTGTGTGGCTGCTTAACAGGGAGTCTGAAACTTTAAAGGATTCAATGGTTGAATTTCTAGGCAAAGTCCCATTAAAGTGAGTGGAAAGTAGGTTTGGAAACCTCAGTGGGACTATGTATGAATAAATAATAAACATCATGTTTGTCTGCCATCATTTTGAAAGAACTACTTAAAGAATGTATTTTTAGAACACATACAATGTAGCTACTATGTAATTTTATTACCCTTTAGGAACAGTTAGCATGTCTCACAAATTCTATTAGCATTAATAAAACAAGGGAAATTAGAAACAAGTGTTCAGTTAGCATAATAGTGTTTTTATATAATTTCAAAGCAAGCAACCGGCTCCAAGTCATTGTAACTCCACAAACAGAAAGGGAGTTGTGGCTCTGCCCAGTGCTTTGAAAATCCATCTTTCAAGGTCGGCCCTTGACAGTTGAGTTAGGAAGGGCAGCCTGGAAGGCAGAGTGGCCTCCTGCCAAGACTGTTGCAGATGAGTGGGTGATCTTAGGGGAATGAACTGCAAAATCTCAAATTTTTGCTTGTGTGATGATAAAACCAGAGCCAAGTGATTTTTCTAAGACTTGCATGGCCTTCTGTTCTGTTTTATTGTGCAGTTTGGAAAGATAATTTTGCTGTGCATTAATTGGCACAAAAGGGTCAATGCTATACTCAAGAGTATACCAATTGTTTTCACTAGGCTTAACAATAAAATACGTTGTCTTTATCTTGAAACAGGTACAAATATCCTTAGATCGGTCATTGGATCTACAGAAAAATGTACTGTTAGCCATGCCTTGAAGAATAAAGGAAAGAACATTCCTTTCAGTGTTTCACTGATCTTTCCTATCTGGACTCTGCCACGCCAGGGTTTGGTAAAACATATTCATGTTTAGTTATGAGTCTCAAGTGAAAGAAAAGGGGAACGATGAGAAGGCAGCTGGATTGATCCCCTTCCTAGAAGCGCTTCTTAAGACCAGTAGAACAGGGCAGACACTGATATCAGGGGGCAGTTGTGCCGAGTGAATATTAGATTCAAGAATGTAGTTTATCAAGAAGTTCACCATAAAAAATAACTGAGAGGATTTTAAAACTATGACAGTAAGATACTTCTCTTCATTTACCTATGCGCAGGTCAAACATACACTTCACTGTTGGTCATTTGCATTATAAGAGTTGGGAGTCAGCAGAGCAGCAAGTTCAAGAGTGATTTGGAAATGGGTTGCTAGAGAAAGGAAAGGGGACCAGGGAGGTGAGCGTTGCTGTGTGGCATTTCAAGGTAGGTGGTCATCTCTAAATTCCCTCCAGTGCCTGTATCTCTAAGTGGCTCCTTCCTCACCATTTCGATGGGTTTTTTGTTTGTACTTTTTCTTTTAATTGTTTGGTGGCATTTTTTTTCTTTCCTTTTTTTTTTTTTTTTTTTTTAATAGATGCTTAGAAGGCATAAAACTATATTCATGAAGATTGCATTCTGGCCATAATTTTCCAAATGGGTTTTATGTGCTTTAGTAGTTTTGGGTCACTAATATATTATTCAGATATGAGGACTGTCTTCCCTGGTGGCCTAAGGGTTAATTCTTAGCACTATAGTCTGAGTTCATTCTTGGCCAGAGAGGTGACCCCCATCTGGCACGGCAGACCTCTTCTGTTTGGTCCGCTCTCCCCTTACCAATGTATTTCAGTAAATCCACCTGTTCTGCTTCATACTCTGTCTCTGGTGAATCCTCTCACATCTCCCCACCCAGCATCTCTAACTTATATCATAGTTCTCCTACACAAAACATATGTGTGTATGTGTATTTTAGGAGGAAGAATAGAAGACTTAATACTAGGTAACAAAATACATAAAGTGTCCTGTAAAGTTTATCTATGAAAGATTCTAATATTTCTTAGACAGTTAATTATGTGATCTCACTTTAACTTTCAATAATAGGGTGATCTTTGATACATGCTGTCACATTAATATGATTGGTACACATTCTTGAGCAGAATCACATGGTATTAGTTGTGTTCAACTAGTTTCCTTGAAATCAGTGCCTTTAAATAAACAGACTCTCAGGCCCTCCCTGGTGGTGCAGCGGGTTAAAGCACAGCACTAAGAAATTAAAGCCACTTCCCATGAATTCGATCCCTGCCTGCCTCGGAGGTGACATACCTCTCCTGGTCTGCCCACTGTTCCCCTCAGCTTGTCAGTCGGCCTATTCTGCTTCCCACTCAGTCTCTGGTGAATCCATTCACCACCCCTGCACCTTTGGCCTGTACCCCAGTTCTCTATGCATGACTAAATAAACCTTAAAAAAAAAAAAAGGCTCTCTACTCTCTCCTCTGTGTGACAAAATAGTAATTTGTCCCTATAGATCTTCTCTTGGCTGTAATAGTGTTGTGCTGAATAGTCAACTCCATATCATAAGGAAAGTGCTTTAGGGCACAATAAGGAAGCCCCTAGGGAATGTTTAAAGGAAATTAGTTGGAATCCTGCAAATACTTGCTCTAATTCTTTCCAATATCTTCATGAATCATTTTCTAGCATAAATTTGCTAGATCAAAGATAGTTAAAAGATAAAAAATAAGTGGTTTTATATATATATATATATATATATATATATATGTATATATATGAAAAACAAAATGAAATGTAGTTTGGAAAGAAAATCAACTTTTTTAAAAAATGCTTTCTAAATACAGATAAAATAGCAACATTTTACTTATCTATTAGAATGGAATTAAAAGAGGAGATAAATTGTTGAGATTATGCTCATCCTCCTATAATCAAAGGGTCCACCAGAATGATCTACTAATAAGTAATGGAAGGGCCAAAATACTAGGGAGTGGAAGATTGCTGAAGAAAGAACTGAAAAAAGTAGAGACAGGATATAATTAAGGTTTAAAAAGAATTTCAACAGAGGTAGGGTCAGACTAAGGACAAATGGTGGTAATGTTTTATAAGCAGTGATAAGAAGAAAGAGAGTCAAAGGAGATACAGCATAAAATAAAAGTTCAAGATCAAGGCTCATTTGAGGACTTTGGTCTTTGAGAACCAACAAAAGTTCCAACACAAGGAAAATGCTAATAAAGTCAGAAATGTAGAGCCTGTCCCCAGACAGCCTGTCCCCGCAAAGAAAAAGGAAAGGGGAAGGGCAAGGAGAGGGAAAGAGAGACAATTCCTACTCAGAGGAGAACTGTTCGATAAATCTTTGAAGTACCCTATAGTGGGAAATTACTTGGGCAGGAAGTGGCCACACAACCAAAAAGGAACTGGGGGATCCCTGAGAGAATCAAAGGAAAAGTGTGTCTGGAGTAAACTTAGGCTAGATCCTGACTTTTATCTTGAGTAGAAAGCATAGCTAAATATAGCCCAGCAGAAATGCAAGAGGTCTACTTTTATTTTTACAAAATAATGTAAGTGCTTTATACGTGACCCTGTTCCTTTCATGGCTGAATCTTTTTTCATAAGCTATATAGTTAGAAAAATATAAAAGTCCACCAAACTCATACAATTCCTATAGTTGACAAATCCTCTTAGAAAGAAACCTGAGTTCCCCTCTTTCTCTTTTGAGGAAAAACATATGGAAATATGATATTTTTTGGTACATATTGAATGTCCATCCATATGATTTTTAACTTTTATGACTGGTAGAAGCTATGAAGTTCTCTTCTATGAGATAAAGAAAATCAATTTCCAAGGAATTAGGTAATGTGCCAAAGGCCCCACAGCAGTATATTTGTATGTCTATGTGTGTATGTATGTTTTCTATATGCACATACATGTGGGTGCATGCATACACTCTACTTTTCAGTCCTACCGCAGTCCTAAAAAAATCATTCCCATGTGAAAAACAAAATTTACATATGTATAGAGACAAGTTTATATAGACAAATTATGTCTTTTACTTGGGAGTAACTCACCTTTGAATGTAGGGCAGCTGAAGGATAGATTTGTAGTTAATGATTTTAACTGTGTAATACTGCTTAGTATTTGTTAAATCATTGAAATCAGGTATCTTTCTGATTTCAAAAGAATTTTGATAGGTAGGTGTTATTATTATATCCACCAAAATAAAGTCTTAAAGAGATCAGCTGCTCAAATTTATAGATTCTTAGTTAAAGGACTCGACTCTTAGTCACTGAAAACTTTTTGTATGCAGACTCTCAACTAGTTAAAGAGAACACAATCAAGTCATCAGTCTAAGAAACACAGGAAGACTCTCCGAATTGTCAACTTTGATGAAGAATCCTCATCCCTTTAGGAGAATCTTGGTGATGGGGTATACTGCAAAGTGCAGCGTGGCTCAGACATTGCTCTTCGACTGTCTGCATCTTGTAGGCGACTAGTGATATTGTAAGGGAGGGACCAGGTAGTCCTAGTGAATTAGTGAAGAAATGCTTCTGTGGTTCTAGGAATATTTCACATATGTAGGTGTAAAACAGTAGAAAACTGAGAACAATTCCATCTAGCAACTATTAAGATAAAAGGATTCATAGGTGTTCACGGAATGTAGTTGTTACAGGTTTTTTTTTTTTTTTAAATCAGCGAATTGTATCACAGTGGGGGAGTTGCTCATATAAAGTGTTATTAGGATATGGCCCCTGGCTTTAGTAATAAAACACCCCTTGTCAATCCAAAAACTCCTAAGAAAAATGTTATGTTAGCTTCTTTAGAGGAACATTTTTCATAACCAGTTCAAAAATTTATTCTGTTTTCAATAAATGTTCCTTCTTTCCTAGAACTTGGTAGTACTGATGTTATTACATCGAGGAGATCGTTTTAACACATGAATTTAATGATTCAGCTGCATAGTGTCCAAAAATAATAGACATAAGTGTATTAACCTTTGAATACAATGCAAACAAAGGCTGCCTTAGGCATGTGTGTGTGTGTGTGTGTGTGTGTGTGTGTTCCCTAATTATGGTTAATTTTTCCCTCGATAAATGACATAGGAACCTGCATACATAACTGAAAAAATTTTTTAAGAGGTAGGTCAAAATTCCAACCTTTAGTTATAGAAATGTTGAAGTAATAAATAACTGTCCTCCCTTCTCCCCAGTGCTGTATATATTTTTTCTGGAAAATAATATGTATGTCTATCTGTCTGTCTGTCTGTCTGTCTATCTATCTCTATCTACTATCAATCATATATTCCTTTTCTTCAGAGCACAATATGATTCTATATGTCATCTTATATGGTGATTTTAAATTAAGTGGGAACTGTAACCAATGCATGCAAAATACTCATTCATTGTTGCAAATTACATAAACACTGTTTTTATGTAAAGAGAAAGGGGTTTTGAAAAGAAATCATAACCTTTGAATGATTTGGAAAATTAAATGATTTAATAAAATAGCAACAGAAGCTTAAATGTTGCAAGTTTAAGGTATCAAAAAGCATTGAACAGCTAGCCTTTTTTAGTCTCTCATCTGGCAGCCAAAAAAAAAATTTTTTTTATATTCCCTGATTGTCTATTTTTCCCCAGTGAAAGTTATTACATTCCTTTACTCATTCTTTAATCAAAATCATTTCCAACTTATTTCAGTCTGTCACAATAATATTTTCATACGAGAAGTGTTGTAACCTAATTCCTTCATTTGAATAATGCATTCATTTTTAATTACTGCAACTTGATCTCAGATTATTCAAATAACTGTTTCATTTTTTATGCTTACCCTGACCCCAGTGTATTTATAGGCTTTTATCCTTACCTGATACTAGTGTAATGTAATTATAGATTGTATTTTAATCATCTACTATATTCTAGTGAGTTTGTTTAAATCGCTCCAATCCTGAGTCTTTTATTTCTATGCCTTTTAAAATTCTACAATGGCATTCTCTTTGCATAAAAGCAATATTTTTGTAGTTTACAACAATGAATGAATATTTTGCATACATTGCTGGTTACAGTTCTCAGTTAATAATTTTAAAGTCACTATGCAGGACAGTATGTAAAATCAAATCATGCTTTGTAAACAGAAAAAGTACATGCTACATCGTTTGAGATCTTTACACCATTTTGTGTCCCATTCTGTCCACTAATGATCCCACTGTTTTAACACAGATATGCATTAATTCAATTGTGTCTGTGGCTGGTTGTTCAAATCCCCATAAACAGCTGCTGTGTTATAACAACATGCCAAGTTCACTCCTGGTCAGATAAGCTTGCCTGAATGAACTATTTAAACTTAGTGATTTTACTATCAATCATTTCATTATTGGTTGATTATTATCTAAGCTATCACTCCATCAGGGAAATCCAATAGTTCTAAGATCCTTTTGGAGGATATCAGAGCTCTTGGAAAGAGGGGTGATTTCAGCAACACATTTAACAATAGCCAGGATTCTGGTCTGAGCAAATGACTGACAATGTCTCCAGTCCCCGAGTTCTAGTGTCCAACTTCTGATCAAATTTATAAGCCTGAGAATGGAATTTTCCTAACCAAATCTGATTATCATTATCTTCTGGAATCTAATGCAATATTCCTCATTGTCCTCACTTTTCCCAACCCATCAGTCACTAAGTCTTGCTGGTTCTACATCAAGTATCTTGCAAATCCTTCCCCAGTCATGCTTGTTCAGTTACGACCCTATCAACCCTCTCTCCTGATGCTTACTTCCGCCATTTTCTGTCTTGTGCTTCCCAATTTGTCCCACACACATTCGCAAAAATGTATGGTTAAAACATAGACCTGATCCTATTCCCATCCTCACTAAGAATCTTTGAGAGACTCTCTATTGAGGTCCAGAGGGAATTCATGCTATTTAGCATGACATCTTAGAAGTAAAGCTTCATCTTGGCTAACACTTTTGATTATGGCTGTTCTCAACCTAACACTTAATTATACATACAAGCAAAACTCTTGGAGGGAAAATAGATGAGTGAGACGTTATGAAGCTTTAAGTTCCGACATTAATAGTTAACAAGAAACAGGACTGTTCATAAATCAGTGCTGGTTATGACTACAGACCAAATCTTCCCAGTTTCTATCTATGGATTAGATTTCTTCTTTCTCCTCCCTTCTTTTATCTTCCCTTCTTTTACAAAATAGATAAAATGATGGAGATAAATGCCTTTAGTACAAATACAACATAACATGAGAGAACACAGCTTTAAAACTAACTTCTTTCAATTCAACCACTGAGATTTTGGTTACGTTTTACTTTCTGCTGAATAAATTACATGATATTCCTTGAAAATTGATTTCCAGAGATACAGTGACAAGTTAGTAAAGTGTAAATTGTGAGGAAAAATATTTGCCCAAAATACCAGAAACAAAAGGTCACTCTGCATGTCCCTGCTCCTATTGGGATTTCTCAATGCTAAAGAAAGGGAACTTTAACTGACTTAACTGGTCAGCTATTCAAAATAACTCAGAGAACCTCGAAAATAAGTCACCACTACAAAGTAGCTCAGAAGGAAACATAAAATAATGGAATGAAATTGGGATTGGGGGCAAACTTTGATAGCTCTCAACAATGAATTACGCAGCCTCTTCTAACCTCCATGGAGAAACTCATGCTTTCCTTTGGTATTTCTTCTACCAGTAAAATTCACTTGGCTATAACAACACAAGCTTCATTAGAGAAGTAAAATGCAATTGTCTCCAAGAGATCAAAGGGCAATCTAATAAATAAAGCAACTGGAACCCTAGAATGAAATAATATGAAAAGTTGGAATTTTATGGTAAATCAAATGTAATCATACTGGCATGCTGTGGTTAAGTGCAGAGCTGAAGATTCGCTTTATTAAGGGAAAACTGACAGTGACATGAGTGATCTGAAACAATATGAAAGATATATGAATTCTAAACAACCTTTCTGTGTACTAGATTAAATATGACATTGGTATTACTTTAATAAATTTAAAAGCACTGCTAGTTAACTATGAGATTATAACAGACACTGGTTTCATGGTCTCTGCCCCAACTCCAGATACTGGAACTACAAATCCCATCAATACCAAGGAGAAGCACACTGGGATGTGAGTGTGGAGCTGAGCAGCCAGGTTAGGATAAAACCAAACAGGTAGGCTTAGGGGTTCTTTTTGGCCTGATGGTTCGCGGCTGGTCGTTTTGGCTCTTGATCGGTTTTCAGCATGCTATTGGAGTCCAAGTCAGCAGAACTGGTCAGATATTCTAGTTAACTCATATTTCTTTTTTTCCCCCCTGGGTTGTTCCTTTATCTTTCTCCTTGTAAATAAACCCATCATCGAACCTTTTGTGTGTGCCTGCAGTAAGATTAAATCTTAAGCCTGCAGGTGAGGGCCCACAGATAGGCAACCCAATTCACATTGGGGTGCCCTGTAATAAGAGTACTAAGAAAAATGAAGCCAAAACAAAAAATAGGTGCTGTGATTTTTTAAAAGCAAAATTATTCAGTGTCCAGGGGCCTGGAAAGGACAGTTTATATTCAAATGAAACAAAGTCCTCCTTGGAGATGGGGTATAACATACATCTGAAGAGGTGGAGTTCTATACTTCTGAATCATAATGTTGCAAACCAATATTACCTCAATTTAAAAAAGGAAAAAAAGTGAAACAAAACACAACAAAAGCTGTAACCATTAATTCAAGTGTGCTCGTTCAGTAGAGAAATGAAGTGGGACATTATATGTGGATCCCTTACTTCAGAAATCTGTATTATTCTGCTCTTAAATGAAACACAAAACTTAGTAACTTGAAAATCAAAGATCTTCATGAATTCTGAAAGCTGTGCCATGTTTGCCAGAAGGAAAGGAAGTAAGGTGCAGACAGGTAAATCAAACTTCTTTGCATACTAAGGGTTCTAAATTTGACTTCTTTCAAATGCTTATTGATACTGGGTGTTCTTCCCTCTAAATGGAAATGGCAGATTTTAAAACACCTTACTGTGTATTTCAGTGCATTACATCACTTAAGTCATTTACAAAATTGTATAAAATTACCCTGAAATCACATCAAGTATAGCAATGTACCATGAAACTAAAAGAAAAGGAAATCATAAAAAAACATATTTCATTTCGAAAAGGAGGTTTATCTGAGTCAAGGGTCTAACCATGAAACAGTTACTGCCTTTCATAAATTTTAGTACAATCTAACTTATTACAATGTTTTTTGAATCAGTTGAAGACCATGAGATTTTTTTTTTCAAAAAGAAAACAGTTTTATGAAGATTCAGTAAATTATTGAAAAAAGTAGTAAAAAGTTATAATCAAAGATAATAGAAATGGAATATCTATTAACATTCTAATGATAACAGCAGAAAATTATCTGTGAAAGTCCCAAATGTATTTAGGAAATCATTACTTTAAGAAGTTATTTTTTTGGTATAATTTGATTTTGATTATTTTCAATAATTTCACAAAATCCATATTTTCCTCATAATAAATAATTTTATAAGCAATCTAACTTTATTACCTAAGCCCTGCAATTTTAAGGTCTGGCCCATTCAGCACAAGGCAATGAATTATTCTTCTGCATGTTTCCTGGATGTCATGTTCACAGAAAAGATCAAAGAGGGTCCTGATATTCACCAGTTATTTTTAAAAGACTCAGAAGAAGACAAAAGGATGAAAATTTGGTAAAAAAATCCAAATTAAGTAGTTGTATCCTCCCATTTTCAGATCCTGAAAGTAATTAGCTTGTCATTCATTTCCTAAAATGGACTATTTTCTGCCTTAATAGAGGATTCTCTGTTGTGCTAATCAGCTGCTGCGCATGTTGGCAGCACCTGCCTTGAGGACCAGGGTGATCTGAATCCCCTTTCTTTTAGATATGAGAGTAACCCCTCAACACTTAGAAAATCACCAAGTTTGCTTACTGTTTTTAGTCCTCATCTGGAAAATGGAAATAATCCTTCCTACACTCAGATAATAGCTGTGACTTTTTTTTATAAGGTTATTTTACGTGAAAAATTTAGCACAAGATAGGTGCTTCAAAAAGGTTTTCTCTGCTCCTTTCTCATGATTATTTTACTTGAAATGGCAAAGACTATTCTCTGGAAGCTTCAGCTAGGGCAGACTGCAAAATATCACCTGCTTGAAGTATTGTCTTGGAAGGCACTGGTCTGGGAAACACATTTCCTTTGCTCCACTAGTGGCCTGGTTGCCTGGGGGCGGGGGAAGGGTAGTGATTTATATCACTGATTTCAGACTGTTATTCCTGAAAAGGATCATTCCAGTGTAGCTTACATAACTCTAATGTCTGCTGCATTATTGGAATAAATATGCATATCTTTATAGTCTGTCTGCTAGGAATCCAGAAAATAGGGATTGCCTGATAAAACACTAGACCTCTTGAAATTTA
Source organism: Condylura cristata (assembly GCF_000260355.1). NCBI lineage: Eukaryota > Metazoa > Chordata > Mammalia > Eulipotyphla > Talpidae > Condylura > Condylura cristata. The sequence continues at coordinate 22,802,060 of NW_004567110.1, forward strand.
TATATATTTGTAATATCACAGCCCTAAATTATTGGGTTTTTGTTTAGCTGCTGTTTAGCGAAGACTGAGTTTTAAAGCTGGATGAAGCAACTGAAAGTATGAAAAACAGTCACCATGAACTTAGTCATCATGATGAAAGCAGCATTAAATCGCCTCAATATTTTCTATAAATGTGTACTTATACCTAAAATACACATTTACCTACGGGCTGTTGAATAGGAATTTTTAAAAATCCTACTCAATGAACAAATACTGGCCATACCAAGATAGATGTAATTTTTAATAATGCAACTAGATTTAAAGCACTGACCTAAAGTTAAAGATCCGATTGCTTGTTATCAATACTGTATTACTGAGTCTGGATTTGTTTATATTTAAACTCTAGTTAAGCATTTACTTTATAAGATTCTGAAGCAATTATGTTGTGTATGTTTGTGTGTGTGTGTGTCACATAATTTGGGGCATGCAATTTAAAAATAAAAACTATAAATGTGCAAAATATTTATATGAACGACACTCCTGGACAGAAACTCCATTCTAATAGTCAAACTTGATGCACATACTGGTCCCTTGGCATGGCAAGCTCAGAGCCATCTGTTATGTTGGCATTGTGCCCACTCACAAGGAGTTATGCCAGTTTAACATGATATAGGTGACACCAAAATGAAGGTTTGAGAGGATAGATAGTAGAGTGAGCTATGACCCCCCTCCTGTAATCGGGACCTTGGTGGCTGTCTTTATTGGAGAGGAGGATTTGTGTTAACTCTGTGGACCCTGTGTTCCTCAAATCTCCATTATAAAAAAAAAAAAATCAGTGTTCTGTTTTGTTGCTCATTAGAATGTTAAAAATTTCACTCAAGTGGAGAAAGTTAAAAGTTTCAATCAAAGACCTTGCGCCATCTTGAAGCTAATATTATCAGTATACACATTCTTGAGTAGGTCAAGAACACGTATGGTAACATAAATGATTTCCAAAGGGATCTTCAAAGGGCTATGCATTAACATGTATCACAAATATGCTTTATAAACAGGAATAGCTCTAAAGTAATCTACTAACAATTTTGTTCAAAGAGTTTCTTAAATGCTTTCCTTATATTACAAATCTATCTGAATTTATTGGTTTTAGTCTTTCTACTAAGTATTGAGTTTCTGCTGTATTGCTTGGGGTCAAATAATAAATTTACATTGTTGATATTACTACTTTTCTATCAACTTCTGCTAACAACTTACAGAATATTTAGCTGTTAACATCTGTAAAGTATTCTGCCTTGCCTTGCCTTGCCTTCCATTTTTCTGTCTTACATGTATATATAGAAAGAAAGTATTATACACAGGTTTACAAGCCATTTCTGAGACCAAAGAGGCATTAGCAGTGCAAAGTTGAAAATTCCCACTCCTAAATTCTTGGAGCATGATGGAATTATGCTTAGCCACTCTGTGGTTAAATGGCTTGTTTGTGTGTTTTTTTAAAGAACAGTGACTTAAAAAGATAAAAAAACACACAAACAAAAAAAAACTTTCAGAGCACTGTCTAGACTTCCTTTATTCATGAATTTATTTATAAGAAGCTTTACCTTGTCAGAGAGGTAGCTCCAAATATAGTTAGCAAATTAATTTATTTGGCTACTTATCCAAACTCTATTCTTGGAACACACACTACTGTCAGGCAATGGGTCCATAAACTGTTCCCTCAAACTGTTTGTTCTGGGGCCCTCGCTGGTGGTGGAGGGGTTAAAGCACTACACTAAGAAGCTAAAGCCACTTCAGCATGAGTTCGATTCCCACCTGCCCTAGAGAAGATCCACATGGCGAGAGAGACCTCTCCTGACCAGCCCGCTGCTCCCCTCAGCAGTGTACGTCGTCAATCTGCCTGTTTTGCTTCCCGCTCTGTCTTTGGTGAATCCTCTCACCACCCTTGCACCTCTGGCCTGTACCCCAGTTCTGTATGCATAAGTAAATAAATCTTAAAAAAAAAAAAGTGCTTGGTCTATATTCAAAAGGAAAGGCCCTTGTTCTCTCCTGTCCCATGACATTAGATCTCCTAGACAGACCTTGGATCCCCCTGGACACTTGCAGATGCAATGTTTATGCCACTCATAGAAATGTCTTCAAAGACTCACATTATTTCAGATGTCCTCAGACACAGCAAATGAAAGTTAAAAAAGTGATCATAACAAAGTAAAAACCAAAAGCAACAGGTAAGTATAAACCAGAGACACTTTGTGGGGGGTAGGAAGAGCACAAGGGGCTATAGTGATGGCACACGGGTGAACTGGTGGTGGGAACCAGGGGGACTATACCCGGGATGATAAAGCATACACTGTATAAAAATGAAGAATGATGTAAGAAATATACATGTATGTGTGTGTGTGTGTTTGAATAAGTAAAGTAAAATGAGATAATAGGATACATTTAGTTCACTTTAGTACATACAAAGATTATCAGGTGACAAATTTGGGATGTGTTTTATATTATAATTTGGTTATTTTTTTAGCTATCCGATTTTGGATAATTGTTTGTTTTCTGAACCTCAGTTTATTTTTCTGAAAAAGTAGAGTAACAGTCCCTGTTTACTAGGAATATTCTGAGGAGTACAAGGCATACATGAAATGGTCAGCCTAGAGAAGGGGCTTATGCAGATGTAACTAGAGCATGAGTTATACAATTGAGTACTTGTTTTGCTTTTAATTAGAGATGACTGCCTATTTGAAAATAAGATTGACTATCCTAAAGGTGGACTTGTTCCTTTTTCTCAAATGTATTTTCTTACAATTTAACCAGTAAAGAAATCTTAGTTGCCCTAAAAAAAAAAAGTGAAACTATGTACCATGACATAAAATCACACACACACACACACACATTTACCTTGCTCATTGAATGATTATTGCATTTATCCAATTAAGTGTCTCACCTTCAAAAGCCACAGAAAACTAAGGCCTGTCTGTTTTGTTCACTCATATTCTTAGAGCCTAGTAGAATATCCAGCACATATAAGCAAACAATAAATGTGGTAAATGAAGGGCTATCATTATACCTGCCAATGGTCAGAAACACTAAGGAAGCATCCCCTTTGCTTTGACCAATAAGTAAGAGAGCAAAGAGGGTCATGATGAATGAAAAAGAATTCATGGTTGAGTTCACTCATGCATAAATGTATTCATCACTTACCATGCTTACTATGATTATAGTTCAAAACATTAATAAATAAAGGTGAGTTCCCTGACTCTAGGTACTTATTATCTAGTTGTGTAGTGGATACACAGACACAGGTATATATGCACACACAGACATGTATACATATTAAGAGATAATTCATGTGACAAGCTGATTCCTACAGGCATCATTTGTTAAAGGAGTTTAGGGGAATAGAAAATCATTATGACTACCATAGTTGGAGAAGCTTAGGGGATTTGAGCTGACTTTTAAAGTATGTATAAGGCTATAGCTGTTTCGAGGAGTCTTACTCTGGTAAAAGAATCCAGGCCTGCTAATGTTCTTTTTACTTTTGGCTACAATGGCAAAGTCAAGAGAACTAGCTTCTTAAATTGCATGTACCTGTGTGACTATTAAGAATCCATCTCAGTGTTTTCCAGGGTCTCACTTTCTTCATCTTTAAATTAAAATTCTTGCACTATGTATCTTTCGAATTTATTCAAAGACTGAAATTGATAGAGGGGTGAGTTACAATGCCATGCCAAGACATACCGCTGTCTTGAGACAGCTCCCGGTGAGATTTGAGAGCTTACAAATCAAATACAATAATTTTCTATGAACCTATTTACTCACTGTTACATTTTGAGAACTGGAGCTATACAGCAGTAAGAATCCAGTTATAGGGACCTCCATGGTGACGCAGCTGGTTAAAGCACTACACTGAGAAGCTAAAGCCACTTCCGCATGAGTTCAATCCCCGCCTGCCCCGGAGGTGACCACATGGTGTGGCAGACCTCTCCTGGCTGGCCCGCTGCGCCCCTCAGCAGTGTACTTCATAGATCTGCCTGTTCTGCTCCCCACTCTGTCTCTGGTGAAGCCTCTTGCCACCCCTGAGCCTTTGGCCTGTACCCCATTTCTGTGTGTACAAATAAATCTTAAAAAAAAAAAAAGAATCCAGTTATATATTCTACAACCTTTTTTTTTTTTTAAAGACTTATTTATTTATTCATACAGACTGGGGTACAGGCCAGAGATGCGGAAGGTGAGAGGATTCACCAGGAACAGAGTGAGGAGCAGAACAGGCAGATTGACGAAGTACACTGCTGAGGGGAGCAGTGGGCGGGTCAGGAGAGGTCTGCCACGCCATGTGGACACCTCCGGGGCAGGCGGGGATCGAACTCGTGCAGAAGTGGCTTAGGCTTCTTTTGCAGTGCATTAACCCGCTGCGCCACCAGGGAGGGCCTATATTCTACAACCTTTTTAACCCCAACTCCTATCTAATGGCTTAGGAAATATATCTTTGGAAGAGACTCTCTTGATCCAAATAAAGAGATACCTGTTAAAACAGGCCAGGAAGGCCTTTACTATTAAGCAAAAGCTTCCAGCTGTGAATGTCTTAAGATGAATGACACATTCATATTACAATATGTTAACTACATGACACATGCTTTCTGGATGAACCTTCAGAGTACCTTAGTGTTCATATATGGTAGACTGGAATAAATTTGGAATGCACATTGAAACTAGTCTCCTTTACTAAAAGTTTAAAGATCAAGCTGCAGTTAAAGCATTGAATCAATATATTACAATATGGCTCCCCAAATGTAGAGCAAGAAGTATTTTTGTTTACTGGAGTCAAAGGAACAACTGAAATAGCAAATCCCAGAGCATAATATCTAGAATATGATTGTCATACTATTTTTAGTACTTAAAAATTTTTCATTTTAAAGCCTCGAGTTCATCTGTAAAAGACTTTTCTATTTAAGTTTAACTATGAGCAATAGGTGATAGTGTGTGTGTGTGTGTGTGTATGAGACAGAAAGAGAGAGAGGAGGAAATACTTTTGTGTGTGTGTGTATCAGAGAGAGAGAGAGTTTTAGCTCCCAAGTTATCTTGGCTAGGCAAGACTCCCCAAATTGTCATAACTTCAACTGTCAACCTTTTCCTTGTCTTCCTTTCACTGATGCTATAATTTGTGAATCTTCCCATGGGGTCAATGAAAGAAGTCATTGATTACTGCCACTGAATGATATGTATTGGTCTTTTTGGTAGTCACAAGTGGGCACTTAAACAACCAATAGCATGGATTCTCAGATAGTATTATTAATAGCCATGTATCAGTGACACAGGCTGACATGGATATTATTGTCCATGACTACATATGTATAATTGCTAGGCAATTCCTATACTCTCTATGATGTCTTCCATCAGAGAACCCATGATTGAGGGTATTCTATTTTTGAGCTTTCTTATTTGGTTTTGGTTACAAACAGCCCTGGGAGAGGACAGTAGGATTTTATTGCTTAATGAATACTGGAATTATGGGGGAAGAGGTTCCAAGGTGATAGGCAGTTCTATGAAGTTACTTTCTGTAGACAAGGCTTATCTTCAGACCAGCAGCTCAGAACATAGGAGGTAAGAATACAATGAAAAGAGCCTACTGCATAGCGTTGCACAAGAATTGCCTACTAATTCACCCTATACCATTCCCAGACTACAGCAGGTTCACTGCAATATATGTCTGTAACTTTGTTCAGGAATATGGAGAATTGGAGTAAGTCTCATAAAGACATTAATAGAATCATTAACCATTACTTCAAGAGTTGTCACTTCAAAGTATTTTGAAGTTATAGAATCACAAGACACATTCTAGGATAGATGGACTATGGCTTGAGGTCTGGATGTGGGGGAAATTTTAGTATGTTCTTAGATTTTCATTACACAGGTGACTGCTTAACCATTCCCATTAGCACAGGAAAATAAAAAGTTTATTTAATATGCTGAAATTGGTAATTGTTCTTATATATATTTTTTATAAACAGTTGGAATCTTTGATAATACATCTGTTAAAGCAAAGCATATTTTGGTCACTACAGTTATCTGTCTTCAACATATGAGTCTAGTATGCAATGAGAGTAAGTGACGGGCTGCAATAAATTTGGAGATAAAATGCCTTTAGACGTCGCTCTAACAAGACTTGCATGCTATTAGTATTCTCTCAGGGATCAATTTTAAAAGTTGTAACATAATAAAAAATGGTTGGACTATATTTCCCCACAGCTTTCATTTTATTATGTTGCATGAAATATGCCTTTATTGGCTATAGCATTACTGGAAGTAAAATATACTGGGTACTGAAAAATTCTGTCACTTTGTATTAGCTGTAAATTATCGACTAGTATAAACCCTAATTTCATTTGTCACATTCTGTTGCATTGCTGCTCTTCCCTGTTCCCATTCTGTCATTCTGGCAGGCCTGCACTGCCCCAGGTATCACGGCATCGCCATCTGCACCCGACATCTGTCTCTCTATTGATCACACGGGTTTAGCACTTGATCAAACAGAGCACAACAGAATACATCTCTTTTTGCAATACTGCCAATGCCAACTGCTGCATGAAATCTACTACAAAAGCCGCCTTTACCTAGTTGAAAAACTGCATTTGTGTGGTTCTGCTTTGCTATAAAACTCAGCACTTTCCTCCCCTCCTGTCTTCCATGGGACTAGAGTCATATTAAAATAAATCTAGTTTTTATATATGTGAAAATTAATCAGGTTGAATATGACCAATGCCGTTGATGACAATGAGAGTCCCAGAGAGAGTTATAGAAGATGATGTACGCTTTTTAGGTCTCTCTCTGTGAAAACCATTGTCCCTACTTTATTAGTCTGATTGGGGGCATTCATCAGGATGCATGAAACCTTTGGCCAACAGTTTTTCACTTTTCATCCAGCTGCTTTGGTGTTGTGTAACAGACGCTTTAAAGTCATCCATGCCCGGAGACAAGTGATCCCTGTAGGTGCGTGGCGTGCAAGCATTTTAGAGCCACCTACGTGTCACTTTGTATAGGCAGCCCCCAAGAAGTCTAAGAAACAAGTGCAGATTTTTTTGTTAGCTGCAGGGAAAAACAGCATATTTTCTAAAGGGTTGCAGGGTTTTTTACTTATGTGACTCTCACTCACCTTAAGGTAGGGCCACATACACAGCCATGAAGACCAGTGCCAAGATGTTGCAATAAATAGCTAGCACAATGGAAAGATAATTCTACGGGGAGATATTCCAGGAGAGTAAAAGCCAGAACGGCAGCATTTTTAGTTTCCAGAAACACAATAGGATTAAGGTATTCAGTTATGTTTGTTCTCATATTTTCACACTTTCCACAGTGAGACAAATTGTTTCCAGGAAGAATACCTTATATTCGTCATGTAAACAAATAAATAAAAATGCCTTAAATTTTAAGACAGCTAGTCATATCATTTTAAAAACCAATTTAATATCTCACTAGCTAAATGTATACCTTACAAACTATTTTGGAGGATGAGGTATAGAAAACACCCTCCACATTACAAATGATCAAATTTTTAAAAATTATTTTTATTTTCACTGAATCATGGCAGTCATAAAATTAGCAACCCTTGTGTTTCAAGGCAACATTAGTTACATCATAAGACAAGTGGATTCTAGCAATGTATTATTCATAAGATGTTTTGTAGCCAAATACATTAGAGTATATAGTTGTACCAACAAATTAATATTTTAGAGCTAATTGAAATTGTTCTTCCTATAAAGATTAAGCCTCTTCTACCCAACACACTTCAGTCATTAAAATAACACTTTTAATGCCTTGTCTAAATGATGTCTGACATTAATGCAGCTCTATATTAAAGCACGCCAATGACCAGTTCTTTAGTAATGTATTCTATACTATCAGACATTGGGTCAGAGTTGGGCAGTATGTAATGAAGTAGTATCAAGTGGAAACTAATTAAAATATATTCTCTCTAAAACTTTACAGAAAGAAGAGACCAATAATCATCAGAAGGTATTCTTAAAGTGGCATTTGTAAAAGGCTTGCAGCATGCTTTAATCTTTTTGCATAGGGTAATTTTTGACATAAAGGTTTTATTGTAGGCTCAAAACTTCTGGTGGACAATAAATTTTTACTATGTCAATAAAATCACTATGAAGTCTCAAATGCTTTTCTTATGTAATTGTTATTTTCTGGAAAATCAAGCTGTATTTTCAAGACAATAAAAGTTTCAGTATTTTGATATTTTCATTCAACTAAGTATCTTCCTGAAATAAGAGCTAGCTTTCCCTCTCTCTAGACAGACTGTTTCTACAACTAAAACACCAGCAACACAATAACCATAATGCATGCACTCTCTCTCTCCCTTTCTCTGTGCGAATTCCCCCTGACCATCCCCAAATCCAGAAAGCAGACTGAGTGTCTATATCTATAGCAGACTTGTTCATCCACTATAAAAATCCTCCTAACAATAGCTACTTAAATCTTCAACAGCCAGGGCCAATTTTCTAACAGTCATGTTTGGGCTTACAAATCATGTCCTGGTTTTGTTCTCTGTTATCTCTCAGACACATCTGTGTTAAAAAAGGAAAAAAAAATTCACATGTTCTTACCTCCGCCAGTAGAAAAATTTCATCACTATCACTCTTACATTCACATTTCTTATATTCTTTTTGAGAAATTAGAATCAGTTGAGAAGGACGGGACACAGAACAAGAAATTCAGGTACAATATTCATCTCTAGAGGGCAGGGTCCTAGACAAAGACTTTGCTCCTAAAGTCCTTTATTCACAATTTTCACTGATGTCACTTTATCTCAAACTTTTCATCTCTGCATGGGATGGCAGAATTTCCAAGCCTAAGCTAACAAATATCTGCTGTCTAGAATAAAGTTTACAAATGTATGAATGAAAAATTCTACTTCTGATGTACCTATTTTTGTTAGTAGACCTAGATTAGACTATTTGTTTTAAAGTCAATCTCTTAATTTAAGCCATTTCCATAAGAGAAATGAAGCAACTGCTTTGTCTTGTTCATAAATATAAATTTTCCCTAATTCTCACTCTACCTTTTGGACACAAAGGAAATCTTACCCACCTAAACTAGGAGCTGCTCTCTCTCTCACTAGGGAAAAATAGTGGATTTAATGTGTACCCTATTCAACTTTATCATGATAATTACATTTAGTACTATAATTAGAGACAAAAATATTAGACAGTGAATAATTGCGCATAATATTTAGTAAGAATGAATTAAAAATCTAAACATAAACAATTTATGTTTACAAATTATAATTGCACACTTAGAAATCCTAATAAAGCTATAAGATCCACACTGAGTATAAACATTTACTAAAACATCAGCACAAAACTCAATCCTCACTTGAAGAAAGATACCTTTAGTTAGTAGCAAGTATTTGGTATGTACAGGAATCAGTTTTTGTTTTTGTTTTGTTTTTTTTTTTACATTTACTGAATTTTTTTTTGAAGGTCACCACTTTGTGGTAGGAAAGACATATTATTAGTATATCATGAAACAATGAATAAACAGTTAGCAAACAATAAAAAATCACTTTTAAATTAACTTTTAAAGCTTGATGGCTGTGTGATCAGATTGTAAAGTATAACTTGGTTGAAGTGATTCAGAATTATGTCAATCATTTGCACTTTACAAATTCAGTTTCTTATTCTTAAAGGTAAATTTGTTTTTCTCCAGTGGCAGCTCTGTTCAATGTAACTGAGACCCGCAGGAGTAATTCCAATTCCAGAAAGAATTAAGAGAGATTTATAATAAGAATGAAGACTATCCCCAAGAACAGGTTCAATTATAACATTTCTGGTTGAGAGATGAGGTTTGTGTGACCTGTCTCAGGGTTCAAGGGAGCTGTCTACGGGTGGGCTTTGTGTATAAAGTTTATAGTGTGGATTCTATGGTCTCCAACCTCCCTGTGTTAAAAGTCAGACTTTCATGCCACAAAACCCATCATTAGAATTTAAACCACTGATCTGTAGAACCTAGGATTTAAATTCCCAGCATATCATTATGTAACACAAAAAGTCACTTGTCATGGTGGAAATTGCTGCTAATTCCAGGCATCTTAGAGCCCTTTGTTTGGTTCGCTAATGAGGGGCTCTGAGAGAGGAGCACACCCCCTTTGGGTGACCTCGTAGCCTCATAGGTTGGTCCCGTTCAGGTGTGTTGAAGATAGTTCCAGAAATCAAGCTTGCCACTGAGAGCCTGGCAACCTATGCACTCAGAAAAGGATTCTGAGCTTTGCTCTCCTACCCTCCTAAACTTCCCAATTATGTTATGAGAAAATTGTACCCAAGTGGTTGTAAAAGTTGTAGGGTATCCTAATGAAATTCTAAAACTTCACAACTTCTAAATAATTTACATTTTTGATTCTTTATGTATTTCTGAAAATGATTTTCTATTTTGAAATGAGAGGCAGAAATCCATTTAGACAATTATATAGAATGATTATGAGTTAAGAGGTGAATGCTGGAAACACATATGAAATCACATGTTCTTAAAATCACATGCAGAGTTTTTTTCAAAGTGCTAAATTATTCAAACAAAACCAGCATTTGCTTATTCTGTGTAGTTAAGTTAAATCATCCACTAAGTACTATTTAAAATGTTCTACATGGCATTGATAAGGAAGGAAAAAATATGTACACAGCCTTCAAAATATGTGTGTAGTCACCACAAACAACCAACTGTTTCCTGTTTATGACAAAGGAGTAAATAATCCATTGATCTGGCAGCAAGACACCTGTTCTGCAACCGTCTCCATATCAGTCGTCCCTGAACCCTCATTATTTTCCCTCAATTAAAGTTCATAGTCTCGGAAAGTCTGTGCTGAGCAGATGTACAACTGTTCTTGACGACGGAACACAGAAGAATCACAAATTTAGAAAACTACTGCCATTTCATAAACCCCAGAATCACATCATTTGTTGTGGGTAAGAAACATTACAAACGATATGTCTCTTTTATAGGCTGCTAAGCCGCACATTACAGGAAAGAATATTAAAGTTCAAAAACTGTCACATGAGCAGTACATTATGAATACAGTAATGCTTTTTTTTATGATTCAAATAATGGTTACAAAATGAAAAAAAAATATTCAGTGGGTTATAATGTAAAAATTGTGACTGAGAATTAGACAAAATTGGAAATATGAGCAAAACCAAGCACAAAGTAATGATCTGTAGAGAACTACAAAATGTAATAACGAATGTATTTCAGGAATATGAATTCATCTACTGCTAGTTTTATTTTCATCTTTTGCATAATTCGGAAATCTATGAGCACTGATCATTAAGGCAAACCATTTAAATAAAAAATGCAGCAAGAATTGAGTTTCAACTATAACTAACAGACACTCAGCTGAAGCAAACTTTTTTTTTTTTAAACTACCTACAGTATATAAATATAGGCCCCATCACTCACAAACCTTTTGTGCTTAAGAAAATGAGGAAGAAATGTAAGCTGTCAGGGAGAAGTTCATTGCCATTTTATTTTAAAAAAATGTTATCTCCGTGAGATATTTAAACACATATTTTGTAGTAAATAAGATGAAGTCCCTTTACGACATTTTCTACTCCTTTCCCTAAGCATAATCTGACTCCACAGTATGTGTTCCACAGACGGTAACAGATTGTAAGTCTTGAGGTCAGAGTATATGCTTGAAGCATCAATGGCTACACCTGTCATTTTAGTTTCCCAGGGAAGAATGTGTTATTGTTTAATGCAGTAACACGCGTTCATTATAATTCGACTTCCAATTTTGTCACTGCCATTGGAGGTGACTTTACCTACTCATTAACACAAATATTTTTACCTCTAGTCTCTATTATAATTATTTTTATTTAATGATTGGAAACATGCTTTTCCCTAGCCATGCAGAATTCTGCAATCATTTTGGTTTTCCCATTTCATTGGTACACAGTAAAGGTAGAAATAAATCAGGTCTGTACTTTTCAATATTAGGACAAATGCTTCAAGCCTGCATGGTGTGATAATTGGTGGAAAAACTTTCCATCTTCACTCTTCTCTACTACCTCCCTCTGATTGACATAGAAAATGAAGAAATTACCATATCTGATTGGAAAATCTATTTTATATTCACTTAAAAGCTGTACTCTGGACTGATAATTCAGTAATTAGGACTTGATCACACAAAGGGTAGAGAAAAATCTCCTGAGTGGCTGAAACTCTCTTGAAAAGCTTTCGCATTGGGTAAGTCTGTTTTTTATGAAAATGGTTTTGTGTATTTCCTTCCAAGTGAATTTCTTAAATTTTCTTTTAAAACATCAGAGTTTTTCTCTAAGATACATTTTACCAGTTTTCTACAAGGAAAAACTGGTTATGCTTTACCAACATTTTTCTGAATCAAGCAAACTATAAGCATTACTCATTCAGTCTTAAAAAAACAGTTCAAAATGTAGTAGCCAAATATATACTATCAAAATAGACACTGATGGTATAGGGACAAACATTCCTCATTTTTAAGCACCCCAATAAATGTGCTTTGTTTCACACCCTCCCTAATTTTTCATATCCTGATCTAATTTCACTTTCTTTGAATAATCCTAATTTTTAACAAAATAATTAAAATTTAACATATAATTTGTAAAATTGAAAAACACTGGCAAAAAGGCTTTCTTTTTTTTTATTGTTGTGACAAAGTTGGTTTACTTCAGTGTTTATATTTGACAGCATAAGATTCTCCCCTCTGCCCTCTCTGGTGGGGTTACCACAGTGCACCCACCACGGAAGCACACCCAGCCCACCACCATAGTCCACTGTGCCACTCCTGACTTCATGTGTGTCCCTCCCCTCTGGACACTTCCATTTTCTAATCTGCTTTCAAGTTTTCTGAGTTTGGCTTTATCTGATCTTTACTCTGGTTTCTCTGTATTTCTACATACAAGAGTCATTGCAGTATTTGTCTTTCTCCTGACTACTGTCCCTTAGCATAGTCCCTTCCAGCTCCATTGATGCTGCCCTAAATGGCACACACTTATCTTTAGTAGCTCCTGAAGTATTTTTTCAAGTAATGAATTTAATAAGGTAATTTCATTTCAGATAAAATACAGTATAAAATACGAAATAAAACTTGACTAGTTGTGTATACAATTCGTCAAAACCACATTGTTGTGTAGATTGGAACCAAGACAGATCTCTGCTTGCAAATGATTCATTTATCTCTTTGTCTTTTTTTTGGCAGGTAGTTACGCTCCCTGAGGCAGTTTCTGTATCCATAAGATGTTGATACCTTTTTTTTTTAACAAGATTTATTTTATTTATTTATGCAAACAAAAATTGTGTTCTAGGTCAGCGGCGTGGGGGTATATCAGAGTATTCACCAGAAAGAGAGAGAGAGGATGAGCAGAACAGGTAGATCTACTAAAATACACTGCTGAGAGGAGCAGTAGGCAAGACAGGAGAGGTCTGCTGTGCCACGTGGTTCAGCTCCCTGGTTGGGATCCAACTTGTGCGTCAGTGGCTGGTGATAGCTTGATAGCACTGAGACTTTAACTCCTGCCCCACAGGGAGGCCTCAAGATGTGGATACTTCTTTAGAAAAGATTTCGATGAAATAATATGTGAAGTTTCATCACAAAGTACTTACTCAAAAAATATTAGTCCTATTTTCTCTGGTGACCAAACTTTACCAGATTTTTTGTTCTTGGTTTTCTGTCAATGACACTCATTGTTGTGACCCAGGAGGACTTTGCTTACTCGTATCTTCATATCTTTCTCCCTGAAATATTCATTAGACTCAAGTCCTCAATTCTTCCCAAACTTGGCATCATTTCCAACATGATAAAGTACTAGAGATAAAAAAACGACATTTGTCTGGAAAGCAACAACCCTCTCTCTCTCTTTTCCTCCCACTGTCTTTCTTTCCCTCTTCCCTCCACTGTCCATTATTTCCTTCCTACTTTCCCTTCTCTCTCCTCCCTCCTGTTATCCTTACTTCTCTCTCTCTCCCTCCCTTATTCTCATTCTCTTCCATCTTAAAATTAGCTTTCATTGGCCCAGTGATTAAAGTCAGCCACTGAGACATGAGTTCCATCCCAGACCATGGAGGTGACCCAGATGGCACAGCAGACCTATCCTGTTATGCCTGCTGCTTCCCTCAGTTGATCTGTATGTTCTGTTCCCCACTATGTCTCTGGTGAATCCTCTCACCCACATATACCCCAGTTCTTGCATGCATAAATAAAAACAATTTTTTTAAGATTTTTATTTATTTATACATACAGAAATGGTGTACAAGCCAAAGGTACAGGGGTGATGAGAGGATTCACCAGAGATACAGTGTGGAGCAGAAAAGGCTGACTGATGAAGTACACTGCTGAGGAGAGCAGCGGGCGGGTCAGGAGAGGTCTGCCACACCATGTGGATCACCTCCGGGGCCTGGGTTTGAACTCACACTGAAGCAGCTGCATCTAGCTTGCAGTGTTGTGTCCTTACCCATTGTGCCACCAGGGAGGGCCTAAAAACAAATCTTTAAAAAAAAAAAACTTGCTTTCATTTATGACCAGAAGGTCATTGAGCTCTTGGGGGAGAGTCTGCAGACCTGGAGGAAGAAAACACCAACATGACTAGGACATAGTATAAGAGTGTTTGCAAGTAAGGTAGGAGGGGCTTAAAGCTTCTTAAAGGAAAAGAATCTGAGGCTGACTAGAGCCCATGAAAGAATGCATGTTTTATAGAAACAATGTTTTTCTCCTTTTGTCTTTCAATATGGATTTAATAAAAGGGGGGAATTTATCAGAGACAATGTTTCAAGAACTCTTTCTCTGTTCTTATGGCACAATAGGGAGGTTCTTCTTGCTGCTGCTTTTGTTTTATCTATCAGTTTCTTAGAGTACCTTCCAGGCTAGGGATTTTTTCCTCCCACATATTACACAGATAAATTGGTCAATTTTGTTGTTATATGTTTGTATTTAACAAAAATTAGGAGAAGGGTTTTTAATGTCTTCTTTAAAAATCACAAAATGTTTTTCTATTTCTCATTGTAGATCTATTTTCTGTAGTTTTATTTTGCTCCTTCTTCATATCATCACTGAAACTGGTTTATAAAAAGGAGACCAAAGGAAGTGAGATGACTGAGCTGCCCCAAGAATGTCTTCAGCAGCCTGGACGAAGCCATCGTGTCCAGGTCATGACAGCAAGCTAGCTCATGCCTGTGCTGTGACTCTCACTTTTCAAGTGATTTAATGGCAAGAAAAATATATATTCACTATAGTAAACATTGCACCCCTTCCTGGTGATGTTTTTGGTATTTTTGAGGATTGAGTTAATACTTATGATTTATTCCTAAAATTGCCAGCTGTGTCAATGCATCATGTAATATTAATTTAAGTGCAACAATGTAGAGACAGTGGTGCTATCAGTTTAGTATTGCAAACCATGAAGAATTTAAAAATTATATCAAAGAAGCAAAATTTAAACCAAATCATGTTTTTGTACTTTTTAATTGGAAAATTCTATTCATTAGTGTGAGTCAAAGGACCTACTGCCAAAAAAAGCAAGCAAATGATTATTTACCTTTTAAAAATAGAGCATTCTCCACGTTTTGTGCCTGATTAAAAAAAAAATGTTAGGCTTTTTAGGGTTTTTAGTTTTAGATAGAGAATGCAAACATATAAATGATTCCGTTATGCTTTACTAGTGCCTAATAAATCAAGATTGCACATTGAAGAATGCAGTGACATTTGAAACCTTAACCTAATATTTAATTAAAAGATCCAATATGTATTCCTTTGGATTTTAAAATTACTATGTTTGGTTTAGAGCCTCCTTTTACAATAACCTTTTCTTTCCTTACTGCTCGTTGTTTATTTCCATACTGATTAGAAATAATTATCAGAAAAAAATTAGATAAACTGATTACTAGTAAATAATATCTATATATAGATATAGATACAAGTAAATAATATCTGCATATATATATAAAAGTATATATATGTAGTCTTAATAACTAAAGCTTTCTCTCCCTTCCATCTTTTAACCCAGGTTTTATGACGTCTACCTTCATAGTCTCCATTGATTCAGATTAAATAACAGGAGCTCATTTAGAGAGGCTTTCAGACAAATTAGTAAGAACAACATTCAAGCACACAAATAGTGTGTTTCCACACTATGGTCAATAATGGAAAAAGCATTATTCCCCTACAAAGAGATCTAAATGCCTATGCACCATATACTGAAACAAACTAAGCAAGTTGATTGACACTAAAATTTATCAATTGCTAAAGGAACTCAACCTCAAAATATTAAGCCACACCATACATGTGTGAAAACACTCATTGACTCCACATTGAAAATTCTGTTTTCTACTATGCAATACTAACACATCTTGTGAGAGGTTTAAGGATTTCTTTAGAATCACTTCCTTTTCACTAGTGTTAGCACACTAGTATATTTAACAGAGACATTTACATGCTTTGCATTTTAAGTGCCTCAGAAATCCTAGCACCCGGCCTGCACATTTCCGCTGCACCATCAGATGTAATGAGTTATGGTACTATCGGCATGTTGATAAGCTATAGCCCAAAGAAGAACAAGAAGGAAGTATAAAAAATATGGCCAGAGGATGGGATAAAATTATCAGCTAGTGTGTTTTCCTGTTTGGTTTTAATCTACATTTAATTAAATTCTTATCTTCTGTGTACTTATGGTCGCATTTGAATGGCGAGACTGCATTCATTATGAATGGTAAAACTTAACTCAGAGAACATTACATGTGGCTTCTTTAAAAAAGAGGAGAAGAGAAATGCTGTCTTTATTCTTTACACTCAGGTCTTGTAAAAAGGGACCAAACTCTCTCTTAGGTCAAGTGCAGTATCACTTAACCTTTGGGTTAACTGATTTGGAAAGTTGGACTTAAATCAATTTTTAATGCTTTTTTTTTTTGAATTTTTACAATTTGGAAATGTTATCAAATTCTGAGCCTGAACAGAACTGGCAAGGGGAGCAGTGAAGTGCATTAAGGAAATTCCTTCTTCATTCTTAAAAATAGAGATGATAACAGGAAGTTTTTATTAGTACTGCAAAATGTGTGCATTAGTCTGCATCCTTAATTATTAAAACCATTACATTTCCTTGTCTTTATATGCTGAAATAAGAAAAAAAATCCTTAATTGCTATTTAAAGTTTTTTTTTTTTTTACCCTGTGCACACTTTGACTTCATTCAAGCATCCATCTGTTTCAGAGAAAAATATTTTGAATACAGTGTTATTTTATACACCTATTAGTTTCATACATTTTAAGCTTTATTCTAGTAAGGCAGGGAAAATTGAAAATGACCTTAGGGCCCATTTGGTGCCTGCAGTGACAAGTATGATGTCCTCTGGTCAACTTAAAAATTGTGTCAGTCTTACAAAGGGAAATGGAAGCAACTGTTTCTGATTTAAGTTTGAATGTTTATTGCTAGAGAACCAAGGCTAGGCATTAGATTTGCTTTCCCCACTGATCAAAATTCACCCAAAAGAAAACACAGAACCAGAAACACTCCATAGTTAAACAATATTGTTACTGAGGGAATATAAGATTATTCTGTATATATTTCATAGCCTTACTTAAAAGCAGTAATTTATGACTAAAACTTCTTTGTCTATAAAATGAGCATATTTTATAGTACACTACAGTTATTAACTTGGACTTTTATGCCAAAGGGAACACTCACTGGGAAAGGTTTAATATTCCAGTTGAAATATTCAAATTTAAAGTTACAATTATAATGGCATTTATACATTACTGTAATGGATTTCCCCAAATATCCCCAAGAAAAAAAATATATTGGGAATGGTATCACATTACACTGCCGGTTTGTTTTGCACCCTTCAAGATTGTTTTGGTCTATCCAAAAGTTTTGATCTCATATGCTATAGACTTCATAGTTTTGCTATGTAATGGCATGCAAAGACAGTCATGTAATAAAGCCGCATATCAGTCCTTTAGCCACAGACTACAAAGAGGGTACAGGAAATTTTCAGCGTACATCCCTTATACTTGAAAGATTTCTTTTTAAAATAAGTATTTCAGTTTTATTAGGCACGTATGCTATTCAGTGGAGGAAATTATATTTCTGTATCTAACTGCACATTCAAATCACAACTATGATGAATAAAGGCTGGTGATAATTCTACAACATGAAGATTTTTTTCAAAGTCTGGACAGTTAACGCTCAGGAGTTAAGTAGCTAACAGATTCCTAACAAATGACAGAGCCAGAACCATAAAGCACATTCTCTCCTGTAAGTACAGCACTCTGAGGCTACTGCTTGGGTGCCAGGCTTTACTATAACATATAACCAGTGGAAGTGAGAGATAACATTGGTAAGTTGATTGGCTTTAGTTAATTAAGTCTTCTTTACCATAACAACTTTATATTTATTCTCATAAAATACAGTTACATTTTTGTTGTTTTTATTTCGGTAAAACAACATTCATTAACTGGTGTCCTTGGACATAAACTAACAAGATGTTTTCTGACACCTTTATTTGAAGCATCTGAAATGTTTAAGATGATTCAACTCAATAAAAATTCATCAGCAAGACTAAATCAAGCTAATTTACAATAGGCAGTTACTCTGTAGGGTATCAGATAGACAATGATAACAAGAATTATCTCTGCCAGAATACAGTTTGTGAAGGATTATATGGTCTAATGATACAGTGAAAACTAAGGCAGCTGACATGGAGATATGATGTTCTAGAGGCTATGAAAAGAAGAGCTAGAGTTATATGGATGGTTCTAGTACTTAAGAAGTAACATATGTATACTCCTATTGTTTTCTCAAAGTCATTGTGAGAATTAAGATTTACCATGTCCAAAACAATTTCTACTTCAAATTGTGAGAAAACTAGGATGCAATTGTTTGTGTACAAAAATATGGCCTGACCCACCTCCAAGTCATTTCTCTGTCCTTATTTTAGTTACACTGGCTTTCTTTGTATTTTCTAGCACAATATTCATTTATCACCATCGGTCATTTGCACATGCTACTTGTCTGACTAGCAAACTTCACCTTACTACCACAGATTTAACTTTATCTTTCAAACTTAGACTCTACAATATCAGTCCAAGAAAATGTTTCTTGGCCCTCCCTGGTGGCGCAGCAGATTAAAGCACAGCCCTGCAAGCTAGCCACAACTGCATCACTGTCAATTCAATCCCTGGCTCTGGAGGTGTCACACGTAACACAGCAGACCTTCCCCGTCTCACCCGCTGCCCTCCTCAGCTGTGTATTTCAGTCTGCTTGCTCTGCTCCCCACTCTGTCTCTGGTGAATCCTCTCACCTCCCCCCACGCCTTTGGCGTTTACCCCAGTTCTATTTGCCTAAATAAATAAATAAATAAGTAAATAAATAAAACGCTTCTTGACTATACACACATGTACACACAGACAGTCTTTTGTTTACCTGGTCATATGTCATAAAGAATCTTCTTCTTTCTATACTAACTCACTTTGTGATCATATATTTGCCAGCACCTGCCTTTCTAACTGGTCTGTAACCTCTGTGAGACAAGGAGAATCTATCTGGACCACATCTAGTTGGTTTCTGACACCAACGTAGTATTTGGTGCTCCTGTGAGTACAGGTATGTGACCTCCTGACCATTCAGGGTAGAGGCATAACCATGGCCCCCGGGGTTAGGAACATGGTGGGCTGTGGGTGGCAGTGCTGCTTGTTGGATACTGGTAGAAGAACCCAAGCAGACTGTATGCTCATGGCTAAACTGTTTAAGAGGATGCAATGATATTTTTTAAAAAATTATAGAGTCAGGAGGGCAGAAGCCCATGCCCCTCTGTATCTAATCCGTGCTCTGTAGGCTAGTGAGAAAAGAAAATGAGACAGATATCGGGATATTATTTTCATGGTCTATTTGCATTCCTACAACATGCATATTTATAATGTGCTCAAGGTTGGGGTTCACTTGATTTGATTTAAAAATCATCTCATAAATTGAAGGGTAAAAAAGTTCACATGCCTGTTGTTCCATAATAATTCCAGTATTTATTTTTGTTCTAGCTACCCTTGAGAAGAAAAAAAAAAAGTGAGTGAATTCCAAAATTATGATAAAAACAATCAGTGAAAAAGTAAAGCATGGGTTGATCGAAGAATGCATTCCTGTGAATTTTGTGCATTAAATATACTTAAAAGAATGCAGTGCTCTATGGTCATCCTTGTTTTATGGTAGAACAAAAGTAACTTAAAGGGAGATTGTTTGTTGAGTATTCTCTGCTCCAACACATAAATTTCTACATAAAACATTGAATGTGTCATTAGAGGCAAACAGTGCCTGCTTCTTAAGAAGCTGTTCTCTGGTTGGACAAAGGGAGTTGAGTGGAGCCCAGAGATCTGAGTGCCTTCGACAAGACTACTTTTCCTACCATTTTACCCTTACAGAAGTGAAGTGACCAGCATGTTCCTGGCCAGCCCCCACTATTCCTCACCAATACTCGAGGCCTCACTAACATTCTCAGACTTCTGATATAATTAGAACTAATCTTATGATGCTTGCCTCCCTTTTATCAGTCATTCCTCGGAATTCAGGACCCCAATGACTGGTGCATCACCCCCATCATCCAATTCCCCTACAGTCTGACTGACAACTTCTCTGTCACCCTTCACTGACCTCTTCTATGAGCACACATATTTTGCCCGCTTGCCCTTTCTCTCTCCAGCTGATTTCATTCCCATAAACTGCATGTTATTTGCCCCAAGAGTGGAATAGTTGTCTTACTCCTCACAGCACGCTGCTCTCCACCTCTCTCTAAAACCAATCTCATTATCTTAGAATGACTGCTTGCCATCATCATTTAGAACATTCGGGTCATTTGTCACCGTTTTTTAGCTCTTTACCTTCACTGATTCTGTTCTTTACTTAATCTTGTTGATTGTGAAATCACAACATCCAGGTAAATGCATATATGGACACACAGTTCCTTAACCTTCTCTCATCCTATGATCTTGCTTTCTGCCCTACCTCCAACTTCTCATTTTCTAGACAGTTTTATTGCCAATTATTTTGACCCTCCATGTATAATTTCATCTCCGAGCATTCCATACTAAATCCATAGCTCCTACTATTCTGATTGACCTAATCTAGAACTGTCTTTTCAACATCAACTATACCTAGCATCCAAAGCAATACTGCCCCATTTTTCTTATTGACCTTCATTCCCTCACTTGTAGTCATACTTTGTATTTTTTCTAGTCCATTTGCTCTCTAACATTCATTTTCTGCTTGTTGTCTCTTAACTTTGCTTCCTTATTCACTAAGAAAAAAATTGTAGCAATCAAGAGAACTTCATTTCCAGTTCCACATCAACTCAGCTGTATATACTTGTGTTCACCTACTCTGCCCTCATGACTATGATTGTAGACAACCAAAGCAATACTGCCACCTTTCTTACTTTCTTACTGTCCTTATTTGAAGTTACACCCCTACTCCTCCCCTTAACTTGGATGCTCCCTCACCTGTAAACATCCATTTTCAGTCAGTCTCAATTGATTGTCCCTATGAAAATGAAAACACACCATAATTTCTTCATCATAAACAATAAAAACAAAATAAAAAACTTCTAGTCACCTATCTACTTCCTTTTAAAACAAACTCCCCCTAAGCAGGTAGGTCTGCTTGCTACCTCATCAGGCTTTCTAGTAGGTACTCACATCCTCATCTATAAAGAAACTGATCTTGTTACTATCACAAAGACATTGCTATATCAAAGATTTACTTCTTGGAATGCATTCTTGGATACTAAAAGAAAACTGAACACAGTTTCTCCATGAAATACTATCTTCTTTTGGTTTCCACCTTGCACACTCTCCTTGTATTCTTCTCACTTCACTGACAACTCCTGTTTCCTTTGCTGTCTTCTGGCTTCATACAGGGATTCATTTACCCTGGTTTCCAAACACTCCCACCTTTACCTGGGAGGTTGTTGCCTATGACAGATACATTGTTAGCTCTTTTATTTTCTTGACTATATCAAGAATCTCCTTCTCAATGAGGGTCTCCTTCACCAACCTATTTTAAGTTTTTGTTTGCTTTATTGTATTCCATGATACGTTTTAGCATCAACAAAGTACATTTTGCACATTTATTTATTATTCATTTCCCCTATTAGAACATAAGCTCCTAAGGCATGAAAGCTTGCTGATGTGTTTGACACCTAGGACAACATCTGGCACATAGTAGGCTTACAGTAACTGTTTATTGGACAAATGAAAAAGAGAACAATATTTAATGTTTTACTGCATCTCTTATGCTCTATAAGAAAATCGTTTTCCATTTTACATGACTCTAAAATAATTATATGTATACATTAGTGTGCTGGACTTCCCTGGCATTTTAATAATACAGAAAAGCATACCCATAATTAAAGCTAATTTTATTATTTTTATAATGTTATTTGGCTTAAGGGTATATTCCTGTGCAATCAAAATAATTTACCATCACCTTTTTATTGGTTTATTCTTCATATTACATTAGAATAAACACTACTATGTTGGCATTAACCAATATTGCTCATATTTAAATTGACCAATTCTCTTTGTACCTCTCTTTCCCCTTCTATGTTTTAAACTCTATGAGAGATAGAGAAGAAGATGATAAAAGTGTATTCATGAAATATTTTAAGTCTGACGGAACAGACCCACATAAAGAAAATGGATTTAAATGCTCTAAGAGTTGTCATTTCTGAACCCACCCTGTCTGTGAAGAAGGTAATGAAATTAAAAAGAACATAAAGGTAGAATTTGGGTGGACATCCTAGTATCAAGATCAATTATTTTGACCTAAGTCCATTAGCTAGACTGCTCTGGCATGAAGGCACATTTTCCAGTAATTTTTAGCCAAATGCAATCATTTCTAGGGCTAGGTGAGGATATAAGAAAGCAAAAAGGGGGTGGTAACAAGCAATGTAGGGAGAAACATACAAATTCAACGCTCCCCAAAAAAAGACCTGAAGGATGGCATCCTTGTTTGTTTTGATAGTGCTTTCCTTACAATTGTCAACTTTTTGCCCACCAAATTCTAACCTGTCATTTCTGAAACATTCCTTAGAAGACTTGAAAGAAGCTGTTGAAAGTATATCTGCCTCGAAGCTCTACAGAGCTGCAAAGTGTCTCTACTATTTATAAAACAGCAATCAAAGGTAGCAAAAAGTAACATAGCCAAAATTGTTCTCTCAAAAAAGCAAGTGAAAGTTACACAAACTGAGTATTTTTATGAAATGGGTTACCAGGAATTATGGTTCTGTAGCCCAGAATGCATCCCCCAAAAGCTTGTGTATTCCTTTCTCTACACATGCATATTCATAAGTCACTTTCAGCACATGGAACAACATAGATCAATTACTGAACATTAGCAATAGCAGAAAGTATTTCAATGCAATTCGAGCCATTCAAGGGCACACTACTTGTGCAGCATGCATCAAATAACTGGGCAAAAAAAGGCTACAACTACTTCTCATTTACTTGTTATAATCTTGTTAATGAGTTATTTGATGTTTTCATCACTATGTTAAAGGACAGAATTATTACTTGAGCATTCTTTAATGGAAATTTAAGGCATTTCCTCCCATTATTGTTTCCAAAGGTGTCCTCAAGGGTTACCGAGGTAGTCACTTTACTTCTTAGAGATCTGTCACTTATAATTTTTATCTCTTTAATGGAATGTAAAAAATAGTTTTGCTGCTTTCTTCCTAATATTATTAGTGTACCTTCTGCCAACAAGCACCCCACTTTCTAATCCAATGTGATCTGAGAAGCCAACTTTGTGTAGATTGTGTCTAAATGAGGAGTAAATGACTACTAACTGAAGACCTCAGGAATTGTTAAACAAATAATAGACTGAAATACAAGACCTTTATAATATCTAAGTTTTTGTTTAAATCAAAATACATATTTGAGTTCATTGAAATGCACATCCACATTTAAATTTAATTCCTGTTTTATTTCCTTATAATAAAATTATAATTTTAACCATTACAATGGTTAGAATTTTAAAACCATTAATATTTGAGTTCCTTTTAAATTTCTTCATTTTTATCGAGTTAACACTGACACATGATTCAAAGGTATAGGGTCACAACTCTTTAGATATGTGTTACTACCTACTGACAAGGCACCCATAATCTTTCACCAGAATCCAATGAATTCCTTTCCCTGATTCCAACATCACCCCTCTCAGATAGCCTCAATTCTTAGTCATATTTCTGGGGATTGTTTTGGTTTAGCTTTATCTGTTACTTTGTTTTGTTTCTCTATAGTTTATCTGTGAGGGAAATCATTCCGTATTTCTTGTTTTTGACTTATTTTGTTTCGCATAATCTCTTCCAGTTCCATCCATGTTGTTGCACATGACAAGATTTCATCTTTTGTGAATAGCTGAGAAGTATGTCACAGCATTCACACACTATATAATCCATAAGAGGCAAATATCCAAGATCTATAGATAACTTAAAACAAATAAACGAATAAAAAATGGGCGGAAGACCAAGTAGACATTTCTCTAAAGAAGACATACAGAGGGCCCTCCCTGGTGGCGCAGCGGGTTAAAGCAAAGCACTAAGAAGCTAAAGTCACTTCCGCATGAGTTCATTTCCCGCCTGCCCCGGAGGTGACCACATGGCGCGGCAGACCTCTCCTGACCCGCCCGCTGCTCCCCTCAGCAGTGTATTTTGTCGATCTGCCTGTTCTGCTCCCCACTCTGTCTCTGGTGAAGTCTCTCACCCTCCGCATCTCTGGCCTGTACCCCAGTTCTGTATGAATAAATAAATAAAAATATTTAAAAAAAAAGAAGACATACAGAGACCAATAGGCACACACAAAAAAACTGCTCACCACTACTTATTATAAAGGATATATGAATCAAAAGCATAATGAGATACCACTTTACACCTGTGAGAATGGGCCTATTATTAAAAAGACAAGAGGGCTTCCCTGGTGGTGCAAGGGGTTAAGTCTCAGCTCTTTGAGGCTATCAGCAGTCACTGCAACACAAGTTTGGCCTGGCCAGCTGGGAGCTGACCCACTTGGCAGGGCAGTCTCTCCTGTCTGACCTATGGCCTCCTTCAGTAGTGCACTTCAGTAGATCCACCTGTTCTGCTCCCAACTCTGTCTCCAGTGAATCTTCTCATGTCCCCCACCCCCACCTCTGGACTATACACCAGCTATTATATGCATAAATAAATGTCTTAAAAATAAATTTAATAAAAAGACCAGAAATAAGTGTCGGTAAGAGTGTGGAGAAAAAGGAACCCTCCTACACGGTGTGTGTTTGGGGGTTCGGGGGGAGGTAGACTCATCTAGCCCTTACAGAAAATAGTAAGGAGTTGTCTCAAAAGGTTAAAAAAATAGATCTACTATATATGCTCTAGCAAGTCTACTCTTTAGTATCTACCTGAAGAACACATGAACACTATATTCTTACTTTTCCTGCTTATATCCTCCATATTAAAATTTGATATACAATATATGGGTAGGAGAAACAGTATTGTAATACTTGCTCATAAGGTGCCACCTTTTATAATGAAATATTTACATTTAAGGTTTAGGTTGAGGACTTTCAGATGAGTGGAGGTCAGGGTACGGATTTACTTGGTGGACTCATATCTCGGTTTATCCAATACCAGCACTCTCTGACATGTAGTCCAACTTTGACCCCAATATGATCAAAATCATATATCTGAGGTGAACTGGTAGGGAAATCTATACCATACCTGCTTTGGTCCTAAGGTCAGTCCCCTTGGTCTGTCTCCAAAAAGAGCTGATGATGACATCACCAAGGCAACAGATGATTGGAAGGGTAAGGGTTACAGTAAAACTGCCCATTCAGAACAGACAAGTACAGGTTAAGGTGACAACTTCCTGATCATCAAAGTCCTCAAGAAACTACTCAGAGATGGAGAGTAACAACAATAACAAAATCAAACACAGGGGAAACAGCACATTGGATAAAATTGTCAATATTGTTTGACAGATGAGGCACCAGTCTTTGACCAGTGAACTCTCTGGAAACATTAAAGAGGTCTGGGGGACTGCCCAGTTTGTGGAATGCAATCTTGATGGATGCCACCCTCACACTATTATTAATGACATGAACATAAGTGATATCAATGGGTAGGGAAGAATTCCCAGTTCACTGAGAACTACAAAAGAAAATCTTTAAATAAAGGAACGTTCCCCCAAAAAGATTATGGAAGTCATAGTTTCTTCATGAAATGAAAAGATAATTTGGTAGGGATTCTTCTCAGGTCTGTACTTCAGACTATAATGCATAGAACCCCTCTTCTGTCTGAAACTGTCCTCTTAAAGAAGTGTAAAGATGAACTTAAATAGGTCCATGAGTATATACAATTCCATGAAAAATAATACGCACACATTTTAGCTGAGTACAATAAGAATCTTGTGTCAAAAAACTTTGAAATTCTTAATGACCTAATGGATAGACGGTTAATGAACTGATGAAATAATAGTAGTTAGATCAGTTATTATTCAATGTGAAGAATTGTTGATATCATATCTGATGCTAATTAAAAACATTAGAGATATTACTCAGAACAATAGCTAAGAATTTGCATTGTATTAGCAAAAAAAATTTGGGCACAGACATAGAATTCAAATATTTAGGTAATGAGGAAGTTGTATTATAAATTACAAAAGTCTTATGGAATAGTCTCCCATGTGTAGCCAATCATTGGCAAACTCAATAAATAACCCAAGCATCAATAAATCCTCAAGTGTTTATTAATTTCTTACCCTGCTTCTAGGGGGTCTGTGCAGTGTTGATAATATGACTCAAGGATTTGTCTGAACAATTATCAATATGCTTGGCATTTTATTTCACAGTGTGGAAGTAATGAAAGAAATTAATAAATGCCAACTGCTTAGCCTGTATTGTAACTATTGAAAAAAAAAATCTTTATTTTTATCTGCTTACTTTTCAAAGAATGCCAAACCAGTTCTTTATGAAAGTGATATATCCATTGGGACTAGTGTTAAAATATAGTAAATTAAGCTGTCTTTAAGTATACCAGTGGATCAAGGTTAAATCAATTAATATGATGAATATTAACTTGGCAAATGTTTCTAAATGTCTAAAA
The DNA here is from genome assembly GCF_000260355.1 of Condylura cristata. Taxonomy (NCBI): domain Eukaryota; kingdom Metazoa; phylum Chordata; class Mammalia; order Eulipotyphla; family Talpidae; genus Condylura; species Condylura cristata. Next base: position 22,829,164 of record NW_004567110.1, read on the forward strand.
TGCAGAGAGATACAGAAACTTCAGGTATCTTTTATTTGCATTCATGTTTATTTGATGGTTTCCACACTTACAGGCTATTAGATTATTTAGCTCATGGGTATCTTGGCATCTGTAATGTGATTTGATTTCTACTTTAGTTCATTACAATCTTTTTTAGAGATTTATTTATGCATACAAGAACTGGGGTGTAGGCCAGAGAGTGGGGAGCTGAGCAGGCAGATCTACTGAAATACACTGCTGAGGGCAGCAGTGAGGGAGACAGGAAAGGTCTCCAGTGAGGGAGACAGGAGAGGTCTGCTGTGCCATATGGATTAACTGCCACCTGTGGCCAGGGGTGGAACTTGTGCTGCAGTGGCTGGTGATAGCTCAATAGAGCTGTATCTTTAACCCCTACATTACCAGGTAGTCCCTACTTCATTAAAATCTTAACCACCGGGCCCTCCCTGGTGGTGCAGAGGGTTAAAGCACAGCACTAAGAAGCTAAAGCCACTTCCGCATGAGTTCGGTTCCAGCCAGCCCCGGAGGTGACCACATGGCGTGGCAGACCTCTCCTGACGCGCCCGCTGCTCCCCTCAGCAGTGTACTTCGTCGATCTGCCTGTTCTGCTCCCCACTCTGTCTCTGGTGAAGCCTCTCGCCGCCCCTGAGCCTCTGGCCTGTACCCCAGTTCTGTATGCACAAATAAATAAATCTTTAAAAAAAAAAAATCTTAACCATCAACACATGTCACTAGTAGACAAAATACAACAAATGTCATAGTAGACAAAATAACAAATGCTTACAAATAGATATTTAAGCATTAATACTTCAAGTAACTTTTAATAAAATGGTTAACTAAAATGACATCTCACCTTTAATATTTTATCAATATCAACATTACTTTTGTTCACAATTTAGAAAATTCTCAAGGATTAATCATCTTCCCAGTTGTTTACAGAGATGTTAAACTTTTGAAATGGAGATAAGGGCTGTATTAGTTTTCCTTGAATGTTCTCTTGAGAAGGTTTAACACTGCTTTGTGCATGGTGCTGTTCTATCTACTAGACGGACATATTCAAGGGAGTTTAGAACACTAAAGTACAGAGAAGAGTAAAACGCCACACATTTTAAAACTCCTATTTCCACACTTAAGACATTTTGGGTGACAAAGTATGTTTATGATAAAATAATGGAATTTTTTGTGTCACTTTACATTTTTTAAAATTTTTTAAAAAACACATTACTGAGGTCTGCCTGATCTGCAAAAACTGCACATATTTAATGAAAACAACTAAATACACGTGTAAGTATATAAACATTTTACAAATTATTTCAAAACCCTGCTTTTTCTATTTTTTATTCCTCTAATATTATGTATTAATTTAAAAATCTTGTAAATATAACCAGTATTTTACATACACTCATGGTATGTCTAAATAGGGATTTTACATGTTCCTGTGTTAGGAAGGTAGCTGCTATTAAAATCAAATAATAGGGCCCTCCAAGGTGGCACAAAGGGTTAAAGCGCAGCACTTGTGAAGCTCATACAGCAGCTGCTTCAGTACCAGATCCATCCCTGGCCAAGAAGGTCACCTATATGGCACAGCAGACCTCTCCTGACTTGCCTGCCCAGTGCTCGCCTCAGCGGTGTACTTCCTCAGTTGGCCTGTTCTGTTCCCTGTTCTGCCTCTGGTGAATTCTCCCACAGCCCCTGCACCTCTCACCTGTACCTCAGTTCTGTATACTTAAATAAAGTAAGTTTTTAAAAAATAAAATTATAAAACCTGAGTTATTTTTGTAAGTAGAGAGAGTCAAGTTTGAAAACATTAAAAAAGTTAAAAAGACAAAACATCCACCTAAAAAAGGCAATTATGAAATACACCTAGGCCAAGATTTTTTTTTTCTTCATCTGTAGTGTCATTTCTTTTTTAAAGGACAGGTACTCATATTTTCATCAGCTATTGCCAGCAAAACACGAATTTCCTATTTGTTTTTCTTCTTTTAGTCAGCAACAAATGACAAATCCTGGAGGCACACTTTCTAAATGTGTAAATTTACAAGCTGTTTTATCATGGAAAAGGGAATTCTAAGTCACATTTAGTAAAGATGTACCATAAGATTCACAGAAACCTAAGGGGACAATTTAAAAGAGGTTCCTGGCTGACCCCAAGTCCAGAAGTGGGGTGACTGGTGTGATTCCCAAACGGAAACAAGAAGAAAGGCCAACAGGCATGGTTTGTTTTGCTGAGTAGAGAGGCTGACTGAACTTTTAAGCAACTCTTCTTGCAAGTGTCATATCTCTGATTTATCCAATACTGCAAAACAGCCTAAGAGTAAGTGAGCCATCTTGTGTAAATTTGCCTTTAATCCAATGCACACTGGGAAGTCTAGATTGTTAGGAATCAGTCTTAGAGATCCCCACACA
>NW_004567110.1:22836566-22842590 GCF_000260355.1 Condylura cristata
CAGGAGCTATTAAATGTTTCCAAATAATGCAGTCAAAGGAGTTGATTTATAATTATGACTTTAATATGTGGCTAATATGTAGGAGATACAAAGGAACCAATGGTTTACTAAGCTTGTTATACACTATATTCTTATATAGGAAGAAATAATGTACTATATAGATGCCTCAAAGCAAGCCAGAAATCATTAAAATCTACTTGTAAACTGCATACCTATTTTTAAGTAGACAATAAGTAGACAATAGTGAACTTAACTTCCAGAGGTAGGTAACAATGATAAATAGAAACAAAACTGACCTTAAATCAAGAATTTCTTAAAGCATTCACTTTGACGGATGTCACTTTCAAGTTTCTTTGAAAATTCTATGAGAACATCGGATGAATTCTCATCATAGTACAGTAGATCTCATAGTAAAGAACAACTTTACTATGCTAATGATATCTTCAGAGGCAGATACCACAGCTCTGAGCTGTCTTACCTGACACCTATTACTCTGTACTGCAAGTTAAATGAGATAATGTATTTTCAGGCATCTTACACAATTCCTTGGCATAAAGAGGGTTTATGAACATTAACAAAAGGTGGGAGGCAGAGTTGGCTTTCCAACTTTAAATGTATTTTAACGATACATTTTATTTCATAGCAGAAACTTATCTCTTGCAAATCAGCGATTACATATTTTAATGTGAAGACTCCATTCAAATACATATTAACAATGAATTATTAACAATGAATTATTATTATTATTTAAGAAGTTTTAAAATTTGAGATGGGTTTGAAGTGTGAATTTGTGAGATAGATTGGATATTGGCCACTGGGGCAGAATAAGTTCTTTCTGCTTTATTTGACAGGCTGTCCAGGGAACTTGCTTTGGTTAACAAAAAGGATTACAACAGCGATAGGTGTGACTTCTCGCTGGAATCTTCAAAATCCAGCTTCTTCTTTTACAAAACAAAATTTTCTATCAGTGAGTGATATTATATAGACTCATGGGTAGTGTCAGAGCTGATTTTTTCTTAAGATTTATTTCTTTATGCATACAGAACTGGGGTACAGGCCAGAGATGCAAGAGCAGTGAGAGGATTCACCAGAGGCAGAGTGGGGGCCAGAACAGGCAGATTGGCGAAGTACACTGCTGAGTGGAGCATCTGGAGGGTCAGGAGAGGTCTGTGGTGCCATGTGGGTCACCTCCTGGGGCAGGGATCTAACTCATGCTGAAGCGGCTTTAGCTTCTAAGTGCTGTGCTTTAGCCCCCTGCTCCACCAGGGAGAGCCGGCTAGAGTTGATTTTTAATGAGGACATAGCATTGGCTGTTTGAAGCCACTGAGATACTAATGCCATGTTACTGCAATTTAATTGAGCATTTTTTCATTAGTAAAACATTAATATCTAGGATTTGGAAATCAAAAATCTCCAGATTCCCATAAGTCCCATCGTAGACTATATTTTTAGTCAATTCAAAACTTGTAACTTAGATCTCTTTTCTAATATGAACACTTGCAATTTTAATGAAAATCATTTGAACATGTCACAATCTGGCCCCAAACTGTCTACCCAACCTCATCTCTCCTCATGAATCTGTTACTTTGGTCACACAGAGTTGCTTGATTTTTTTTTTTTTAATACCATGATCTTTGATCTTTCTGGAGTTTTTTTTTTTTTTTTCTCTTAGTAATTCTTCTGTCCAGGTAACCCCCTTTGTCTGCTGTTGAACTTCTACTCATCCTTCATGATCCAGCTATTTGATACTTTTCCTAAATGTCAATTGCTATTTGATACTTTTCCTAAATCGCTAGACAACTTCAATTATGGTCCTCTTTGTGTTTCTACAGTACATGGATCTTGCCTGTATTAAAGTACTAATTTATGAAATGGTGACAGTGTGATTCAGTATCCTCTTTACAACTAAATGGCAAAGTACAATGAGCTAAGTGCAGTATTTAGCATATAACATGAGCAAAGTACTAGGTAATGATGGTTTTTCATTATTCATTCCCAAATAGTTGATGTTGATTTTTAAATAGTTAACTTATATTTTTCAAAAACTTTAGCTGAGTGAGTAGGTCAAAAATTTTGATTTCATAAATAAAAATTCCACATGTATTTGTAACTAAAAAAATTAAAAAATCCCTAAAACTTGAGTGTCATTAATTAATAATGAAGCACCCTAGTAGAATGCATATTGCAATGTTTTAATTTATGTGTGGTCTACACAAAGAGTTTGAATCTCACACAGCAAAGAAACCTTCACAGTGAAATGTTTGAAAACCAAATGCTATAAATAAGGATAACTTTAAGGGTGATTCAGCATTTCTGGAGATTCATTATCTTCACATAAGTCTGTATTTACAGTGCCTACAGTTTGGCTCAATTTCTCTATGGACATTGACATTCACTTATGGGACCAAATTTGTCTATCACCATTCCTTTATTAGAACACTTGCCTCTTCCCACATTCTTTTTATACTGTCCTTTGAATGCCCTACACATGTCCCCAGCCCTAACAGTCATTCAATTTTCCCCTAATACTTTATTCTAGCTGAGGACTTCTGTACTACCAAATCATAGCCCACACAATCCTTCTATCATTATGTTTTATCATTAACCTACAGTAGGCAGTCTTTCCTTATGCCCTGTTGTATGAACTTATAACCTAAACCATTTATTGGACACTTAAAATGAGATATTACTGTTACTTTTAAGTACATCCTTTCTCAACCTCTAGACTGATTATATAGTCATTTATGACTAGGGATCTCATTTTAGTGTTTCTGATGCTTATCGCCTTTGTACAAAGTAAACCCTCAAAGAAACTAACAAAACATCTGCTAGTTATTTACTGACTGGTCTTATCTGTGAAGGCACTAAGATAGTACTCCTTCACAGGACTGCATATCCCAGAAAATTACTGGAATTAACTGCTCTTTTTGAATTGCTTCTTTATACAATACAAAACACACACACACACACACAAACACTAGAAATGTGAATTATTGATATCAGGCTCCTGCTCAGACTTCTCTCCAAATGAGGAGAAATGTGGAGACTTCAATTTTACACAGTGCCAAAAAAAGGCCTCCCCCCTCAATTAAGATAACATCTGACTTGTAATCATGATAGAGTCTCTTCAATTTTTATTAAAATACTCAATCAAGCAAGAACAGATAGATGAAAAAAAAAATTACAACATTGTTGAGCCATTCTAAAACCAGAACCAGCTTATTGCCAGAAATTGATGGGCTTTCCCCAACAGAAAGGTCACTGAAATCATATTGAACAAAGCATTTGCTGTCCAGACAAGCAGAGGATTAAGGAAATTTATATACTTAAAAATAACTAACTTTATTCATCTTTCCTCTAAACGGATTCTCCAGAGTCCGATCTTAGGATATTATGCATCTATGTTTTTACATGACTAGTAAATCTTTTCCTACCCTCTGTTTGACTGTCTATTTATTTACCCAAATGCTCCAGTGCTGTAAATCAATTAAAACTAGGAGGAAGGTCACTTGGAGAGATGATATGTGAAGCAGACCAACAGAAGAGACTCACACTGGGCATAGCATTCTCAGAGGCAATAGCTTAGAGAGGGAGACATTGGGGGACAAGAAGACCTCTCATTGCAGCATGCACAATGCATTAAACTCTAGTATATTATGGGGATTGGATTTTGAGTGGTGTCTTCTACCATTCTGTTATAGATCTGAAAAGAAATTAGTTCACTGCACAATGATAGAATGAAATTAAGGTAGGTGTTCATGCATCCAACCTGTAGAACTGGAATAACTATGATTAGGACCCCTTTACTCAAAGATACTCAGTTTCACGAAGGCAACTGTCTTGGTCTCCTTGGAATAACCACTTCTGGTATTTCTAGTTTTCTCTTCTCATTCAAGAATGAATACATTGAAAGAGTCTAGGAAATTGCTAAGTAAATAGGGGAAGGACACATGCATCATTCTGACTTACAGAAGATGACATTTTTGAAAATGATTTGCATTATACTTTTTTTTGAAAATAAATTATATCATCAATAAAGATAGGAAGACATGGAAAGATGAGACAAAGAAGTCACAAGGTACTATCAGTGATGTGCAAGGGTGACTGAATGAGACCAAAGGGAGTAATTTTAAGAAAACTAATTGTAAAAGCAAAATTAAGATTTCTCTGGAGATAGACAACAGAATTGTTACTGCAGGAAATCAATTAGTTATGCAGATATAAAATTGGAAATTTCTAAGTAAAACAAGACAGATTTTTCATAAATGCACTGCAATGTGGAGAAATCTGATGCAACAATAGGGTTGTATTCCAAGTTCAAGGAAGAAAACAGAATGGAAAAAATGTTAGGACCCTTCCTAACGGTGCAACCGTTAAAGCACAGCACTACAAAGTTAGCAGCAGTTGCTTCAGCATAAGTTCGATCACCCGCCAGGTAGCTGGCCCGCATGACACAGCAGACCTCTCCTCTCTCACAGGCTGCTTCCCTTAGCAATGTACTTGGTCAATCTGCCTGTTCGGCTCCTCACTCTGTCTCTAGTGAATCCTCTTACTGCCCCTGCACCTCTGTCTTGTACCTCAGTTCGGTATACATAAATAAATCATTTTTAAAAAAAGCAAAAATAAGTTAATGGCAGAAATAATGATACAAAGAAACTTACAACGTTAAAAGAAAACAGGAGTATATACTTAGGCAATAGAATGTTTTGATAGGCAGAAATTTTTAAAAATTTATAAAAATCAAGCAGGGGGGTGGGGGAAACAAGAAAAAAAAAAACTGTCTTTCCTGAGAATGGAATTGGAATGATGTTATCTAGGAATAAATGTTAGATCTTTGTACTGTGAAGTCAGGTAGCATATAGAAAAGAGTTGTCCAAGAAAAATATAATACTAGCTTAACATGTAAGTTTAAATTCGGTAGTCACCACATAAAAATAGTGACTACAAACAGGTAAAACTACTTCCAATAATAGATTTTATGTATCAAAATATATCCAAAGTGACATGTGAACTTATAATTTATATATAAAATTTAATGATAACATAAATTATCTCATTAATTTTTTATAATATATTAGAGTACATATTTGTACTATAAAATATTAATATATTGTACAAAATGTAATGATATATAATTAAGTTTATGCTACATATTAAATCCATCTATTATATGTACATTAACTTTAATAATACATCTGTAGTTATCTACAGGTAATAATACAGACAGATATGGACTTAGAACATTAAATATCTGAAATATGGTGTGTATTTTATGCTTGCAGCATATCTCAACTCAGACCAGCCACATTTCAAGTGCTCAAGAGCCACATGGGGTCAGCTACCACACTGGATCATTCAAAGAAGAGAAATCTGATGGACAATAAGAACCTCATCAATAACCTTACAGCCCCACATTGCTGAGGTTCACATAAGCTGAAAACAAGAGACTTATGAGGGCTCAATGAATGTGTTCCCAATGTATCCTTTTGAAACAATTATTTAACAGGAACTCAATAGCTCATAATTCAATATTCATGAATATAAAGCTTAATAAGGTTAAACAAAAGAATACTCCACTGCCAATTTTAGATTTTATTTATACAAAGTATGTATGGAGTGAAAAACAACAGGAACCTAGACCCAGGGAATAAGTACAAGAGAACTGTAACACCAATGGAAGGTCAAAGAAGTATTTTATACTAATGTCATATTTGTTCCAGTGTACATGTAACTTTAAAAAGTTATTTAGTATTAAAATAGAATGTGTACTAATTATACAGAGAGACTATGAGAAAAAATTAAACAACTTTTTTTGGGGCAGTTCTGCATATAGAAGATTAAATATATCATGGTAAAATTCACTAATTCTACACCAACTCACTGAATGATAAATCTGGATAAGGTGCTGAGCCCTGGGGTAGCTGCCTCTAAGTTAAGGTACTTATAGTGCTGAAAGCACATGAAGATGTTCATGGGGTTTGCCTACATGGGTAAATGCAAGGAAATTGTTTTCTGGATATCCAA
>NW_004567110.1:22843430-22896146 GCF_000260355.1 Condylura cristata
AAAAAATCACTGAAATTTGTTTAAACGGAAGATTAAAATTTTAGATAACAAAATAAATTTTAGATAATAATATTCCAACATCAATTCAGGAAGACGTGAGGCATAAGTCTTGTGAAATGTGTAAAACAGCAAAATGCGAAACTTGAAAAAGAATATTAGGTGCAGGTAAGGAAGGTGGGCAGCACACAGAATAGCCCCTAAGGTCAGCAGGCTCATAATCCCACCTTCCTCCCATTTTTTTTCATCTCCAGGTGCTTGTTAGTTCAACTCACAGTTGCTATTTATAGCCTTATTGATGGAGGAAGATGAGAAAGAATGACATCTTTCAAAATAAATGTATAGTTTGAATACGGTAAATGTGACATGGAAATTGGGAAAAGTCTTCTCCGCCAGTTAAGGAAGACTATTGTTCCCTATAAAGTCAAACAAAATCATTTAAACTTGACACCCATTATTTCTAACAGAAAGTGAACCAATGAGATAACTCTTTATTCCAGTGCTGGCCTCTGCATCGATATCAAGGCTGTTAAATTTAATTTGAAAATGGGATTCATCATGAAATATTAATCACAAAGGACTAGTGGAATGGAGACACTTATCAATCAACTAATTACACTGTTCACTCCTATTGGCTTTGATGATTTTTGGGCAATCAGACAGTGAAGGGAATAATAGCATCCCATTGCTAAATAGAACATGATAATAAATTAGCACACAATGAATTTTTTGTTTAAGGAATTGATCCTAAGAGCTTTCTTTTATTTTTTTTTTAAAGATGTATTTATTTATGCATACAGAACGGGGGTACAGGCTAGAGGTGCAGGGGTGGTGAGAGGACTCATCAGAGACAGATTGGGGAGCAGAACAGGCAGAATGAATAGGTACACTGCTGAGGGGGGCAGTGGGCAAGACAGGAAAGGCCTGCCTCACCATGTGAGTCACTTCCGGGACGGGGGATCAAACTCGCACTGAAGCAGTTGCAGCTAGTTTGCAGTGCTGCACTTTAACCTGCTGCACCACCAGGGAGGGCCACAGAATGGATTTTACTCCTTCCTAGGCACTGTAGTACACATTCTGTAGGTATTGCTTGAAATGACTTTTCCCCAACATTTCATGATAAGGTTTCTGCTATTATAATCAATCCTATTTTACATAAGACCAGACTAAGGTTTAAAGAATAGATCATTTGTTCACGGTGATAATCTAGTCAATGATCCTCAGAGGAAAATCAAACTCAAATCTGAAACTACGGTCCAGGACATTGTATTACATGATAGTCTCTATATGCAAGTGTGATTTATTTATAGTTATGTTTTGGTTATTTAGCACCAAAGTGTCTGAATTATAGGTTGTGTGTGTGAGTGTGTACAGTTTTTGTATCACTTACAAGAGCAGTGAAAAGACATGGTGATTCCAGCCACCATATGATTAACATAGTAGATTTATACTCTGAGGCATTTCAATTACTATTAGCACAACTTAGTTGGTGATTAGGATGATGGTGTTGCTGATTCAGACATTACCATCTCCTGGGTTTTTGTAAGTATGTAAGCTTTGCACATGACAGTTAGTAGAGTGTTTCAAATTTGAAACACATGCCTATACAAAAGAATAAACTGAAAAGTGGCTGGAAACAAACTTGGAGAATCAGTTTGGGGTAAGATCATACAGAACTATGAATGTCAAAGAAAGGAAGAAGCAGTAGAAAAGTGATATATTTTAAGTGAGTGACTTTGAGTTAGAATATCAAATCTGACATTTAAATAAATGATCTTTAATAAGTCATCTCGTTACAACTGGCTCTTCATTTTTTTAAAGAATGGAATGGCTGTGGAGGGCTAAATAAGGAGATAGGTGTAATATGGGGGCAACATAAATATAGCAAAGCAAGGACATAGGATCGTATTTAATAAGAACCTGTGATGGCTACAGGTATGAATCACTGAAAATGGATCCCTGTACTTTGTTTTTCAGAATTCTTTTGAAGACAGAATCAGATCAAGGGCAAGGCTGCATAGCAGCATGGATGGACTTCAAATGAAAAATGCACAGCGCGTCATATTTATTATTAATACTAGATAATTTTCTCCAAAGGAATTACCAAATTATGATAATCCTTGCATTTTACCAGTGCCTTCAACTTTGCAAAAAGCCCTTTTCAAAGACACTGTCTCATGTAATTTTTACCACAAGGAGTCCAACAACAACTATATCTTGCAGAAATGTGCCTGATGAGTACATACATTCAGATATAATCTGATTGGTAAACACCTTTCATTTTTCATCCAGTCACAGTTTGAAAATGAGAGTACATGCAAGTTCTCATTTTCTAGTGGGGATTGGATTGTTCTCCAAGACTTATTTTTTGGTACCAGAAGAAAATGACAACTAACTCAAAGGTGACTAGAACCACTGCTCATATTCTAGATGTTCTAGGGAATCATCACACACAGAATCAATCATCCTCAAGATAAACTATGAGACAGTGAAGAGCTGCCACCAGGTGGCACCAAACTGTAGTCAAGGGATCTTCTAGAAGTGGGACCTCAGATTCTGGGAGGCAGCTCAGGTTGGCTGTGACCTATGGTTACATAATACAAGGCTACATAACCTAATAACATGGCCCCACATGTGAGGTGATTATGATGTTGGGCCTCACTTACTTCATTTTATAAATGATGTAAGAGCTTCCCAAGGAGGTTGAATGACTCTTTTCAGTACCACAGGGTATCTTAACAGTGAAAGTAAGCTCACTCTATGCAGTTAAGTGTTACAGAAAGAGCACAGGAGTTAAGAATCAAATGACATGGGTTCTAAGGCTTCAAGTCCCAGCTCTGCTACTTCTTAACTAAGTGATGATCGACAAGCTACTTTCCATTTATCGGATTTCCTGTCTATATTTGGGGATACTCCTAATGGATGTGGAAGGATAATATATGTGAAAGACCAATAGGAACCATATATAGTTTCTCAGATCCTAAACATTCATGATTTTAATTTTGTCCTATTCCAAATTGTAAGAATTGCTAAAGAAAATGCTATAAAATTAAAGTAGTAACACAAATGTACACTATTCTTAAAATACAAAGATGGGTCACCCAATTCTGAGAAGTTTATCTTTCCATTCAATATAATAATAAATCAACTCAGATTTATTAAGTATCTAATATGTGTGAAATACTGCAGAGATTACAGAAAAACCTAGGTCATGGTTTCTACCCAAAAAAGGTATTACAAATACAAACAAATACATATTAGTAAATTTTAGAAGTGATCAGAGACCAGTGAGATAATGAGAACAGGAAGTGGATAAGCTTTGTCAGGCAAGGAAAATCTTGCAAAGATTTTAAGCACTTGATTTTGCCCTGAAGGTTGGGTAGGCTCTACACAGGCAAAAGGAGAGATGCTAGCTATTCTGATTCATCTCTCTGCTTTTCTCTGACTCAGTGGCTCCATTTTGGTTTCATATGATCCCAGAAGCTCCAAGCAGATTCTTATCAGGTTAGTTTTATAATAACTGCTGAGCGATTAGAAGGGGGATTGAAAGACATGCACGGAGGATAATTTTTCAGCAACTTCTGGGCAGGTGCTACTAGAGAAGAGCTAAGCAGCTCCCTTTTAAATGGATCAGCACTTCCTCTTCTGCAGCGCATACGAGTTACTCACAGCCTGTGTCTGTGCCAGTAAGATGAAGGTAAAGCCTGCTCTGCACACCCGTGGCAAGATGTGTGATTTCACCCTTGGAGAATTTGACAGAATAATCGACTTTGATGATTAATCCATTGTCACTGGAGGCTCAGCATTGGTAGAGACAAATTTTGTGCCTTAAGTGACTACCCTGTTGTGCAGTATTCTTAAAAATCCTTTGGTAGTTGATACACTATAGGAAGTAGTAAGGTTACAGACCTTGGAAATCATTCTGATTCTTTTAGAGACTTATGAAAAGCACATGAGGTGGCTGGCTTTTTTTTCTTTTGGTATCTGAATTTGACGAAATCAGAAGGATCTTATAAGAATATACTCCTCCTGAGAAATCCTTGATAATAAGAACATATGATCTCTTAAAAAGGTTTGGAAAATTCTCTGCAAACCACGGGAAAGATAAATTTGAGTGGTTCTATGGTGTTATTGTTGCCATTTTAATATACTTAACCAAAAATTACACATTGTGGACCCCGCACTATATACATACAAATATGTGTGACACATACACACATCTCTTAATGCAGCTATCATCTGTATGTATGTGTCTGCCTGTCTGTCTGTCTGTCTTTCCTATAATAACTTAGGATTATTAAAAAGAGAAAATAAAAAATCATTTTTTTCTGCAAGCATCTCTTCTTTCTATGTTCCTCCAAAACAACAGATTATTTCAGATTGTGGAAGCTTGTTGCTTAGGAATATTTAACTCTGCCTTTAGGGATAAGTTCAAAGAAAACAAATGATCTTCATATTTGAGAGTGCTTGTAAATGTGAGTGTACCAGGTATTTTGGCCTCAGCACTACAAGTTCTGAATCAGAATGGGTGCCACAAGGTCCAAGAATCTATACTGCTTAGTCCTGGTTGAGGATTTTGACAGGCTGCCAGAAAATCACAATTTTTCTTATTTAAAAAGATTTATTGGATTATGCATACAGAACTGGGGTACAGGTCAGAAGTGCGGGGGCTGGGGAAGTGAAAGGATTCACCAGAGAGGGAGCAGGGAGCAGAACAGGCAGATGAACTGAAATATACTGCTGAAGGGAGCAGCAAGAGAGGTCTGCCACGCCATGTGGATCACCTCCCTGGCCAAGAGTCAAACTCGTGCTGCAGAGACTGCTATAATTTCATAGTGTTCTGCTTTAACTGGTTGCATCACCAGGCAGGCCCCGGAAAACCGCAATTTGAAAAAATGTTCAGAATACTTGGTTGGAGTCAGATATGTTAGTCAGTTAGCTAAGTGTTATTGAACATATGACACAATTATATAGCATTTCCACCACACAGATATAGCAGGTGTAAATATCCTCAACAATTTTAAGAATAATGAAGGGCAGTTGAAGGAATACTTTAGAACAGGGGTGGGGAATATGTGGACAGGCATATCATGAATATTTTAACTTTGTGTCCCCAATATCTTTGCTATTGTTATTTTATTACAACCCTTTAAAAAATATAAGAGCTATTCTTTGTTGTTAGGACCTTGGTTTGTTAATACCTAACTTAATGGAATAACTGTCCTCTTATGGTAGGTGTGGTTTTAGGTAACATACCTGAAGAGAAATGAAGCTATACACCTATATCACAATAAGTGTTGTAAACCAACATCATCCCAACAACAACAAAAATAAATAAATAAAGCAACACAATAAACAACAAACACCAATAAGTGTGTCACAGATATTATGGAACATAAAGGAAAACGGCAATAAGTCAATAAGCCAAACTCAACGATGAAAATAGGCTTGATGAATAAATAGGTATAGGATGAAGAAGAAGATGGAAGAGACAACACTGGTATCAAAATTTGAACTAGATTGACTAAGAGGATGTTCAAAGAGAGCAAAAAAGAGTACTATAATAAAAATTAGCATGTACTGTTAAAAGATGAGGAAATGTGGCACAGAGAATAAGCAAAATCCCTAAAGTCACCCATCCCCTCTAGTAAATAAATGAAAGATCTGCTACTACCCACACACCCAGATTATGTATGTTTTTACACAGGATGAGTCTGAACAGTGTTCAGTTATGTCATTGTTGCAATATTTAAAATAGGACATATATTTTCGAGGGAATTTTGATACAGTAAAATTGATTACTAGTAGTATTTTTTTTTTGTCTCTGTGTCTCTGCATTTGAAGATAGAACATGGAAATGCTCACAATTAGTGTGAGTCTCCTCCTGTCTTTTTATACCCATGAAAAGATTGCTCTTCTCAACCACTTTTGAATTACCTATGTCAATTCAACGAACTTTGGTCAATGGAATATGACAGCTATGATATACACAAGAGCCAACGGACAGTTCACATATCCACTTTATCCTCCTATAGTTACCAAAAATGTCCATATTGAGATCTACTATCAGGATTCCTGGATTCCTGATTGAAGTCTAAGGATAGAACCTTCCTAATGACTGCGTTAAACATATTGTATAGGTAAAATTTCAAAACCTGGTTTTGGAGACCACTGAAATTTTGGAGTTGTTTATAATTAGAGCATGTAATACTTGGTCTGTGCCAGCTCTGCATCACTTAAAAATTGTTTCTCTTGGTTGGATCAGAAATGTTTCTTTCTGAAAGATAAAGATTATGTCAAGTGTCTAAAGAATTTCTTGAGTCTTATTAACAACACATAATTTTGTTAACGCTGACCCCCAAAAGTCTGTAAACTAACAAGAAGTAGGGTGAAAAGAAATAAAGTTCCAAGTTCCTATAAAAAGTTAGGGACCAGTTAAAAGCTAGCACAGATGTAAAGCTTGTGCAATGCTTGGATGTAGCCAAGGTTTGCAGAACCATCCAAAATGGGCCTGAGTTTTGAGTTTCACAACGAAATCCAAAACCTCAGAAGAGAGTTTCACATTTCACACTGAAAGTTCATAGAGCTTAAATTTTCGTATCTTTTTCAGGTGTCATACTACTAAAAGTTCCTAAAAATCTCCCTGAAATAATGATCTCAGTCCAATCTATTAAACTCTGCTGTTCTTTGAGTATAAAGATAGTATCACAGACTACTCTTTGTTAAGTATGCACACACAATTTTTTTTTATTCCTGAGAGAGGGTTCTACCACACTTGATTTTTTCCAAATCTGAAAGTATATAGTATATATGTAGCAGCATATATTTTTGAAAAATCTAATTGGCTTGAACAATGTAATCTGGGAATCATAAAGTAAGACAGTTATCCTTGATGCTAGTTTAATTTATTCCATGTTATTAGTTCAATGAGGTGACTGTTCCAAGAAGAAAAAAAAAAAACACCAACAAAACTAGTAAAATCCTCTGACTAATTCAAGTAAGGTATATCAAAGGGCAATACAGAATTTTGTGAAAGTTTTTTTTTTTTTTGGTGTTTTGAGTTTGTATTTGATGAGCAAAAGTGCTGGATCCAACAATTTACTTTAAATGATGGGGGAAAGTTGCAAATCATGTTTCTTTAGTGATACCAATGTAGGAACCCCCTTTGTTCCGCTCTTGCCTCTTTCATATCGTGTATCAAGATGCATATTGTACAAGCCACCTGCTATGCCCCTCCTTTTTCCTACCACTGAAAATGAAGCAGCTATTTGATCAACCACCAACCCTATGCTTTGAGCACCATATTTTGTTGGGAGTGAAGAACAACTTCATTAAGAAATAACTCTACAAAATACAGAAGCTGTATACTATGACGAGTACTAAAAATGGGAGAAAATCCAGATCTCAATTTTTCAGTTTTGATTCAAATGATGGCATATGCTTACAGCATAGGAGATATTAATTTTTGTTTTCCAAAACAATGATCTTCCTTTTTCTTATTCTTTCTGGATGATAGTTTCTATAAAAAGTCCATATCTCACAGAATCATTATCTGATCAAGAAAGAACAGGACAGTTATTTTGAAGTTGTAAGAAGGCATAAAAATGTAGACATGCTTATTATACAAAATCCTAAAATGATCAGATGTGAATGATTATTTTTTTTCTATTTTCATAATCTAGGATGTTTTATAATAATTCATCAATTGATAATGGTGTATAAAAGTGGAAGCCATAGGTTTTACTTAAAAAAAAAAACACATTATTGGCTAATAAATTTCATAGGAAACACTAACTAAATGGATGACTAAAATCAAGGGGGAATCAATGATTTTTCTTTATTATACTCAATACCTCAAGCTCATAAATTGAAAAACAAACAAAACCTTTGAAAGAGTATATTGCAGGTCTACGGGGATAAAAGTTAAGTGAAGAATGTTTATGTTGTTTTAAGTATATCCTTTGTGAATTTTAATCTGATGAACAAAAATGAATTTCACTGATTTTATACAATAGTGTCCATTTTTGCATCCTGTCATAAATTGATTTTGATTATTGTTATTTTAGGCACTATCTATTAGTAAGCCTTAAGCAGCTAAATTTGCCTTATTCAGAATTTGTCTTCACAAATTCAGTGTCTGTTTGTTTAAAATTGTACCATTTCAGAATATTTAAGTACAGGGTAGGAGTTGATTACTGGATTAAAGCATCTTGGTTTTGTCTCTTTCTTGTTATCGATTAATGTGTAAATCTTATTTCATACTTAAATTTTTATGATTCAGCTCTCTCATAAATAAAATGGGGGTCACCCTCTTCCCCCATGAGATTGATGTGAAAATTAAATGAGGTATTACATGTGACCAAATTATAGAAACTGCATAGTGAATTCAAAGGTGATACTGCATGTAAAATAATCCATTACTAGACTTGAGGTCATTCATTTCACATTTCTCACGAGAGGAGCATCATAGTGAAACAATCCTCTGCCCTATCACTTATTTCTCCCCAGGGGAAAAGGAGTAACTTTTCTGATTGCTGAGTCTGGAGAATAGTTCCTTCCTTTCTTTCTATTCTTGGGAGCCAGCTGGTCCTCAGGGAACAGACCTCAGGGTCCACCTCACGTGCAGGTGACCAGCAGTTTTCTGGTGCAGTCTGTGACTCTGAGGCTAAAGGTACCTATGGCTTGGATGCACGGTAAGGCAGCCCACCGGGCTAAGACACCTACGCCATGATCTTAAATCACTTCAGTTCATAGAAGCTAGTTTGATTTTTATCTGCCATATACCATATCCCCTCTCAAATGGAAAGGGAAAAGAGATGCTTTTTATTTATCCCTGCAACCTCCAAAAGAAATAGTGTAGTTAAAAATGTAAATGTCACACATTATATATTATTACCTTTTTATAGCTTTTAATTGATTTTATAAACACAAAATCATCTTAATCTTACTTGTATTTTGACCGAACGATGTTTGCATTCACCTTTGTACTAAAAATTGATGGTGGCCCTGAAGACATACTCCACTGAACGTAGTATCTTTATATAATTTACTAATCATAGAGTCAGAATGCATCTATTTGGAAAACAAACAGGCAATTATACTGATTTAATATGGCAACCTGCTTTGACTAGCTTTCCAATATTAATATCATGATTAAAACTTAATCCCTTAATTATATTCTGGCTTAAGAGTTTAGAAGCATTTTCTCATCCACGATCACTTGGTCCTGTCATCTTGTCCTCCATTTGACCAGATGGCCTGAGGTGAAGGGGCTGCAGCCACGAATCACTAGAGTGGGACTAACTGGCTCACAGGAGACTCCAACTTGCATTTCGAGCCTCCCTGGTATATGTGCTAACTACTGAACTCTATGGTTAACCGGGAGACCTCCTCCGAAATCCAGCTGGGATTCATGCAAGGAATACAAGTGCCTCGCGGAGTTGAATTGTAGTCCACTTTCCCTGATGAGACAGCACATCTTATCTAAGTATTGCAGATGTTTCTCAAATGACCTAATAAATATTAGAATATCATCTAGGTAAATGAGGTAAATATGTCATTGGAATCTTGCAGCCTTCCATAATTAAATGCAACACACCAAACTACCTTTTTCATTTGAACAAGCTAAACTGGGCTCGCTTCACTCTCCAACATATTCTGAGCATATTTCTTCCTAAGGAAACTGGGATCTGTTCACCTTAACAGAGGTGGGAATTCAAGGAGGGTAGGTGGTTACCTGATTATAGTGATGTATCTTAATTAATTCTGCATCCTTGGAGCATGAAACCTCTATTTCAAATGTAAAATATCAAATCAACTTGGCTAGAACTCTAGAAGGCCTGGCATTTCATACATCTTTCTGTCTTTTGTCTGCATTCAATTTCCTGACATATTCATGATTTTGAACAGGTAGTTGTATAGTTTTTTGTGGATTTAATGTAGTACAATTTTTTTAATGTAGTACAATTTTAAACATTGAACAAACAATATTAGGATATTTGTTTTATTTTGCCAATTTTTAATACTGAACAAACAATATTAGGATCTTTGTTGATTTCAAAACTGGGAGCTTTACTAATTTTAAATAGGGTTTTAAAGAGTCTTGGTGACTTGCCTTGATCAATTATGATAATGCTCCTGGGTAAAGGAATAATTTTTATGAGGGATGCTTAAGATATAAGGCTTCATTGCCCTATGTAGTAAAATAAACTGAGTTAGCCAGCATATTATCACATTCTGTTTCTTTGTGCCTGGCATGCACTTCACTTATCTTTCTACCTACCAACGGCCCTTTATTTAATACCATCAAATCCAAGAAGTTAGTTTATCCTGTCACCTTTGTTTCCATACTATAGAAATTCACACACACACACATAATATATATTCAACTTTCTTCTACATACATGTATAAATAAATATGTGTATAGATATAAATATATTTCACTATGATTTATATTTTTCACTTTCTGTCTAATTTTATTTTCAATAGTCATAAAACAAGTCTTAAAACAAGTCTTATCTATAGCACAAATTTTTGTGTGGATGTCACTAAATATGGAGCCAAATACAGGTTATGGAATAATAAATGGACTGTCTCTTAAATAAACAAAAATAATCATCCAATAAAATTTATAAATGACTATGAACATTTACTTACTCTTATATACTCTATGCTCATTAATCAAACATTATATGTTTTCCTCTCATAATTAAGCAAGCTCAACGTCTAATACCTATAAAAATCTTGGGAAACAAGAAGAATAGATGCACTAATATGTATTTTAAAAAAAAACTATTTCTTGGAATGTGAAATGAATAGATTTTCTTAGATTGACCCATTTAATTAGTATTTATCATTATGTTAATATTTGATCTAGTGCCATCTTAACAGGAACTACAGGGAGAAAAACCCCACAAAATTTAAGTATTTCCATTCTTTCAGTATTTATTTGGTGGCTGTTTGCTTGTTTTCCCTTTGGAGAAGTGTTAAAGAGCTGGGGTAATTATTTCTGATAATCCTGGACTAAGTTTCCTCTGAGTCCTGTCTGTCCTAACCTTCTGTCCCAACATTTGTGCTTTTGGCTCAACAATGTCAGAGAAACAAAAAGTGAGGGAGTGCCTTCACTCTTTACTCTCCCACTGCTGACCTGCTTGTCAGAATTGAGAGCAAAGCACCAGGCTGATATGCACAGCTGTTCTCAAATCCATGATCGGGATTCTTCCAGCATCAGGACAAATAGATGGAAGGCCTGTGGAAATCCTGTACCATTAAAAAATGTAGCGGCCCTCCCCAGTGGCACAGCAAGTTAAAGCACAACACTAAGAAGCTAAAAGCCACTTCACCATGAGTTCGATCCCCTCCCCCTATAGTGACCACATGGCCAGCAGACTGCTCCTGACCCTCCTGCTGCTCCCCTCAGCAGTGTGTTTTGTTGATCTGCCTGTTCTGTTCCCTACTCTGTCTCTGGTGAAACCCCTACTCCTCTGGCCTGTACCCCAGTTCTTTATGCATACATAAATAAATCTTTTAAAACAAAATGACAAAACAGGTCCTCCCTGGTGGCACAACAGGTTAGGATGCAGCACTGCAAGCTGGTCCCAGCAAGTTCCATCTCCAGCCCCAGAAGTGATCCCACATGACCTGGCAGACCTCTCCTCACTTGCCTGCTGCTCCCCTCAACAGTATATTTCATAGATCTAACTTCTTAGATTCTGCTCCCCACTCTGTCTGGTGAATCCACTCACTGCCCCTGCACCTCTGGCCAGCACCCAGTTCTGTATGCATAAATAAATAAATAAATAAATAAATAAATCTTAAAAAAAAAAAAGGTAAAGTAAACTGTACCTACACTCGGACTACAAAAATTTCTGACAGCATTGTATACACATGTACACTTCTGGAGTTGAGTGGTGAGAAGCCAGTTCCTTCATATACTGTACAAACACATTTGACTTCTTCTGCTATGAGACAAGGAGATAATTTTGGTACCAAGGTGCATTATTAGCCTTTAAAGGCTATTCCCCTGGGAAGAGCCCTATTCTTAACTGAGAGGAAAAAGCAGCAACAAAAAAAAAAATGGCAAGGAAGGGCTCTTTGGAAAAGCTGAGAACCAGTGAACACTGCCATTAACTGTCACTCCTACTGCATTTCATAGTGCAGCCTAACTGTGATTTTCAAAGTACTTTTCACTTACATTTGATGGCCAAGATAAATCTCCCTGGCATACAGGTGATAACCTTCCTTGTGAGGAGACCTAACACATGCAGCAGTTACCTGTTGTGACTACAGCCTCAACCCTTTATTTGTTGAAATCCAGCTCTTAAAATTAATGCAGGGGAGGCTGATAGATGGAAACTTGCTGGTTCTTCAAAACAAAACAAAAAAGCAAACACAAAACAAACACATAGAACAGCCCTTTGAGAAGCTGAGCAGACACTTCCTGTCAAATAATGAACAACATTGTAAGACAGATTTATTCATACTACAGCTGTGATTTGATAACCAATTCTGTTTGGAATTTATTTGTGAAATGTCACACAATCCAAGATGTTTTAATTATGTTACATTTAATCCGAGACTGCTGATTATAAAATGAGGGATCAAGAGTTAAATCAACTGAAGTCTAAAAAAAAATGTAAAAAGAAAGACTGCTGTGGCGCTAGTAAATCAAATGTGGGATGTCTGGCTGATGATTTCTGTTTATCCTTAAATGAAAATACCTCTAGCTCCAAAAAAAAAAAAAAAAAAAAAAACAAAAACAAAAACAGACTTCATGAAACAAATGACTGTGGTATCTGGTTGAAGGAATAACTTTATAATCATCTCTATAAATACTGTGTTTTCAATGCTTCTGTAGTCAAATAGCCCTAAGGAATAAACTTTGCAAGTATATTTTGTAGGTCACATGATGCCTGTTTTGATGGGCTTTTGGGCTTTGACTATATACAGTTGGAGATGTCAAGGTACATATTACAACCTTTTGTTTAGCAATTGATTTGCAAGTATTTTGGTCTCTGTGATCAAAGCCATTTCCATTTTAACTTGATTATACAGGATTATTGTACACCTAGTTCTAAGGTTACTTTAAGGTCTAAGTTATACAAAAACAAACTTTTGTTTACAATAAATTTAGCGTGTTAGTAAATAAATTTCATATAAGTGGCTTGTTTTTGTGAAGAACCACAAAATGACAAAGTCAAATATCAAAGATCTAACTTCATCATAGCATTTCAGGAATTTTGATCTTTTGTCATGTAGAAAATTTTAACAGAAAATGAATTTTGCTTGTCGAATGTCTGAAAATATACTTCTAACCTTAATTATGACCACCTCTTCTGTTGTAACTCTTCTTCAATTCCAGGATTAAACTAAGAACAAACTGTAGAAATGAGAAACGTTTTCCACTTATCTATCCTATCTAAAATGTGGTTAATATAATAAACTCCATCTTTATTTAACTATCCTTAAGAACAAAAACTGTCGTATAATTGGAGAAGCTTTTAATCCTCTCCCAAAAAAACTATACAACACAATAGCAGGTTAGGCCAAAAATAAAATATAAAATAAAACAGTTAAAAAAAAAAGCTGTCATGTCATAACTAACAATGATTGAGTCAAAAGGAAATCATTTAAAGTACGCTGCATTGAAATTCTGGACAATAAACATTTTTAACAAGTTACAAGATGTACCAAACATATCAGCAGGCATTTAAGAGGTATTGTTATTCAAATAACTAGGAAACTGATAACCAGTACTATTTTGTAAACCAGATTTGTACACGTGTATGTCTAAACTATAGAAACCTAAGACATGTCTGTTAAAATAATTCTTGACTACCTGCTTAATTCTGAAAATTACTGAAATCAATTCAGGCTCAGTCTTACCTTAGTGAATACAAAGCAACTTCAAAAGACACTGGCAGTGGCTGCCACGCAACCCAACCCACTATGGTATTATGTAAGAAGAAGCTCGGCTTGAATTTTCTAGGACCTCTTGCTTTGCGGACCTGATGTTTTGATACTCTAATGCATCTCAGCTAACTTCCATTAAAAGTGTTTTGTGGGGTAGTATTCCAAGGTTAAAATGATTAAATAACTTTTATGGTTGATCAAATATAAGCCCTTATTATACACAGTAGGCAAAAACCATACATTTTAATTACTTTATTATCAAAGATCTAGGTATTTACATTTCATTTTTCAATAATAATTTTGAATGTAGCAAACTCTTCAAAGGACCTATAATGATTGCCCTTTTAAAAACGACCATAAACAATAATGAAAATAAGACAGGACAATAATAAATAACATTCACAGAACACTAGGTGTTAGGTATTTTTATTTTATGTCCTTGTGTAACCAGCTTAATTTTTTTCATTATAATTGAATTAATTATTTGAGGGTTTGCATTGTATTTCTCACTTTGCAACCATGCACAAAATAAAGAAAACTGATCAATATTTGATCACAGTTACTGTGAATTAATTCAAAGTTAATTTTCAGTGGAATCACTGCCATTATTCACTTTTGAGAGGTATGATTATGAGGAAAAACATTCAACCTGGGAGAGTAAGGCAATGAATTATTAAGAAAAAAGTCCTTTCAAAATATTATTCATAACTATGTACTTAAAAAACTACTGATTGGGCATCATATTTTACATTTAGATTTGTGCAAAAATGAATTAATTTCTTATAGAGAATCAGAGTGACTAAAATCTCTTTAGTAAAATCATCTCTCTTGGAAATCCACTTATTATCAAAATGGAAGGCAATTTAAAATCTAGCCATTAACCTCTAGCACTTATGTAAAAACAGATTTATTAGAATAGTAGAGAAATACCATTTTGGTAATTTACACTATAAATGTTTCAAAATAAAAATATTACCTTTCATTTATTACAAAGGAAAGTGAATGTGTCAAAATTCACTCACACTTAATTTTAATGGCAAGATGTTCAGATAATTACACCTTATAGAAAGACTGAAATTTGCAATTAAGTCCAAATAGATTTAATATTGCTTATGTTTGACACTAGGTAAATTAAACTGCACTTCTCTTTTAAATAACATATGTGTTCATTTTACTTGCATAGATCTAAAACTCACTGGCTTAGGTTGATGTATTAAAATCATGTCTTGCCCACCTACATCAGGACCTCAAAAGAATCTAACAAGGAGAGAAGAAAATAGAACTGATTCATATTGCATGGAAAGGAAAATAAAGTAGGAATATTCTAGATGGAAAAGTATCCCAGACAGAAATATCAGTGTACATACAAGTTAAACAACACTGAAATTAAAGTTTTATATTCTATATAATCTAGTGGCAGTAACACTCATATACTATCTATTCTTTTAATAAGATACATAGATGATGATGGTTAATGAAACAGCTGATTTTTGAGCTCATATTCCTGAATCTCTTTGTTTTAATTTTTTGTATAATCTATGAACTATGCCATAATATAAATCAAAGCTATCAAACAAACTCTAGACCCAATTTTTCCACATGAGTATATTCCATTTTATATTTATGAAAACATTGGCTTGCTTGTTATCTACAAAATAATGATGGCATTTCTAAATGTTTCTGACATCAAATGAATTTTGAATTTATCATAGTGCAATGAAGTTTGTTATTGTAAAGTATCTTGATGCCTTAAAATATGTTTGCATACATTTTGAAATCCCTAATGGCATTCCCCAAATGTAGCTACTGTTAATTACCTTTTCATGCTCCTCCTTTGTTACCTCTCTAGTTTCTCTTTCACTTTATAAGGTCCTGGTCTGGAAACATGAGAAATGGAGTGATCGAGAGCAGTTTACTGAGTGAAAACTTGGAAAGGAGACCATGGCTCCTGATTAAGGAAAAGGTAGAGTTAGTATTCAAAGGTAATTAGAATTGATTTCAATTCAAGCAAGGTCAACAAATAAGACTGAGTACCTACTGTCAGCAAAGAGCTAAGATAGGCATTGTGAGAGACATCAGAGAAATGTGAAAGAAAATATGTATGTTTTCCATGCCTACCATACAGCATAACACAGAACTCAGAGGTATGAAAATGAACTTAAGGACCAGCTTAACCTCTCCCTCTTGTTTGAAGATAAAAGACAAACTCAGAGACTATCAGAGACTAAGATAAGATGTTCTTCAACCCGGTCCTTTCAAATGGCTCTCAGACTATGAGGGACAGAGCAGAAAAACAGCAATAAATGCAGACATGAATCTGAAATAATGCTAGTCATTCACATTAGCAATGTTATAAAATACACTGCTTGGACTCCAACTCTCAAGTTAGGCCACTATCAAGGAAAAAAAAACAATTTTTTAAATTGCAAAGTCAGACATAAATTTTAAGAAAAATATATCTAACTCTTAATACGTAGATTTTAAGAGTATAGAGGGGAATTACATTAGGTAGTATGAAATTACAGTTATAATGGAATAAATATAAATCTAAATAGAGCTTGAAGTAAAAGTTTAAAGGATAGATGATCAAACTTTAAATAGGCCTTTCTCTGGCCTTGCTAAATTACTCTACTTCTTGATGCTGTTTGCTCCTCACAGCAATTGAAAGCATATGTAATTTACCAGCAGGCCTCAATCCTTTAATAAGCTGTCTTTAAAATACCTTACATGGATTACCTATCTGTAAATCTGCTTCCCATGCAGAATGTGACAGCATTATGGAAATTGTTAGTTCAGTAAAGATGGCATATACCAAAGGGAACCACATCTGCACCCTGTAAGATTATACCAGACATTGGAAGTAATCTTTCAGCATTTATAATACTGCAAAATGCATAATTAAGATTAAGGCCTCACTCTAACCTTATTATAGTTGTGTATTTCAAATTTGGGAGGTAGGTGGGACATAAGTGGAACTATAAAGTATCACAGTAAGATTGCATCTTTTAAATTATATGAAGTAGGTTTTATCTCGCAGACTCAGATTATCCACTACATTTGTCAGATCAGTAGATAAGCATGTTTCACTGGAAAGAAATGAAAGAATTTAAGATCCAAAAGTTGTCTGTGTACTTAAAAATATGCATAGCTATTTGGTTTAATTTCTTTATTCTAATTTGAATCAGTAGATTTTGTTAACAAACACTAATCAGATTGCCAAAGGCCTAGACAACCTGAGATATTTATCTGGTTCACACAGATTCAGATGAGTTACATCATTAGGTTGAACTATATGCCAATAAAATATTATATTTTTATAATATTAATAAATTAAACTAATTATATCCAATAGAAATGTAAAATAAGTAAAGTTAATATATTACATGTGAATTCACAGAGGTGAATGCCAGTGAACTAACAATGCACATTCAAGTATATCATGAATATACCGAAATTCATGAAGCTTAACTGAATAAAGACCTTACTGATATGTATCTGATACATATAAATATATACTGATCACTCTGGCAGCTTAATTGGAAATGAATAGTATCAGAATGTAATTATCACTCATAAAACACATACTGGTTTGAATGAATTTTGTTCTGCTTCAGATTTAGGTTGGCTCAAATTTATACACAGAAATTGCTTGAAATGATGGTCTTATTTATAGTTTATCAATGCAACAAAATGAAATTTAGACGAATATAATTTTAAATTATCTTCCCAAGTGATGTTATCAACTCTGAGTAGAATAAAAAGAGTTCATATGTATGTATTCTGATAGTAAAGGACAACTTAAAAAAAAAAAAAAAGGAGCCTGATAAGAGAGTGTTATTGGTTCTTTATGCATAAACTTGATAAAAGAATATGATATTCTAAATAATTCTCTCTTTAATTGCTAACATTTTTAGAGGTAAATAAAATGGAAGGAGGAAGTCTATAAGTGAGTGTTAAGAAATAAAGTTCTCTCCAGGTCAGCACTCTCATTTTCAAACTAATAGAAAATGAAATGTTTTAAATTTTCTGTTGAATATTCTTGTTGAGTGAGACTCAAACCTTATCATGTGGGGATAAGATGTGGAGGATGAACAGAGAAAGGTGTTCATGGTCATGTAAACATAAATTAAGCATTCTTAAAGACTTAAGGAAATAGCTGGGAAGTGTCTTCTCTTCACCACCCAAGGCCTGACCTGAGACAGCTTGATGCCTACTGTGTCCCTGCCAGGGGCACCAGTGTGGTGTATGGCAAGGAACAAAGAGGGAAGAATGATGAGCCTTCGTCTATCTACCCATGATTCATATATTCTGGTGTAAAAAGATTGAACCTTCATCTGTGGGGACTCTAGTAAATATATTTTTCTTTCCTTCTCCATAGTCATTACTCATAATTGTATATTTTCTCAGAAGATATGTTAATTCAACCTACTTCATAGATAACAATGTATAGGAATCTTAAGAAAAAATAATACATCATCGATTTGAGGACCTAATCTTGTCACATTTATGAAATAGGGCAAATAGCTAAAAGGTTCAGTGCTCATTCTGGAAGAAAAGACAGATCTGGATTCAAATTCTGATTCCACTCAGGGTAATTAGTCATTGATCATATGGAGAGTGAAAAAGAAACAATCACACACAGTCCCTATCTTAGATTTATCTTAAAAATTAAGTGAGGTATACTATGCTGAATTATTTATCCTTCTTTGACTCAAAGTCAATTTTTCTTTGAAGTTAGATAGTTTGTCGTTATTATTAATACAGTATTAAAAGAGTATTGTTGATAAATATATACTTTTGAAATGTATTTTGAAAGAAATAAACTATATTTTAATGAAACAAATTATATAAAATCAAACTTTTACATTAGATCTACATGGTGGTAAATACAACTTCTCAACTGGAGTTTGGATATTATCACTTAATAAACTATAATGAAAGGGAGAATTATAGGCATTTACCTACAGTAATTTTACTTAGATGCTCAGAAATACTATTGGTCATAGCAAACTATCAGGCATTATGTTAAGCTCACATGAAATAGCTCAAGTAATTGTCAGATAACACTCATTAATGTTATTGTAGTTTCCACACTGTAGATGGGAGATGTATCTCTACAAGGGAAAATGGTGGAATAACTTAAAGATTTGAGCCACATTTACTAAGTAGAGACAAAAAAGTACAATGTCTGTGATTCATTTCTTCATGGATTTCCTAAACATCACAAAAACAGAAAAAAATTATTTGATACACTGAAAGAGAATACTGAGTGTTCAATTTTAAATATTGTACTTACAGATACAATCATAGTTAGATTTAGTTAAATGAATCATAGTTAGATTTAGTGGCAAAAAGCAAATGCTTTGGTTATCTATGTAAAGAGCTTACAGTTAACAACTTGAATTCAAATAACATTGGATTATGATTATTACCTATCATTTAAATTGCATTTTATGTATATGTCTATCTTTTGGGATCCCTAATTTTGGTATCTTCCCTAAATGTTGGGCACCTCATGTAGTGATGCAAAGAAATAAAAAAAATGCCTAGCCCTCAGACTACTTAATAACTACTTCACCTGATCTTCCTCTGTCTTCTGTTAAATATCATTTTGGAAAGGGTCAGTTGGCAGAGTTACTAACATTCTGTAATAGGACCATAGAAAATAAAAACTCTGCAGCATTCCTGATAGAAAAAAAATTGCATTTTACTATAGGTTTTTAGTCATAAATGCCTTTTGGTACACACTGTACTACAACGTTGCTAAATGCTGGTCAATAATCCCCACCAATGCCTGTAACACTTGACCTTGAGCACCAGGTCATTCTGTGTGTGTGCAAAGCCATTATCCATGAAACATTACTACTCTCTCACCAACTTAATTGTTCATCCAAAACACACATTGCTCTCAGTGAACTGGATCGGCATTCTCTTTTCAGTACCCAAATCTTTTGCTCAAACTGGATGTTTATGCAATTCCTTTAGATGGAAAGACAGATTATCTTCTAATATCTTCATTCTAATATTTTATTCTGACACAAGCTCAGGGCATCACCACAGCTCAGGTCCTTCTGATATCAGGCTCTGGCCATTTGTGCTTGTTGCTCAACAGACATCTCTCTCTACTTCCCTCTCTTTACATTTCCCTGCACAATAATACTGCTTTTTATTGGAAATATTATTTTAAAAGTATCATTGTTCTGTGCAAGCTCTCTCTTGCTTTCAACTGTTCGTTATTAAACTAAAAATTATTTAGCCTACTATTGAAAGTTTCTAGCACTATTTTCAAAATGTTCTTCTCTCTCCAATTAAAAACTTTTCTCTAGACAATTTACCATTCTCAGCACAAAGACTTGCTCCTATTTTTCTGTGTTTGCTTCCAACAGATCTCGGAATGAGTATCCTCTCTCTTCAAGAACTCATACCCCTATTTCCAAGGCAAATGCCAATTCTAATTCTTTGGGCTTCTCATAGCCAAAGTTTTCTTCTTCCAAGTCCCAATGACAGGGGTTCTGAATTCTTCATAATTATCTGACATCTACTAAACTGAATTACATACTCATGCACATCATACCGATAGGAATCTGATCATATAATTGACTTATAAAATAATATAATAATGTGGGTCTTGTTTTGTGCCTGACTCTTCTAGCCCAATGGTCTTAAATTTTCTTTTTAACTTGCATAGCCCATAAGCAACATCTTGAGCCAACACCCCAATATATGTTTTTTCATAAATGATGAGCATATTCTATTACCTGACATAAATTATATAACATAGAGATATATTTAAAAAAGAGAAAAGTGAATAAAAATAGAAGTTCTAATAATTTCTTTTCACTAAATAACATGTATGTGACTTTTGAAACCACTGTTCTAGACACTAACTTTATAATAATTAAGCACATACTTTTGAAATAAAGCCTTTGTCAGTTTATCTACCAGGCACTGAACCATAAATATTAAATGAGATACAATTTGATAAATGCATAAGAGTCATGTATTTATTATTATTTTTATAGCGTTGACTACAGACCCTGAAATAGTGGCATTGTACATAAACAATGTATATAATAAAAATGTTTTGGAATGAATGGAGATTAAGCCTTTGCTTACATGGTTTTCCTAAAGGCAATTTTGTTTGCTTGGGCAGAATTACAATTTGTAATTTTAGAGTTCTTTACAAATAAAGCATATCTGGATAGCCTTCTCTGAATTTCATATGAGGCTTTAAGAAATCAACTGAGTAGGAGAGTGTGGTTTGCATGGCTCACCCCACGCCTATCATGTACCAGGAACTAGTCTGGTACTGCTGAAACAATGGTGAATGCATAACTACCATTATTTGAAATTTACATACTTGTGGAAATAGACAATAAACAAGTGGAAAATAAACATGTTTTCAAAGAATGAGGTGTGAGAAAGGAAATAAATCTTTGTGATGCAGAGAAAATGATTAGGTAATTGTGAGGAGGGTATGGTAAAAAAAAAAATGTTGCTGGGGGGAGGAGCTTTGAGCCAATCCTGAGTAAGAAATGGGAGCAACTAAGTAAATATCAGAGGAGGGAGAAATCAAGGGAGAACTCCAAGGAATCAAGAAAGCAAGAATAAGCTGCAAGTTATTTGAGGAAGCAAGAAAGGACTAATATAGCTGTGGGGTGTTGACCAAGAGGCATATAACAACAATTTCAATCAGGAGCTCTAGAGTCAGAAACACAGGGATCACACTCTACCAGCTCCAATGCCCCTCAGCTCTGTGACTTTGGAAGAGTTACTTGGAGGCAAAAGATTCATCAAATGCTTTTCCCTTTTTCATGTAAAATTAAATTGAACTGAACTGTATATCAGTTCTCTGGTAACCTGGTAAAAGCTGTTCTGTTATTTACATTACAAGGTAATAATGAGCACTGATTGATAAATTGCAACTGAGCTGGAAGGAATATTAATGAACACCGAATTCTTGCTGTGGAGTATACATTCTAAGAGTTTGCTGCCTCTTGCAACTGACATGTCCCTGGAAACTGTACAGATTATTGCAAGAGACAGTGATTCCTGAGTATCATGAAGTTTTAGACTTAGGACAGCTCCTATAAGCGCCCATGGTGGGTCTCACCATCTGGCATCTGAGTTGTGGTGATAATAACAATGGTGATATTAACTCTGGTTTATATTTTAAAGATAAATTAAGGTATATCATTGTGGCACAGTGTTCCTGTGGACACCAATCATGTAATTGCAAACATTTTTTGACCTGGTTGCAGTGAACAGAGGTGGTTTTTATGAGGAAATCATGCTTCGCCTGAGATAGGAAAGCAGATGGGTAAAGGCTTAGATGGAGGAGACAGTGGATATAAAAGGTGTGTTTGGGGAAGTACATAGGGGGAAAACATGTGCAAAATCCCTGAGCAGAGCAAAACCGGACTAATGAGAAATGGAAAATGGTCAGTCCAGGGGAAGCCCAGCAGGTTGGCAAAAGCCACTGGCAGGCAGCTTTTCCAGGCACTGATGAATGGCTTCTTGATGATGGAGATGCTTCCTTTAAAAATCTTTGCATTTTACGGTTCTTCATTAAATAAACTAGCTCTAAGTAATTCATATTTGCCATGTAAGAGATACAAAGAACATTGCCATACATTCATGAAAATCTAGGTTTGCTGTCTGAGCCTAGAAAATGTCATTATACACCCTGAAATGTAGATAGGCATGCATGTGTGTATAGAAGGCAATGTATTCATCTTTATTCTGCTGCCCTCCAAATTATTTTATGGGTTAATAAATTTACATTTAACAAAAGAAACTATGAATAACATATAGGTAAAATAGTTAAGAGAAAATGTAAATGTCTTGAATATTTTTTGTTTCTTTCACAAAACATTTCATCTCTTCCATCTGAAACACTGCTTAATTTACATAATTTCTGCTTGATTAAAGTTAGTTGTATTACTTTTTCTGATTAATAAACCTACAATTTATGCTCACTTTTGCCTTTTAGAACGTTCCTTTGATCATTACAATACATAACCTCAAAACTCCCGATCAACTTATAATTCATCATTCCAATATTCTTTTATTTTATCATAAGCTTTATTTATAGGCTCTTCATCACTTAATAATTTTCTGTAACTTTCAGTATATTAGCTAAAACATTTTAAAGTTGAGTAGTTCAGCCATTTAAATATTATTGATTTCATCTACTTTTCAGGTTATTAATAGACCCACTTTCTTTCTACTATTTTTTCCCACCTGGTGTAACTGTAAAAGCTCCTTTGCTTCCACTCACTCCTTTTAGCCAACATTAATTCACTCAGTTTTATTTTCTTCTCTGCCCTTCTAGCCCTCAGAGCTTAAAAATTTATATTCAATATAGTACGTATTCTTTTATTTCTTTCCCTTCTCCATTTCCATAATGTGTTTTTTTAATGTTCTTAATCCTTGATTGATCCTCCATGCCACATCCTTCATACAGCTAAATTTTCACATATTTCTAGTTCAACATGGCACTTATAAGCATGTTCTAATTTCCTTCTTTTCAGGAACTCCAATTCAGTTTCAATTTCTTTAGATGTTTCTATTTCACTACTTATGATTTTGATGTACACATTTCATATTTCACCCTGATTTTTCATTTTATATCTCAAATAAAAGTCTACAAAAATTTTTAGGTAAGATACTTGGTTAGGATCTGATAACAAATGGACACAAACAGTGGAAAAACTAAGGCTAGGAAATTCTCATTCACACACATATACACATTTATACATATGAAAGCTCAAAGTTCGATTGATAAAGTTTATATCTTGCTCAGAAGTTTCTAGGCAATTTTAATCCTAAAGTAATCCTTTGGCTTTTTGGGCCTTTTCATTATTTTCTGATAATTTGTAGTCAATGAGATTATTTGAATAAATATTTTTTTTCAGCAGCTTTCTATGTATCTCATCAAGTTCCTCTTGCTTTTTATTTTTTTAATATTTCTGTTAGTAAAACTCATTTTAAATGGCTTAATAGTGATCATTGGCTGACTGCAGTAACAAATAGAAAAGATGTATGATGGCTGAAACACAACAGACTTCTTGTTCACTGTACTTCACTAGAGAGGGGTAAGGGGTACTGTGTCTTTTCATCACAAATCCATTCAAGGACTCTGTTTGACAAGACTCAGATGTCTTCAATACTTTGCTTTACAGTCATCCTGAGCATCATCTCCACTTTAGGCAGTCAGAGGGAAAAATAACATGAGAGAGTTCATGGCCTGGAGTTAGTATCCACAATCCCTGTATATATTTTACTGCTAAAATGTTCACAGGGGGACTGAGAGATGTTGACTGGCTGTATGCTTAGGAAGAAAAGGGGAGCCTAGATTTTGGTGAGCAGTGAGCAATCTCTGTCATACAAACTGAAGGAAATAATTTCTCTCTAGTTACTGGTATAGATTATAATAACTTTTTGCAAAAATCTTTAAAGCTAATTTTTTTACAATCATTACCTATAGGATTTTTAAGTCTCTCATATCAAAATTATTTGCTAAATGTAATTGTAATTTTATAAAGTAAAATGTTAGTAGCTATTTTTCCTGAAAAGCAGTTGTACTATGTTTGATAAATGAAAAAACTTGGTTGGCAAGGTGAAGAGATTCCAGTTTAATGCAAATGAGGTTAAAATACCTAAACTGCTCTGAGCTCCTCTGTATAGAACTATAGAAATTCAATCAATTTTAAGGCATGTATGAAAATCACTATCACTATCACAGTCCAGTTTCCCAATTGGGTCAGTCTGAGTTTCACTATAGCTTCCAAACTGCACTGGACTTTTGGGGACATTAATGGTTGGGAAATTATAGTCACATGAAGCTGCTGAAGGGTTGACTTCTTGAAATTATTAGATTTTTCAGTATTGTTTTAAGTGTGAGTTCACCGATTCAGTTTGCTTTTGCCTGTTTTTATGCAGTATAGTCTTAATGACGCCAAATGAAACATTCTTTAAAGACGTATTTCCAGAAACCTATCAACTGCTTGGCAATATTGTAGTGATAAAGGTGTGCTTTATCACTGTCTTACGTGAGTTACTTATTATCTGATTTTTTAAAAATTTTACTCATTTGCTTAATAAACTGACTTCACTAAAATCTGTGCCAAGATGATCACCACAAAGAACAAGCCATTAATTCAATTTGAAATTAATTTAAATTTAAAATTCATGTCTTTCACTACATGTGGCTAGTGGCTACCAGACTGGACAGGGCAGAGTAGAACATTTCCATCGTTGTATAAACCTATTGAAGAGTTAATACTTTAAAAAAATATTTATTTATGCATACAGAACTGGGGTATAGGCCAGAGGTGCAGGGGTGTTGAAAGACAGAGGCAGAGTGGTGCGCAGAACAGGCTGATTAATAAAGTACACTGCTGAGGGGAGCAGCGGGGGGGTCTGCCGCATCACATGGGTCACCTCTGGGGCAGGGATTGAACTCATGCTGAAGTGGCTTTATCTTCTTAGCACTGTGCTTTAACCTGCAGCGCCAGCAGGGAGGGCCCACTTTCTGTATTTTCAACTCCCCTATTTCAAACAGTCTAGCAATAAACTAGCAAAGCTGACTTGCTACCTAATTCTCAAGTGCATTTGATTTCCCTTCTGCTTAGTTTCTCCAGATGTCCATCACAAGTCAGCTCCTGTTGTTTCCAGATTTCTGGTCAAATGATACCTTCAAGCTGGAGCATTCCTACAGACCTTTCTCAAAGGCAAACACACTCTCCACCTTATCCACCTGGTCACTTGTGTCTGCCAGTCATCAGTTCACTTTCCGGCCTCCTGTATGTCCATGGTACTGATGACAAATGACAATATGATGCTGATATTAACCACCATGATTACAAATGACTTCAAAGAAATGATGTAGTTCCACTGTCTCCTTCTACTTTCAGTCACTCCTTTATGTTGTAAAGACTGTTGTATTATTTCTAGTCCTTTATCTTATGTTATATTATTTCTAGCCCGATATTTTTCACATATAGCTTATGCATTTAATCATTTATTTTATCATTTAGACAGATTTTTATTGACAGGTTACTTTGGACAGGGAAGTGTATCAAGCAATGGGGTGGGAGTAGTGACTGTAAAGTTTTCCTCACAGTGTAACACCTCTCTTATAGCTCAGTCTGCTGGAGAAGAAAAACATCAAGCCATTATAAATATGGCAAGTGTGAAGGGAGAAGATGAGAGTACACAGCAGAATGATCACAAGATCCTAGGCATGCTAACAGGCCTCTTCTGAGTTCCTTTGGTCTCTAATGATCTCTAAATTCATTTCTGAAACTACTGATATCAGAAGGTGGACTAAAGGAGAGAGACTAAATAGAAGGTTCTTCACTAAAATGCCATAAAGTTGTTACTACTCTCCCACTTTGAGACACAGGGACTGCAGCACTCAGCCAGACACATGATGCCCACTATCAGTCAGAATAAAGTGAAGGAGAGGACTCTGTTTAACACATGAACATAATCACATGTGCTTTCCCGGTCTCCCGGTTCTACTCAGAGTGTAATCTACAGGCAGCCATTTCCTTACTTTTAGGAATTCTTGCTATGAAAAAGTCATCTGAATTTATCAGTATGTTTTGTAACTGATTTACATTCTGAATATTCTGGCACCTAAAGGGGTCAGGGGGATGGAGCTGTAGGGAAGTGACCTGTGTGGAACAGTGAAGCTTGATTGATTGTGAGACCTGACTGACATCGGGAAGGTGAGGTAGAGCGGTGTGGAGAGGAGGTGGAAAAAGCATGGCAGGAGAAGCTTAACAAGGGATCTTATAGTTGAAAGAACTTAATAAGACATATGCCAAAAAATGTGCCTCTTTTCAGAACAGTGAGGAAACCCAAGGACTCCTGAGTTGGGGTTGCTATCAAGAATGCTTTGACTTTACCTGATTAGTTCTTTAAATACTTTGTGTGTGTAAAATTTATATTTTCATGTCACTTAGTTTTCCATTCAAGTTTTATTTTCCAGGATAGTTTTATTTTTCATTCATGTAAATGTAATAATAAGCATGGATGGCAATGCTTTGTTACATTTGTAATCAATGTTTTAAATAGCTTGTTGTTTGCCTCTTACTATTTCTGAGTGATCTTTTTAATGTATGCAATAAGAGATTGTTCAACAAAAAATTCACTGTTTGTATTATAAGGATGTAATTCCTATTTGGTTTAATGAAGCATTTTATAGATTCAAAGGTCTTTTACAGTTCATAGACATACTCAAAATGCTTGAAGTGTATCATGGACTCAAAGATTTTTTTTTTCCTTGTCTACAGGACTGAAAATCCAGGCTACCTCACCAGTGGCTCCAGTTCCTCCACTGTATCACTGGTGGAACTTGGAAAAAGAGCTTTTTTTCTCTTTCTGTTTTCTTTTTATCACATATAAAATAAGGAAATACTACACACCCAATCCTGCCTGTCTCATGGAGAATATTAAACAAATGAATTAGAAAGTAGGTAATGACATACATAATTAGGAAGAGGTATAAAATATCTCTGTGCCTTGGAGGAGGATATTATTAATTTCAAAGCATGACCATAAATCACAATTTATTCCTGTTTGTGTAAAACAAGGAGACAGGAGTGAAACTTGCTTCAAATAGCAAGACAGGTTTTTCTGATTTCTGTTTCATTCTTGCACTGTTTCTTTGAATCTGAACATGCTATAAACTCCTAAAACGAGCAAGGCCCTGCAGTCAGGCCCTGCAGTCATCTTTTTAACTCATTACAGTATGGTTACCTCATTTAAGATTAATCTGGCACAAACGTTCTGAAAAATAAAATGGAAGACTTCAAGACAGGTCAAAGCAATATATTGAAGGCTCTAATGGTTAACACAGTTTGAACATATATATTCTATTTTATAATATGTTTGTGAATTATTATCCCCATCTGTTGACCCAAATATTTGAGGAAAATGCCATTTAACAGACCATTCTGTAACAAAATTTAGGAAATAAAGCAAATATTATATCTAATTTACTTTATAAAAGCTTGCTGCCTCAGATTTTGAAATATTGGTCATTATAAGGTCAAATAAGTAGTAGTTTCTTAAAGCAAGAGACAACTTATTTTTCTTTAAAAAGAAATGTGCAAAATACCAAATAACGACTACATATTAGCACTTGGCTGTTATAAATATCTTTATACATACTTTTTCATCAAATACTTATAGTTCTACCCTAAGACTATTATTATGGACTTATCATTTCACAGGAAAACCAAGCTTGCCCCATAAATTTCCATGATTTAACCCAGTATGAGAACCAGTATTTAAAAACTGATCCACATGCTCCAAATTGAGTGTTTGTCAAGAATATTGCAGCTACATCTAAATGTGTCTTACAAACATCACAGGTGACAGAAGTGTTCAGGGGGTAGACAGCAACAGCAAGTGCAAACCAGCCAGCGGGAACTCTGGGGAACTGTAGCCAAGTCCATTATTAAGGGGAGAGGCTACACCATGGTCTTTTGTTGTCTGGTCAGAACAGGGGGCTGGTGGTGCCAGATCATTTTGTTTTCAAAGAGAATCTAGAAATTTTGATTTTATTAAGTGTAATTTGTTTTGATGTTTAAAATGAAGGCAATAATTAAAATTCACTGTGGGTAAAACATAACAAATAGCACTTAGAGAAAAGATCATCAATTGTTCCCCCTGGTATACATGTTAAATAATCAAATGAGGAAAGACATCCCATTTTATAAATAAGGATTTTAGAGGTTAAAATAAGAGATGGTCTTCTTTAAGATATGCAGGTCAGCAAATGCTAGTGATCTAATCCAAAAGTCTGTTACTCCGCTTTACACTTCATTTCATTGTTACCTATTTTGTGATGTGTCTAGAAGTTAAAGGATCTCGTACACAATATTGTACTTCCACCCCACTGTTATGATGCTTTAGTTAAAGATGCAACCTATTCTTCAGTCCACGTACTTCAGGGCTACCATACATCGACTGTCAAACTATGGATTCTTTGCATTCCAGAGCATGAGAGAAGCTCACAGGGTGGTGACCAGTGGGGATAAGAGAAAAAAGCTGAAGATAAAAATGGACTTTTTCTTTTTAAAACCATACTACAATTTTGTTACATATCAAACTGAGTACACAGCAGCTTATCTGACAAGAGATTCCCTTTATGGATATGATTTAATCTAGGTATTCGAGATGTCCAAATTCTTGTTATGTGATGCCCAGATGGTCTTTCTACTCTATGTTGTGACCAGGAGACGAAAGGTTATTTCTAAAACACAGACAGTGTAGTCAATGCAGGGGTGTGGGGCTGAGCAACATAATGTACCCAATCAGATTATATATTAAAAATAAATCCCCCCCATTACTGATTGAGACTATTGATGAGGGAGAAAAAAGGGTACTAATTCTTAGTGATTTTGTTAGAGGTGCTATAACATGTGACTGGCCACTCAAATTGATCCTGTGGACATACAAATTCTGCTATAAAATACAAAAAAGCAAATGGAGGGCTAACAAAATGAATAAAGGAGAAGTCTAATGTTCTTCTTGAGAATATTGCTACCTCCTTTCAACCAGAATTAGTTCTGTGCCAAACTTCATTATCTGCTATGGATTAATGACAAGAAAGGTCAATGAATGAAGTGGAGAAATGTGTAGAAAACTTAGGAATAAAACAACTGATAAGTAGTTCATGCAGGCAGAACACAAACTACACAGTAAATAATTAAATAAAATGCCCACTTTATAACTTCTTATGGGAAGCTCCCAATTACAACATTGGCTCTGTGTATAGGATATTACAGAGCCATTTATTATAGTATTCAAG
This sequence comes from Condylura cristata, assembly GCF_000260355.1. Classification (NCBI taxonomy): domain Eukaryota; kingdom Metazoa; phylum Chordata; class Mammalia; order Eulipotyphla; family Talpidae; genus Condylura; species Condylura cristata. The sequence goes on from NW_004567110.1 coordinate 22,873,169, forward strand.
AAAAAGAAAGTACCTTAAAAGACATTTTTCTCATTTGGAAATACAATAACTTGGAAAGTTAAAATTTGGAAAGTTTCCCAGTTTCCAGCAGTTAAATGATAATGCTAGCCATATCATTTTAAAGCGGGATCTCCTAGAAGTTAATTTAATTGACAAGGTCACATTTAGACTTTATTTTTTCCTTTATACTTTGTGCTCAAAATAATTTCAAAATCTTATTATTCAAAGCACTAGAAGTTACCATAGCAATTCATGCATCTGCTCATACCCAAGGTACTTCTGAGATAGTCACTTAAAAAACAAACAAACAAAAAATACCTACTGGGATACAGATCATGAAATGCACAACATTTTGAGAAAGGAAAACAAACAATAGACCCTTATTCGTTGGCTGGAATTACTGATTTTAGCTGAAAGTGTAGATTTTACAACTGGTATGCCTGGTTTCAATGCTTCATTTTGCTATCACTTGCTGTGTGACCTCGAACAATTTATGTAACCTCTCTGTGCCTTATTTTTCCATCTACAGCAAGTAGTAGCAATAGGGAATCCAGTGCTCCACAGTGTGTATTTCAGGTCAGAAGCATTCAGAACATTTCTTTTCTATGCATTTAAATAGAACTGAAAGTTTAGACATGAAAGAAGATCTCACTGTTTTTAAAAATGCTGTACATTTCAATTCTGCAAATGAGGTTATTTCAAACAGATACCACTTGCCCTAACATGTGAACCAAACTCATTTTTTTAAAGATAGCTAACTAGGTTTGAGTCCTCTTGTAAGGAAAAAATGTCCCAGTTTTCATACTATAGTATCTTAATTGGTAACAGTAACAAGTTTCTCACAGTGTGTGATTAATAAAAGAAAGAGAGAAAGAAAGAAAGAGAAAAAGGAAGCACATGTAAAGTGCTGACAGGGAGTGCAGTTATTAATAAACAGTAGTCAGTTTCAGTTTTAGTGACAAGTTCTAGTGCAACAATCTGTAATGAAAGTGTCACTTAAAGCTCTTCCTTTTGATTTTTTTCTTTCTTTGTGAAACTCAGCTGTTTATTGACACCTTGCCTTTATCCACAGGATTTGAGACCTCCAAAATGTTGGAGCCTCCCTTTCTTTCTTGCTGTCAATGATCATTGCTCAACCTGAATTTCTAGTCTTGAAGGATAAAGTTGGTCCTTTATCCTAGAACTTCAACAGAGGCTCGACTGAGGACCTGAAGCTGGATCTCTGTCTACAATGTTCCCTGTTAGGAAGTAATCATCCTGCTTCCCTGTGGTTAAGACGACCTGATTCTTCTACTCTTCAGGATAATTTTCCCATCTCTCACTTTCACTAATATCACTTCTGTTAATACTACTGACTTTCATCAAATTTTCACAAGGAAGTTTCCTAATGGCCTGGTTGTATAAATTTTGCAATTACCAACAGAATAAAATACATTTTGGGTCAGAGGTCAAAACTTGATGGTCTCTGGGTCAGGCTGGTGCCAAAGACATATTAGTGCAGTGATGTAACATTTTTTTTGTACGCCAATGCCTTTATGCCGTGAATTTCCCAGCTTATATTTTGACACTTCCCAACCAGCCCTCCTCCTCCCCACACAGTACACTCCAAGAATTACCTGACTGATCTGACTTGAATTTGTGACCTGGCTGGACCTTTGTTCTACACCTGAAAGAATTTTGTCAAGTGGGAAATATCAGTAACACAGAAACTTCTAATCCATCGCCATTAAATCTGCTCAACCAGAGGTTCCAGAATGACCTTTCATCCCCTTGCAGACAGCCACATATAGGCTATTTTGAACCACAATCGCTGCTGGTTCTCTCTGATTTCCCCTTGACAGTGGTAAAAAAAAAATCTGTAAGATGATTTCTTCTGAACTTAACCTCTATCTCATTCTCTTGTTTTCTTTACATTTCATGTTCTCTTATTTGAATAACCAAATTATAGTTCCATAAAAGTCCTTATGCATGTAAAGATGTACAAATGATACACGAAAGTATGGGTGTATGTGTAAATACCATGAGTGTAAAATCAGCCTATATCCCATTCATCAGCAATGACAACCTAAAGCATTTCTTAGTTTGTTGTTCTGTGGTTTCCCGCTATCATTACAAGATGATTACATATGGAATGCCTTTTAAAAATATGATGCCAAGGTATGGAACAAAAAGACAATGAGAAGAAATGAACAATGCAAATGAGTCCATTTTGATTTCCTCTTTACCACTGAACATAAGACTTGGTCTCCTCTGAAAGATTTATGAGCCTTCCTACCATAAAGAGGGCTGGATTACGGCTATGCTTACTTTATAAAATGAAATTCTGCCATCATAGGCAAGGGTTCATGGCTGTAATTATTTCAATGATCTTCCCAGTCAATGTGTCTTGCACAGCTGAGCCAAATCCTCTCTCACACAGGCAGCGCAGGCCATTTCATAAGAAGTCTAAAAGCTCCCACAACTTTGTGTGACCTTGCATTGAATAACACTGGAAAATTGATTTGGCTCTAGTAATAAAAGACCGTCTGCATTATCTGCATTCTAATTATAATTAATATAACCAGGATAACTGCTGTATTATTTACGATTAGAGCTATGGTGAGCACAGTGTAATAATAATCTGCTACATAATTTTTTATTGATCTGATGGCTTTATTGCAGAAAAAACAAAATGCTACACCACTGCATAACTAAAATTGCCTTTCTTGACATGAGTGTTTAGACAGAGGATTTCATTTAACATTTCTTTTATCTGATGAAATTTTCATAGTTTTAATATCATAATAAGTGTGATGCTATGGAATCTTCAATTCTCCTTTTTGAAAAGAACTGAAGAACAGGCATAATTTAATTCATCTACCCAGGTTTCTCATTCTTTACTTATTGAGTATCATTAATTCCCTGACACAAGAGTCATCACAAATTTCATTAACAGGCATGGAATAAACCTGAGGAAGAAGTGGTTTTCAATTAAAGGAAAGTAAAGTCTTTCTATGAAGGTAAGGTATAATGTAGTAATAAAAAAAATCACTGTTTTTTTCTTAAAAGAAAGTTAAAAATGTGTTTTTAAGATATTAATGGAAGACTGTGTTAGGAGTAAAGAAATCTTTATCAATATAGGCAAGAGTGTATTGGTAATGTTTGTCTGTCTCCTATCAGTAGGACTTACCAATTATGTAATGATTTGTAATTATCCAAAAGATAAGACCTAGACATTTTTCTGATTTCCAATTTTAACAAATAAACTTTAAGAATAATGATTGATAAATCTGTAAATCTATCTTGTTTACAGTTTTTAGCTCTTCAAAATGTTATGAAATCAGCAATACATAATGTATAAATTTTAGTCTGTTTCACCTGTGTTTGCATTTGACAATCAGATCTTAACACACTCAGCTGTTTCTGTAATATTATTAAATGGGTTTCAGTCTTCATGCACTATTTTGAAAAATATATTCAAATCACATTTTACAGACTTCCAGTGTTTCAGATATAATTATTAGTTGATTTTAATAATATCAAAAAAGGCAGGAAAGACAAGTTTTCTTTTTTTGATAGACATAAACTGAGGCTTAAACAGCTGGGATGTAGTACATTTACATTTGACACTTTCATCTTCTGCTCTGTGGTTCTGAACATTTTCTACAATGCTATTTTCTTTAGTAATTTATTTGGTTTTACTTAGGTGCATTGCTACTGTCTGCAGAAAAGATCTGTACATACAGTCATAAAATATAAAGATCATGAAATATAAACTCCTAAAATGGAGTCAGATTGAAGAGATCTTTCAAAAGAACATGATCAACGTCACCACCCCAACAATCATTGTCATTATCATCATGACAACTAACATTTCTGGAACTAGAAAATAATAAATATTACTTCATAATAACCTGACATATGAAGAGTGAAAACTAAGGAGAAATTAACTTGTCCAATGTCACATAGCTAGTTAATTGTGGACCAAGATTCTAACCACTAATGTATATATAATGTCTATCAGAATTTGCTTTCTTAATATTGCTTCATTTTCTTCATGGAATAGCTTTCCCATAATATGGGAAATGCTCTTAAAATTGTTCTAACAAAAATATAATTTCAAAAAATATAATTTTCCTTTCTTTTTGTTATATAGCTAGGAAAGTTATAGTAGTAGAGGCATAAAATGTAGTGTCCAGAATTAGTCACTCTTAGAGACCTCAGAGGCATTTAATTTAGAATATTTGAGCCTTTCACAACCTTATGTGATGGATATACCAATACAAATGATGCAATATTTATTAGAGGGAGGGTTATTGACTGTGATGACTATATCTTTGTATAGATTTCATCTTCATTTTAATTATTTTTTTACTAAGACAATTATCTTTGTTTATAGTTGTTATAAAATGTGTTTTTTAATTAAAAAGATGGCTTGATTGTTAATGACTTTCAGACAAAGCATATAAATAAGCACTGTTGTAAAAAAAAAGAGAGAGAGAGATTATGTCCTATTTGAAAACTATAAGTAGAAATATGGTGGAAAATTATATTTTAGTTCATTATTGGCACAAATTTTCTTCTTCCAAACCCCACCTTTATTCTTTCTTAGTTGTATAGTTAAATAAAACTAGAACTAGCCAGCAGAGTTTCGTTTTATGGAAAGAGTTTCAACAACTTCTGTTTTAGTTCCATTGTCTGTAATACAGCAATTAGTTTCAAAATAACTTTTTGCTGCTATAGATCAGATGAATTGCATGACAGCCTTTTCTGACAAAAAAAAATATATATATATATATAAAACTTGGTAATTAGTAAGCAAATCTCCACGTCTTCTTGTACTAATCTGTTTCTTCTTGAAATATGGTGCTTAGATTGAATAAATATAAAAAATAATTCCATGATATATGTTCTAAGTTATATATGTTTATTTAAAATGTTTAGAATTCTGCTATTGACAAACAATATTTAAATTTTTCTATAAACTGTTGCCACTGTAATAAGATAGGAAAAAAAAAACGTATTGTAAAGCTAAGAGAAAGATGACCACAAGTCATTAGTTATAGACCAGAAATAGAGTATTATAAGTATTAGACAAAGATTATTTCAAAGATCTCATACTATAGAAAATTTAGTTGCTACAAAATTTCACTTAGATTTACAACAGAACTGCTGAAAACATAGGAATACAATATGCATGACTGGTATGAAGAAATGAAGAACTCAAAATTCCATATTATGAAAAAAGTAAAAATTGAGACAATATTTTAATTATATTTACCCCAAATTGACTGATGTGTGGGCATGAGAATAAATAAGCATTTCTCCAAAAAAGACGTACAGATGGCCAATAGGTACAAGAAAAATGCTTACTATCACTTATAAGAAATTTACAAATCAAAACCACAATGAGATACCACCTTATACCTGTGAAAATAGCCCAAATAGAAAGACAAGAAACAACCTGTGCTGGTAAGGATATGGACAAAAAGGTATCCTATACACTGTTGGTGAGAATGCAGACTGGTCCAGCTCTTATGGAAAACAGTATGGAGAGTTCTGAAAATATTAAAAATAAATCTACTATGTAATTCAGCAATTTCATTCCTAGATGTTTGATGTTAACCTGAAGAATGCAAACTAATTTTAAAAGACATTTGTACTCCTATTTTCACTGTAGTACTATCACAATAGCTAGTTATGAAAACAACCTAACTGCTCAGGACAGATGAATTGATTAGAAAGATGTAGTATATGTACACAATACAATACTACTAAGCTATTGGCAAAAAGTGATCACTTGCCTTTTGCAACAACACAGTTAGAACTGAAGGGGATTATACTAAATAAAATAAGTCAGAAGGATAAGACAAATACAGGTCTGTACCACTTTATATGTAAATATAAAGAAACCAGACAAAAGATCAAACACACCAAACTGATAATAAACCCTAGAAATCTGACTGCACATTTGTATCTACTGAGGGAAAAGGGTAAAGGGCATAGGACCATAGTGGAGAACTATTGGGACCTTGGTGGTGGGCAACATACATTTGAAAGATGTGATCTGTATCTCTGAATCATACGCAGTGCTGTAAACCTATGTTACCTCAATAAAAAAAAATGAAACAATAATAATTAAAAATGAACAACAATAAGAATCAAAATATAAAATTGTTTTTGAACTAGAGAATAGTATTTCCTTTATCTGGTAGAATAGAATAACATAGGTAAAATAATTTAAAAATCTAATATAGGGGAATATATTAAAATATAACATAAAACATAATGTGGTATAGGAATAGGGGAAGACAGATCGAATCAACTCTAAAAAGGAGCTAGGATTTATAAAAATCACCTTGATGGAAAAAGTCAGCTTGAGGAGCTCTTTACTCTTCTGAAAAAAATTATTTAGACGTCTATTTTAAACTATTTATTAGTGTAAATGTAAAATGAAATAGAATTCAAAATATGTTAGAAGGGCACTGTAGCATAGGGAGGAGGAGGTGACTTTGCTTCTGATTTATTATTCTCTTTTTATAACTTACTTAGTCTCTCTGAACATCAGTTTTCACAACTATAAAAGATAATTATTATGCCCATTGCTATAGGGATAAGGAGAGTATTAAGTAGGTACCTATGTAAAAGCATAAGAAAATTGCTTGACACCTTGTAAGAACCTTAACAGTGTTGCCAATGATATTATTATAATTAACATCACTGTTCCAAGTGAAAAGGATGTAGCAATTCTAAGTAAAAACAGATGTTAAAACTACTATTTCATTTCCATATGTGAAAGTCTTTGTTGCTAAGATTTACAGGAAGCAAATACAGAAGGATCTACAAAAAGAACAAAAACCAGCTAGATTCTGGCTCTTGCTTTTGTTAGAATTGCACCATCATTCCTAGCTAATGTTTCCCCTGCTCTCTATTCATGTGTCAAACAGGCTTTAACAATGTCAAAATTATTAATGAAAAAGAGGTGAGATCACTGTAAAACAATTTCATTTTAAGTTGATTCCCACCATTCCTTCACATTAATATAGAAAGGCCCGGCTTGTTGGGCAAGAATGGTAAAGGCAATACCAATAGTTAGCCTAGATGACCTAGCAGTGTTTGGGGGGTGTTTGCAAGACCTTAGCTTCTAGAGCTTCAGTTCCATAGTCTTCAAAAGAGAGGAAACTTATATTTGGAAATACTGCTTGAAGGAGTGTGAGAGAATTATGGTTACTCACCCCATCACATTTATCAAAAAATTAGATTCTAGATGGGTGGGTCTAAATATGAACCCAATGCCTATGAAGTGAATATACAGCAATGATAGAGTCAACCAGATTTTTATAAAGTAATCCTTATTTACATACACACAAGCAAACATATACACATGCACACACTTCTCTTAAAATAGAGAAACCAAATGAAAGGAAAACAATGGCATCTTTGTAATTCTCATCATTATTATTAGGTATGTTTTTAAGTGTTTTCCCTAAGCCAGACATTAAACCACACTATTTTGTTTTTAATTGTTTTTTTATAAAACTTATTTTACTATCACTATGTAACTTTTTTATATTATTTTATAATCACATTATTTTTTACTAGGTAACAACAGTTTACAACATTGTATGTGATGAGGTTCATACCTCTTCACATGTATTTTATTTTAAAAATAATGCAAAAGTATGTGAGCCCAGGACATAAGGTAAAATTCAAATGTCTTGTGTATTCAGCAGTGAAATTGAAGTAATGAGAATTTTAGAGGGAACAGAAGTAGAATAAATTACAATATATTATATATAAATCTACAGAAGATTGTGTATAACCATAGGGAGTCCAGTATTATTTTCATGGCCCTATTTTCACTAAATCTCTCTAAAGATTTCCTGGAAAATGGATATAACATTTGCTTGCAAGAGTAATTGCATGAAGTATATACTTATAAAACTAGCTCATTATTCTTTTTCCTCTATTCTATAGTACCAAAACATGTTAAATATGATCTTCATTTTGTTAGAATAATTATTATAAAACATATTTAGGTAACTTAGTCCTTCACAATGACAGGTAAGCACTATGTTTCCTGTGAAGTAATCAATAAATTTACTCATATATTCAAAGTAAAAAATATTGACTGACTTTCAAACCTCTGTGAGGTGTTTGGAATTGAACAAAGGTTAAGATATGATCCTTATCCTTATAGAGCCAAGTTTAGTCAATGAAATAAAACAATCTATCTCAAGATCATAGGGTAATGATGTAGTCATAACAGCACAGCAATACGATTTTTGAGGATGAGAAAACAACCTTTTCTTACCAAGGATTAAGAATATATAATTGCTTGGTATTATTTTTTTTAGTAATATTAATAGACTTGATGAAAAAGCTGCCCATTTAACAAATTAGTAAGGACCAAGTCCAGTAACTTTTATAACTATGGCTTCCATCATGAGCCATTCTTATAATTCTGAAAACAAGGAACAGCAGAAATAGAAAAAGTGGACAAAGAAGCTAACCCATCAATTTTTTTTTCTTAAGGAAAAGGATTATTCGACTACTTGAAGTACTCTTTTTCTGTTATAATGCAACTCAGAAAAGTTGGCGTACTAAAATGCCAGCTCAGTCATCTTTTTCCATGCCTGACCCATACTCTCTGCCATACTTTCTGCAAGGCAGAAAAAGCTAACTTAGTGGCAAGAGCTAAAATAGACTTCTTAATTGACATTTCACTTTTATCTAAAATTAGGCCAGCACACATTTAAATATCCTTTTTATTTTGAATGAATGAGAGAACAAATTGTAAAGACCTGTAAAGATCAGAAGGGGTAATAAGAGAGAAGTTCAGTTGAGTATTTTTCCAACTTGGCCACTGCCCTTGATGGTGTATATCTGAGAAGCCCTTGGCCTTGAAGTCTGAACTGAGCATTGCATGAGTACCCTTCTTGGGTTCCTCCTATGTGATCTGTCTGAGTGGTCCTGTGATATGTCTCAGGACTCCATGACAGTCTTGAAAATTGAGGAACCTAGAGAGTTTTGGTTTATGTGAGTTTTATTTCTTGATATGTATAACGATAGAAGTCAAAATTAACAAATGCTTAAAATGCACACTTATCCATTAAAATATCAGATAAGTAATGGAAATTTTGAGACAAAATAAAATTTTTAATAAAAAATAACTTTGTCAAGATAAAAGAAGTCAAAAAGGCACTGTATTACATTTCTACAAATTTCCTTTGGCCTTAATAAAAGATAGATGGAGTTTCATACCTGCATCTGCTTTCAGTCTATTGTTCTATGTTGTTTTGATTGAAATATATGAAGAAATTCTGGCTTTCCATAGCTATGTGGTTGAAACATATGCAGGCAGATAATTTGGGAATTTTTTTTTTTGATACTACACCAAAATTCAACAAGTGCTACCTTCTTAAAGGTAACCACAGTGTTGAATCTGATATCACATCAGTAAACTTTTCATTCTTTTACCTTAAACCCATTTACTATGTTGGACTTTGGGGGTGGGATCCTTTACTAACCGCCCTTTAGTTATGCAGATCTTTCAAATGTTGGCATATTTCATCATATAAATAAAAACCACATTCATGATTATTACCACAAATCTCATCTTGGAAAGCTATCAAGCTCATGGTGGCAGATGTGATAAATTTCCAAACTTCCAACTTTTGCCTGAAACTTGACTTTACCATTGGCAATAAATAATGTCAGTTGTTTTCCATGAAGGAATATTTATTTCTGAGGAGATAACTGCCCAATAGTCAAATCTAAATAATATAGTTTACTTGACAAGCAAAATAGTATCCTATGAAAAAAAAGTGGCTAATTTCACTTTCAATGTGAGCAATCACACAGCCATTTTCCCCCAAGACACCCATGATATTTCACTATGAAACATAAGTGCTTTAGTAGTATTTCCCTTTTAGTCACACAGAATATTAAGAAGTCATGTACGCATGGATGCAGGTTTAATAAAAGACTTGATTTCTATTGCTTCATCAAGAACATTCTTTAGCAGCACTGTCTTTTTGTTTGTTCCAACTCTAAGTGCCTGGTGGTTAAAAAATAAACAAAAAAAACAAACAAACAATGACTGACTTCTAGAATTGTGTAGATGTACTGCCTTCATGCTAGAGTTCTAGCAGTTTCACCTACCATGGATTTTGTAAAATCAATGCAACTGTCAACATGGTAGAAAAGGAAAATAATATCCCAATAATATTGTGAAAACAGTTTTTACTCCATAGACTTCTGGAAAGTGTCCTGGCGCATGGCGATCTGTGGACCACACCTTCTGAACTGCCAGTCTCTACTGATGACCCACAGATGGAGCCAGTTAGCTATGTCAGTATCCCCAGCCTATAAAGAAATTTTCAAAGTTTCAGCTGGTGAGTGAGGGGCATAGGGAAAGGAGACGGGACTGAAGGGGGACAAGATAATTGAGCATGTGTCTGAATCTTGCAGATGGCACTTTTGGGCAATCTCACAATGCAAAACTACTATGATGAGGACCTCTTCTTTGGAGTGGGTATGTCAGGGTATGTCATGGGTCAAGACATCAAACAATCTTCACAGTTCTTTTAATCCGGACAGAGGGGCAGTTTCATCCTCCAAGCTCTTTCTTGACTGCAACATTAAAATATGGGCTTTATTAGATTCTCCTTTTTGTAAGAAGACAGTAGGCAATAGAGGAAATGGGCAGTTTTGGGAAGTGGGAGGACTCCCCATTACCCATCCAACCCTGAAACTTAACTGCAGTCCAGATGTATGTTGTTGAAACCACATGCAGAGATTAATAATCACACAGATTAATAATCACAAAATAAAAATCACAAAAATTAATGACTCAAATAATCCCAATTCCAATCTTAATAATTAACAGTAGAATTCACTTGAAAGTCTCCTTAACTTTTTTGTATTTCCTACCTATCATGTAGATTCCTATTAAACTGTGATATAAAGGTAGAAAATTGTTCAAAATAGTATGTGTTCACAATTACATAGCATTTACCATGTTCTAAAAACATCAGACCTGAGTTAGGAGACTATTCTTTATACATATCTTTTCACTTAATCCACAAAATGACCTTTTATGATAGGATTTACCACCTCACCTCACTTTATACTGAGAAAATCAAGTCAGAATTTAGGAAACTTGAGTTCAGCTTCTATTCATAAGCAGCAGAATCTGAATCTCAACCTTGGCTATTTGGATTTCAGGTTGCCCATACACTTAAACACTATGTTAGATGCAAGATAAACCCTAAAAAGAGTTTTCTGCAGACATTTATTTTAGTGCACTTTCTCATTTAAGATTTGGTTTTGATTCTTCACAAAAAAGAACTATCCCTGAGAAGAGGTAGCAACTATTTTCTGTTTCATTTCTGAAATTATGATTTAGACAAAACTAGGTGTTATGTCAGTGAGAGGTTACTAAAATATTTACAGCTACGATATCTGCAGTAAACACAAAACCCAACCATTATTATTTTTGTACCAATAAATAAGGTTATTTAAATGTTTTGATATTATATTATGATATTGCTAAATAATTTCTGGTTCTTTCTTTGTTTGTCATCAGATTAAGATTAGGAAGCTTCTAGAATTGTGATCCTCAGCCAGCCTTTTTATACTGTCCCAAAACATGTAATTCACAAGGTTTGTGCTATTTGGGAATACCAGCTCCCTCTGAGTTGTTCCATGGGAATCCCTCTCAAGTGGAAATGCATCAGAACTACCCTGTGAATGTATTTATTTTAATAGACTCGAAACTCCAACAATCACCTTCGCCATTCCAAAATATCAAAAACACTCTATGAGCCACTGTAAAATGAAAAACTGAGTCACAGAGATGAAGAGGACATAGATAAAAAATTATATTGGGTCAAATTACGAGGCATATAATATAGCTACACATTTAATTTTAAGTTGTCATGAAGCCTTCACAAAATTACTTTACAACTCTGTGCTCAGATTCTCCAGTGTGAAATGGATGCATACCTATCTCCTAGGATTGATGCACAATGAGTCGATGAAAGCAAAACTACTTTGTGAAGTACAAGACACTTTACAATATCAGGTGACATTATCCTTGCCATCATCATAGCCATGTTATGTTTTAATAAAAATTCCGCAAGAAAATGCTAGTACATTAATTAATCCCATGAACATAGAAATCTTCACATTTGCTCACTGTTCTATACCTAGCACCTATTCTCCTGGGTGCCTAACAAATATTTGCTGAATGAGTAAGTCAAAATTAACATACATATTTTTACTAGTGACACCACAACCACAAGTCAATTTTTCATTTAAAAGTTATGTTGATCAGTGAGCTGTAACTGTCCACTAGACTGTAAACTCTATGAAGAAAGGAACAATGTCTAAATGACTATTTTCTTCTGGTACCTGTACTAGAGATATTTGTTCAACAAAAGAAATTAGCTTTAAAGGATGAAAATATATTGCTTCTTGTGGCAAGAGTGTACCAGCGTATAACATCTAGACCCATTTTAATCACCCTAAGACAGCAGCCATCTTTTATTTTTAAGATTTATTTTTTTATACATACAAAACTGGGGTATAGGCCAGAGGTGCAGGAGCAGAGAGAGGATTCATCAGAGACAGAGTGGGGAGCAGAACAGGCAGATCAGTGAAGTACACTGCTGAGGGGAGCAGCAGGAGAGACAAGGAGAGGTCTGCCATGCCATGTGGGTCCCCCCTGGCTAGGGATAGAACTGGTGCTGAAGAAGTGGCTAGCTTAGTGATGCTGCACTTTATCACACTGTTCCAACAGGGAGGGCTGGAAATTAGCATTAAAGGTTGAAAACATAACGCTTCCTGTGGCATAATGTACCACAGAGTAGACCATCCAGCCCCATGTTAATACCCTAGTTAGCAACAACCTTAACAGGCAGTAATGCAATAGTTATCTGCATGCCACAACACAGATAAAAGATAGCAGGACATACACCTTGCAGGTGGAGTGTAGGAATTCAAGAGAATCTGTGTGTCATGCCTGTTCTTTCCTGGGTGGGTTCACAGCCACATTTGAAAAAAACCAGCCATTCTTGCTAGGAACAGTATCATTAGGGATCACAGAAAAATAAGCAACAGATAATTAGCATTCATTTTTAAAGGGCTATAATAAATACATAGGTGTACTGTGTAATCCGTTATTGAATTGGGCCTTCTCTGCTGGAGATCAGAAAGTGAACAATAAATATTTTTTAAAAAATTGTTTGAGGGCCCTCTCTGGTGGTGCAGCAGGTTAAAACACAGCACTAAGAAGCTAAACCCACTTCAACATGAGTTCGATCCCCGCCTGGCAGTGACCACATGGTGCAGAAGACCTCTCCTGGCCCGCCTGCTGCTGCCCTCAGCAGAGTACTTCACAGTCGGCCTGTTCTGCTCCCCACTCTGTCTCTGGTGAATCCTCTCATCACCGCTGCACCTCTGGCCTGTACCCCAGTTCTGTATGCATAAATAAATAAATCTTAAAAAAAAATTGTTTCAGAGGGTTCTGCTTGGGCCAGCTATGGTGCTGCATACTAGCCTAATGTCATGGAGACAAAACAGAAATGCAATCTTTGGATGCTTCAGCTGTTTCGTGCTCTTGCCTGTTAGGCTGCTAAGGAAGGAGAAAAGAGGGGTTGCAGTGCTAAGAAACTTTAATACCTTGGCACTGATACGTATGGTATTATTTTGTTCTTTTGACAAGGTCCGGTGCTATTTTTATTCAGGCCGATGCAGGGATTAGGGTAGGGTGTTAGGAAGAAATGATGATTTATTATAAGTGCTATTTTTGTAATAGCGTTTGCTCTCTACTCACATCTGCCATGTTATTCATTGTTCCTAATGTAAGAGGGGGCCCTTCCCCCTCTTATTTTCCTTAAAAACACACTAGTACGTATCTTCTTGATAAGCCACCTACTGCTGCTGATTGTTTGCTGGAATTCTTCCTCCCGCATCACTGGTTCTGTTTGTCAGCCTGGGTTCCTCCCCATTCCGGAGCCCAGCCTCCCTGCCTCCTCCATGGAGGGTGTTGTTTCTCATTTAAATGAACAGTTGGATTCTTTTATTTCTTACAAGTGCTGGATTCGCCTTATCGCCCTCATTCCTTTGGGGGTTGCCAATTGGTTTTATCCACGGATGTATCATTTCTCATGCTTCCTTTTTTTTTCTTGCAAAGAGAAAGAACCTCTCCGTCAACAAGCCTCTCCGGAGTGGAAGATTAAAAACCTAGACATCACCTACCTTGCAGCGCTACTCCCAACTGGGTTGTGTAAAACTCAATTAAACGTGTCCCCATTGAATACTGCATTACAGTACATTAAACAGAAAATTCTTCAAGCGTGATGACAAAGCTTGAAACCATGCCTCAAAGCTGTTCCTTGTAGCTTTCTTTAACATTTCAGTCTTTATGGTGCAAGTCTCCCGTTGACACAACTTTAGTCCGGCCATGAAAAAAAAAAAAAAAAATCACAGAGCCCCATAGGGATTAAGTGAGAGAAGGCAGGAGAAAACTGGGTCTGGTTTTGGCACTTCTCTGGAGCTTGTATTGAAACTATACTGCCAACAGACCCTGAAGCTGCAATGCACTGCAGACATCTGAGGGCTAACAGTTGAGAAAATCATTCCTTATTTGGGGCAAGGGAATTTTCTGGATTTTGTCCCCTACCAGAATGTTAGAGTTCCCAGAACACATATTAGGAAGACATAGTGCTTAGGGCAAGGGCTTTATGCAGACATAGGTTCTCAGAAATTAAAAAAGCCATGGATATGTGAGTCTCTTTAGTATTAGTCTCCTCATAGAGCAAAACTGAAAAATGATTCCACATCTATTCAAAACCTCAGAACTTATTAAATGGAGCTCTTTGCCCTCTGCCACAATTTTTATTTATAATCTGGATTGTCAAGAAACAATCTTCTTGCTTTAGTCACATAAATAGGCTTTCAAAGCTTGTTTATGAAGCCACTCTTACAGAGTGGGCAAATTTGCATTCAATTTTTTTTTCCAGCAGAATTAGAGGAATTACACATATACCAATCTCACTGTTTTTTGACAGTTGAGGTATTTCTCTTCTTTTGAGTTTTGACAATCCAAAGTATAGTGACGCCCTCCCCTACCTCTCCAGTCCTTTATTTAGTCCCTGCCTAATTGCTGGTGCTGAAATGAGGAAGACAGGTGCCTGTTTAGACCACAAGGATCTATTTGACACAATTTCCTTTTCTTTGTGGATGATCACTCAGTTTATGTCTACAGTATTATCCAATGTGTGATCTGAAATGCTATGTAGTGTTAGAGTTTACTAAGAGATCCTACTATAATCTGATTCTGAGCTAAAACAGTACTTTAAAGTGGAGCTAGGGGGCATGGTGATACCAGAAGTTCCATTTTCACAATTAACCAATTTAACTATACTTATTAGAAATGGGACCTTTTGTCTCTATAAAAGGTATATATAATTAAATGGATGTTTTCATGTATATATGAATGCATATATGTATGTGTTTAGACCTACTTAGTTGGCAAAGGCATCTTCTAACACATATAGAAAACTTCACTTTGCTCTGAGCAACTTTAATTCAATGGGAGGGATGGGCTTTTGTTCCTCTCCATCACTGTTATATACTATTGTCTGCAGTTTTTTTTTTTTTTTTTTTTTTTTTAGGACAGAAAGGGAAAGAGTTGCCTAATCTGGAATTGTGTTACAAAGTTATAAGCTGTTATTAAAATGGAAATGCAGCTAAAATGAACTTTGCTGGGATTCCAGGAAGATTTTCCTGTGTGGAAACAAGACTAGAAGCAAAACTAGACTTTACTAGGGATTCAACAAGTGAAAACCTTACACTAAACAGTAACGTTTCAGCTCTCCAATCCCAAAATGATTTCTAATTATATTAATTTAATTATTATATTTGACTCACAGTTTCTGTTTTGTTTTTCTACAAATACTTTTTCAAAGATTAGATGATTCTTGATAATATGAAAAGCAACTTAAAGAGTTTAGTAGAGTTTATCTTTCTTTTCCAAATAACTCTTTACTATCATAATAAAACAAGACTTTTTTTTTCTATTCCAAGGCAGTTGCAAATCCTACTGTGCTACCAGTTATTTAATCCTTACTTTATGAAGAATGTTAAGAATAAATTCTTAATATGTAGAAAGCTTTTTACCTATTCTTAATCATTTTGCTTTTAAGAACAGAATGGTTGAGTATGTTCCATATTCTTCTTCAACTTTAAACTCATGTAAACTATTGAAGAAATTAGCACCCTTATCCTTAAAATGTTTAAATAGCTTATCCAAGTAAAGACATAATTCCATAGAAATGTATGTCTACAAATGTTTGAATCTGAGTTTTATAGTTTTTCTTTTCTTTAATTAGTTTTAAAGACGTTTTGTAATTTAACCCATAGAATACCTACATAATCTTTTCCAAGAAACAACAACTTTGTCCATAAATAGCTAGTACTCATTATATTTGTTTTATGCCACTCCTTTCACTTTTGTAGTAAAAGCATTTGTTTATTCTTGTATTTTTAAATGAATTACCCATCCTCTAATATCAGTGAGCTTTTTGGCTGGCCAGAGAACCCATTCACTCCCTCATGTCTCATATGCTTCCGTTCCAACATTTTTGAACATTTGTTTCAACTAACAGATCAACCACATTAGTTCATCATACTTTCAGAGTTGAAGGTTAGGGCACAGCGGCCAGTTGCTGTTAACTGTAAGATTTCTTATTGCTCAGGACTTTATTTTTCACTTGCTCTTTTTTAAAAAACATCTGAGCAATTTAGGTTCTGCGAAGTTTCTAAAAAAATGTATTTCTCCAGCAAGGGTGTATATTCTTCAATAAAATACAGATCAAGGCGTACCCCATGATTATTCTTAATGCTTTAACTAATTCACCAAAGCTATCTGATACTGTCTGGTAGTGTCCATTTTCACAGTCCCTCTAATTAAGTAGAAGTGTACCACTTCTCTTTCAGATCCATCTCCTCCTGATACACATTTTATTCTTGTTCTCAGAACTCTGGTTACTATTACCCATTATTTCTCCTTTAAATAATTGTTTTACCTCTCGGCCACTCATTTGTCTTTCTGGTTATTCCTTTCACAGCTTCAATTGCCTATTAACTGATATAATAATGCTGATATTTTCCATGGCTTTAGCTGTTTTCATCCAGGGATTTCAAAGTGCTTTTAAGATAGTCTGTTGCTTTGTAGAAGGCAATTAATAAGACAAAGAGAAATAAGGACCGAAAAGTGAAGAAACCCATGCATATTCACACTCTAAATACCACTGGAAAGTCTTTAAATTTCATTCATCTTTGAATCGTTTTGGTTAGGCAGCCTAGGAAATAGCTGGTAGAATTGGAAGAACAGTAAAATCTAGTGACAGAATTTGCTTTGATTTCTAAAGACTGACTGGGGTGAATGAGATTTGAAGGTCACTGAAACAGCAAAAAAGGACTTGAACTCCATAGTTCCTTTTTCTGAAAAACCTCTTTCACTTTAAATATTCCCAATTTGAGCCCAAAAGTACCAGAAATTTTCAGACCATATCAATAAAACTATTTCTCTCTTTTTGAAGTATCCATTGCTACATTTGTGAAGAGAACTCAACTATCCTTCTAGAGAAAGTAAATCATGGTATAGTGGCATCATGAAATATTAGTCATAAATAGAAAAGCAAACTTCTGATATACCAAACACCATGATGTACCAAAGTTTCTAAAACTTTGTTGACAAAAATAAGTCAGAGTATAATAGCTCACTTACATGATTTCATATGAATTTTTAGAATAGATAAGACTAGTTCATGTCAATAGAAACAAATCGGGATTGTCTTTTGAAATATGGGAAACTTTTGCAGTGATGGATCATTCACACCATGATCATATACTTCTTTTTGTATACTTTCTTGTATGCCAATTCACTGCCAAACTAGCTTTAAAAGCCTGATGAAGGGGGCATTCTATTACTTTCTTGGGAGTTTTCTTCAATAAATGCCTCCATGATATTTTTATATATAGTAATTTATCTACCTCTCAGTGCTTTTCAAAATAAGGTCCTTTTTATTTAAAGTCAAGTCAGTATGGGCTGAACTGTTTGACTTATTGATAAGTGTGTCAAATATTAGTATGATTAAAAGAGAAAATGCATGGGCAGAAATGGACACCATTTTATTTGATGTGGGTCTGCTAATCCTAAATGGCCTATCAGCTTCCATTTTGTTACCTACAGTTCTGGACCCTAAAGCAAGGTCAGAACTGCCTGGCCATAGCAGCAACCCTACAAGGTGCCTTTCACATCAGTTAAGAGCAGAAAGCTGGATCACCATGGGAAGAGTGTGCATTAAGAGGTATGACCCTGAACAGCAGGGGGCTGATGACGGATGCATCAACTTACTCCTGACTTATATATCACAAGGTATGATCTAGAACGCCCCGGGGAGGGCCATCGATTGATGGAGCCCAGAAGCTGATCAGCCTTACTGATAAGACTGAAATCCTGACTGGGGAGTCAGGGCTTGATACCAAGCTATCAGCAGATGGGAAGTACATTTCCACTCTTCCCCGACTTCTACTTCTCCCTCTCTTTTTCTACTTCCTTATATGACTAATGCATTATGACTGGTTTACCAATAAAAAGGCCAGGACCTTGCTCTGGAGCAGCATCCTGCATTATGTAGCCTGCTCTGTGACTCCTGTTTCTTTATCAGAGTGGTGTTAACCGACACAGCAATTTGTAGGCAACAATGTATTGTTAACTAAATGTGGGTACAAATTCTGACTTTCTCTCTAGTTAGCTGTTTGAGCTTGGCCAGGTACATTCTCAATTTCTTCACCTTTAATTATTATAGCAACCCTTGCAGAATAGCTGCCTAATGCATACAAGTATTGCTATAAAGTAGCTGCTCAACAAATTTTAGTTTTCTTTTTTGTCTACTAGCTTCAAATGTTTTCTCTCTAAAATCTACAGGTAAAACCAGGCATGCTTCCCATATAGGTCTGCACATTTGGCAAAGTTGACTCTAGGTAGTATGCAAAGCAAACAAACAAAAACAACAACAACAAAAAACAAAGCTGCTACTGTCTAAACAAAATCTCATAAGAATAGAAATGCATTAACACCAAGAATGTTTCTGCTTATCTCAGCCTTTAAATACAAGTTGTTATCTATTTTATTACTGCCCAACTCAATCTACTTTCTCAACTTCAGATTTAAGAAACCAGGGCAATAAGAAAAGGAGAAAAGAGGAGCCAAACATTTATTTATTCATTCAACTAATACTTCTTAAATGTGTCCTATTAGTCAAGAATTGATCACCAAAACTTCTTAATCATTAAATTTACATTGGGGATCAGAAATCAAGTAAATATTTTTAGGGAGAAGCTATTTATAGAATGTTCACTGGATAAAAATTTGCAATTTTCTTTTCTCAAGTCCTAATAGTATCTCAGTAAAAGCAAACACAATCATGATCTCCTTCCTGCTTTTGAGAGCAGCTGAGATTCTTCTATTGACAAAGGTTCTAGGATGGAACTTGAAAAACAGAATCAGGGAGTTCCCATTAAGAGTCATGGCCTTGCAGACTTCACCCTCCTATCTGTCCCACATGCCAGAATTTTCTGACCTCAGGGCACAGTGAGAGATTCATCCATTTTCTTAAGCATTTCCTGGCTAAGGACATAATGTGGTGGGAGAGAGAGTGACACTGAAATTTATTTAAAACTGAACTAGATGAGGTAATTTTCAACTTATCTATTTTATCTCTGATTACTAATGGACAGTATTAGTGCTGTTATAGGACAGAACATTAATGCTCAGAAATGTAATAGTAAGTTATATAGGAAAAAAAATCTTTAAAATTATTCACTGGAAAAGTCAGCAATTTTCAGAGGTGAATAAAACAATCCCATGGTCCCATGGATATTCCCCTGAGGATAAGTGCATTACTTTCATAGGTTACTTATCGGTGTTCAATGATGGATGACCAGAACAAAGAACACTGACCACAAGTGGACTTTCTCCTGCTACATACATGCATTCTGATTCTACAACACATTAACAGACTGTAACTGGAGACATTTGGTCTTCTGGTGATTCCATGATCAAGTATTGTATCATTGACTTTCAAATAAGTTGGAATGGGTGTGTAGCATTGGTTATGACAAAGCATCGTATATCATTTTAGATTTTTCTAATGGGGAGATGTTCCAAGGAAAGAAAAGAAAGGTAATTTTATAATAATGAAATAAACATGCAATTAAGAATTTCCTCATGGTTTGAATATTGTAACTCGAATAATAAACCAACTCAGCAGGAGGAATTTCAGGATTTTAACAAATTCCATTTTTATTCCAGAGATTATTTATCAGTCCCATGTAAATAAGTTGTTCTCAACTTAAAGTTAATAGCTTATTTGAGAATCTGTTTGAACAATAAAACATGGTTCTCAGGCTTGAAATGGTTGGGTGCCAAAAACTCAAATAAACCTATATCACAGTAAAGACTATATCAGGGGACTTTATTTAATGGGGTGAAGAAAATATTTCCTGATTTTTTTATTACTATAGGGCAGATCTGACACCATTAGTTTTCTTTCTGTCATAAATATAGACGAGTAGAATATGACAGGCATCACTATAAAATAGGTTATAGATAAGTTCAGACATCTCTCCTTCCACACAGACCTTTTACACTCAGTTCTGATGGGGCTGCTTGAATAGAATGACCAAGGTTTGATTTTAGGCTTCTAGGTCACGGTTTCACCTTGACAACAGTTCTTTCATTTCCAGCAGTAACATTTGCTAGGATCCCTAAGGTGCTTTCATTTTTGTAAGTCGTGTAAGAAAAAATAAAAAAAAAAGGATAGGGGAAAAAAAGATAAATCTTAATTCACATGCTGCAGGACTATCTCTGTGTCTCCAGCACAAAACTCCAAATCCAATCCAAGAACTGGATGTGTATTAGAAGTCTGCAGATTTAAACCTTGTCCACCATGATCAAACTGGATTTATGGAGCATCATAACTCTCCAGACACCATCCAGCAGCTTATTAATTTAATAGACTCCTGTCCATTCACTGATGTTCCTGCCCTGACAGTCTCTCAAGATAAGGCGAAAGCCTTTTGACAGGACAGAGAGCATATATATTTTCTTCTGTTTTCTCGTGGATGGGCTTGTCGACAACTTGAAATGTGTGGCTCAGCAAATTTGTTTTTTTCCCTCTTCTTTTTTTCCTTTTTGCTGTGCAGAAAGGCTGACAGGGCTGAGTCTCTGGAGGGTTCCAGGGGTCAGGGGTCTTGTGTTTCCCCTAAGTACTTATTTAGCATTTTGTTTTGCAAAATAATAATGAATTGATTTAAAAGCATACAGGATACAGGCGGAGGACACTTTCACCACAAAAGAAACTTTACAATTTAGTGCTTAGTATAAATTAAGAGGTGTTGGAGAGAAGAGGAAAAACAGCAGTAAATGTGCCCATTAAATAGAATATAGCAGCATTTCTTTTCTCTAATCCCATTTGTGGGAATGAGGGGTCGTGCCAAAAAAGATAGTAGTCAAGCTATTGTATATTTAAAGACAAAACAGGAAGGACTTTTCAACATCCTTATTTTTCCTTTACGATATGCTCATATTCTACAATTGTGTTTATTTGCAAATAAATTCACGAGTCTCAGCGAGTTACAATACTAGTCTGTTGCAAGGTTAATGCTTTCCATCCCTCAGCATATTATACTGTTAAAGTCATGTCAGTAATCACTAGACCTTGGCTTCCCAAACTTAGCTGTGCACACAAATCACCTGGGATCTTGTTAAATGCAGATTTGGATTCAATGGGTTTGAATGGAGCCTGAGTTGTATGTTTTTAATAAGCTGATGCCATAATGCTAGTTGGCAGATCAGATATTGAATAGCAAGACATCAGCCAAATTAAAGGAAATAAAGAATAATTAAGGTATCCATAATTAAGGTATCTATCATGTCAAGGTAAAACATAATGTGAACATACTGCAAAAAGTTGGCAAGTTCCCTAACCAAGCATATAATGGTTAATCAATATTTCAATGAATTGAAGGATTTACAACCCCCCCAAGCTTTCATGTATTGGCCTATTTTTTTTTCATGATCCCTCTTTATTTTTGGTCTTTATATCATTATTATAAGTTTCCTTTTAGACAGTTAAGGTATATTTAAAGCCACAAATAAGATACAAATAGCTCATCTATTTTCTTATATACATTTCCTCCTTATCTCATCTCACTAATAGAAAGCTATCTTTATGATCCATAATGTTCATCAGAATTCAAAGCTATGAGGTGAGAATTTCTAAGCATCCTTTGATTTAAATGTCCTTCAAAGAACATTTATTTGCTTCCCCAGCAGTAAGATCAAGCCATACCGGATTTGAAAAGTGAGAATATTTAAGTATGATACACACAATTTAATGTAGAAAGCTGCACTCAAAATGTAGCAAGATAGTAAAAATTATACGTAAGACAATTAAAATTTTATTTGCATTACAAAATTAGTCCTAATGTTGAGACTCCATTATTTACTGATTTACTGATAAATTCCATATCTTTTGGGATAGGGAACAGAAATAGCATACATTATTCATTAGATCAAATTCATTGTGAAACCTTATTAGAAATTATTTGATAAGTATTCTGAAAATGTTAAGTTTTCATTAAAAAATACTGAGACAGATTTCATGGAAAATTCAAAAAGAAAAGGGTGATGAACTGTCATCCTTAAAACAATCAGTCTTAAAAATTTTTGCTGACAATGAGATCAGATATACTGATAAATCCTAGATTTCAGATGGAAAAACTCAGTGAAAGTAAATTGTGCTCACTGAATTTCAATGGAGAGTAGATAGATTTATCTAAATAGAAAGACCTTCTCTGCATATATTTAAATTTCTTTTATGTCAGATCCATTCCTTTACTTGGGACAGTCTTGCATGCA